>NC_051277.1:12315602-12653102 GCF_015220745.1 Sebastes umbrosus | reverse complement strand
ATGCCGCGGCTGATCAGCTGCCGGCTGGAAACTTAAATTCCTTAAAACCTTAGTTTTTAGTCCAGAGCACTATATGCATTTGGGTGTTGCAGAAGCATGCATACTAGCTATATTGGTCAGTATCAGCTTTAAAAAGCAGTATTTGTATCAGTCGAATACTTTGCTGCCAACACTTGGATGATTTTGGAATTAGCACTTTCACGTTAGTTTTTTCCAGGTGTGTGTCGCCTAATATAGCTGTCAAATTACCTACAGAACAAAAGTGTCATAGTCTTTTACTTTTTTCTCACTTGCCTTCAGTAGACATGGCTAAAAGGCATAACCTGTTTTTCACCTGCATTTGTGCTAAGACTCCTACAAAAATCCATGTTTGTATCAGCCAATATAAGTGCAAAAAATCATCTAAACATACTGGTACACACATAAACAAAAAAACATTCAGCATTCCTAGAAAGTTAGTTGTAGAGTTTGTCTGTTTGTGTTGGGACAAACAGAGGGTGTTGTATCCTGTACAGATTGTAAAGCCCCCTGAGGCAAATTTGTGATTTGTGATACATAAATAAAATTGACTTGATTAGAGTTGAGAGGATTCCCAGCAGTTCAAAAGTCAAATTTTAATGGATATTTGCTTGACAGCTGTTACTACTGTCTTTGTTCAGCAGTTGGATCTTTGTTTATGCAGATCTCCATTCTCCTGTTAGAAATGTCCTACCTATTCTTCTTTGTGTTTTTTTGCTCGTCCCAAACCACAGTCCACCAACACTATGACCAAAGCCACCAGGCTTCTCTGAGCTACGACTCCTACGGTGGGGTCATTCACAGCAGTGGTGGCGCCGAGCGACCGCCCTCAGGAACCCCCTCCACTTCAGTCCATTCCTCGCCGGGCCGCCACCAAGGTAACAAGATTCAGGGTCTTTATAAAGACTCTGACACAACACATACACAAAAAGATGAATCGGTTTCCTGTTTTTTTGTTTCACTGCTCGCAGAAGAAACGCACCAGTGCATTGGTTTCAGAAGGTGTCCTTCTAACTTTTTCTAACCTGCTATACTTTGGTGTTTGAACATAAAGCCATTACAGGAAGCTCTTGTTTTTGCTGTTCTCTGGTGCCTGTTTTTTGTCTTTTCTGGTGCAAAGTCTGCCACGAGCTCGTGTTTACATGAACAGTTTGAATGTTTGAAATCCTGCTCTAAATTTACAGTGTGTGTGAATGGGTCACACAGTTCACAGCTGTGTGTGCGAGCAGATCACGTGTGGTACGTTTCCAGGCACACACACTTTCAAATGTGCAGGTGTGAGTATTTATGCAAATGTGAGGGTTTCAGGTTGGAATTCATCACTTACCAGCCAGCTGCTGGTTTATTTTGTTTGTGACGTGTCATTTTTGTCCCCACTGTCAGCTTAGCAGGTTAGGACTCTTGCACCAGCTGCACCTGCATTTAATCAGAATTTGAGTTGCAAAAACCAATTGACTTTAAAGCTTTGCATAGTCTCACCAAGAAGAGAGAAATGACATCTTAAGAGGTGTTTAAGTTCCAGTAACTACAACATTTCTCCAGATTTTTCACTCTCTGTGGCCAGAAAATGTGTACCTAAATCAGTTTCCTCTGTCAAAGTGATTTTGGCCTCAGGCAACATGTTTTACATACATACATACATACTGTACATACAATAGCAAAGGACAGACCTCTCTTATAGGCACGTATTTAATGGCAGGCTTTGTTAAGTATTTCAAGTGGGTAATTAAATCAAGTGGTCTAATTATTTTAGCTGGGTAAAAGCTATTCGGTGACACTGAATCCACAGATTGGGAATACCTGTGAAAACAACTTTGAGGGAAATAAAGTCCAACATCTGCAAGCCTATAGCCTAGTTAAATCCATATTTTAAAAACCTCTTTATATATTTTATAAATGCATAAAAACCTGTAAATATTTCACATAAGCAATGCACAGCCCCCGTGTTTACAGTAAAACTGTTGATTTATTTTTATAAATATACACAGATTGACAGATTGAAACAATGCCTACCCTAAGACTAGACGTCTACTAAACTTTTCAACCTTTAATAACCTTAATCTAAACTAAATGTCTACAGAAAGATAGACATATAATATACCTCTATTAACATATTTTCAACATCAAACTTCTCAGTGGTTTTGGATATAGAGTTCATGTGAAGCAACATGTTAAGCAACCCAGCTTGTTGTAAAACAAGTTCACCCTCTCTCTCATAACCAGAAAATTCAAAACATTTTGGCCTATTTAAACTTGTCTTTTCTTGTGCATGTAAGCAGATATCATCAGTATTGGTCTTAAAGGCACAGTTCACCCCAAAGTAAAAAATTATACATATTTTTTCCTCTTACCTGTAGTGCTATTTATCAATCTAGATTGTTTTGGTGTGAGTTGCAGAGTGTTGGAGATATTGGCCGTAGAGATGTCTTCCTTCTCTTCAGTATAATGGAACTATATGGCACTCGGCTTGAGGTACTCAAAGCGCCAAAAAAAACATTTGGAAAAACAGCAGTGACTCTTTCCAGAAATTATCCCCGGCTACTCGACATAATCCACAGACCTTGTTGCGAGCACTTTCATATAGGAACTATTTTCTTTCTGCCGAACTATACCCGCCAACTGTATCACTGCAGCGCAGGAGGAAGTGTGCATCAACTTGTGGATGAGAAGCTTGTGACAGCATGAGATGTCAACATTAATGGCGTCTTCCTTGGCTGAGCCGTAACGTCAGCTAGCTCAGTGGTGCTAGGTGAGCTAGCAGTATCGGTTAGCTATCAGCCTCTCGTCCATGAGTAGATGCACGCTTCCCTCTGTGTGGTGAGACATCTCTATGGTTGATATATCCAACACTCTGCAATTCACCCCAAAACAATCTAGATTGATGAATAGCACTACAGGTAAGATGATAAATATGTGTTTTTGATTTTGGTGTGAACTGTCCCTTAAAGGTAGTTTGACAAAATGGGGAAACCATCAGCTTCTTTGATCAGTGAATGGAAGAAATTGCCTCAACACACATACTTGCAGACACATCACATGGTATGAAGTTTAGTGCCTGATCTCTGCCGCCCTGTCTGCTGTCCAGTCTTGACAGTTTTCTTATGTATCTTTCCCACTCCCCCCTTCCAACAGGCATGCAGTATGGATATGTTGCTAATAGTGGAGCTAGCTCTGCCTCTGCCACCACCTCAGGCCCAGCCGCTGCCCCCTCGTCATCCAGCTCTGAGGATGAGGATGATGATGAGGAGGAGGATGAGGAAGCAGGTCTGCTTTAGCCTTTACCTCCCCATAACCCATTCATTAGCACTTTCTCCATCCCCACAAACTCATTCACACCAGAAACGTTTTGCAATTCCACCCATCATGTTTACCATTGGTGCATTTCCATCCCCTAATGTCACCTTTTGATCACTACCGCTCTCCTCTTCTGATTCACTTCTGCTCTACGCATTAGGGATGTCATGATACCAGAAATGTAGTTGTCGATACCAATACCAGTGAAATTCTGCGATTCTCCATACCAGGTTATAATTCCCTCTATTATCTATTTTATATTGCTGTGAAAACATCTCCTTCAACCAACTGGATTTATTCAAGTTTCTCAACTAAAACTACATATTACAAGATTACATTTGAACACATCATGATAACGTTATAATTTACCCTTGCCCAATGCTCATTTTTACTGAATAGATAATGCATCATAATGTAAATCAATGGGAACTCATGTGTTGAAATTGGCAGGACAACAGCTAGTTAACGTTTTCAGAATTTTGGCATCGACTTGGTACCAAAGTAACGGTTATCGTGACATCCCTACTACGTACCAACATGCTTAATCAGTTTGTAGCTCATCAGCCATACCTTCCCCTTTCTAGTAGTCTAATGAGATATTTCCCTCTGCTCTCCGTCCTGCTGTCCCCTCAACAGCCTTCCAAAGTTCATGCAATGCTCACCATCTTTCCCCCTAACGGTCATCAGTACTGACACTGAATCATATTTTTAAATCTGTATGTGTACCCTGCTCTGTTGCTCCATTTAACGGTATCTTTAAAAGCTTCTGGCAGGTTCTGCTGGTCTTAATTGTCATGCAGTCAGTGTCTAGCTCTCTCTCACTCAGTAGTCTTTAGGATATGATCATCCGTCTGTAGTGCACCTCCAATTACCAGCATCCAACTGTGGTGATAAAAAAATAATCAATAAGTTCCGGTCTGTTTGTATCTCGAAACTTAATTATTGTGAGGTGTTTGGAATTGAATCAACAACAATTATGATAAATGATTAATACTTAAAGATATTTATAAAAAAAAAACACAATGCCCGGTCATAGCTTCTAAAATGTGAGGATTAGCGGCTTTTCTTGGGTTTCATATTATTGTAAATGGAATATTTTGGGGTTTTGGACTGTTGGTTTGACAAAACTAGCAATTTGAAGGTTCAGGAAAATAACTAGTGTGTGGAAAAAGGATCTTATTTTACTTCTCAAGTATGTGAACCGCATAACACTGTTCTGTCTTGAGCTTAAACAGTCTCATACATATGTGTGTTGTTATATACCACTCAGGTGTTGACGACGATCCCCCCGGTGCTGTGTCATCAGCCAGAGGTTAACAGGTTTTTAAATATAGTCACTCCCCTGCCAGCAGGTGCAGGCTCTCTGTGTTCATGTTTAATGACTCGCCTGCTCCCCATGAGAGAGAGCATGACTGCACAGCGAGCACTCATTTACACCTCTTAATAAAAAGAGAAGCTTGTTTTAGCTTTCAGCTTTTCCCCCCATGATCAATCCTGCCCGGTCTGTAACAGGCTGCAACAAAATACCAGTTGTGGATTTCTGGATACCAGGATAATATCTGAATCAAAATTGTGATATTAATAAGAGCATTTTTTCCCCCATAGTGATCACTTTATGGCAGTCAAAATTACATTTAAACAATCAACTTATGTTACACTGTTAGGCATTACTCTTCAAATGTGGAAAACAAAACCCTAAATTTACTTGTTTTTTTTAATCACATTTTGGTTTTAATCATTCATTTGGACGGCCGAATTATGTAAAATAAAAGTATAATATAAGTTAAGATAAGATAAGATATTCCTTTATTAGTCCCGCAGTGAGGACATTTGCAATATGCAATATGATCATTAGTTAGGATAATGGTACCACTAAAAGTTCAAAATCTTTTTTGGGGATTCAATATATAATTTTTTCTTCCTCTTTACAAACATTGAATAAAAAGTTAATCAAGAATAACAAATAAACTAAATTGGTAACAAAATAAAGATAGGTTATGTAAATTGAAATTTAACTTTTGGTACAAATGTGTGTCTCCTAAGGCTTAGTTCAGCTGTTCTGAAGTGGGGTTGTATGAGGTACTTATCCATAGTCAGTGTATTATTTAGAGTAAATGACGATCAGCATGCCGTCAGTTTGGAGAAACAGACCGGAGTACCAGCACAGGAGCAAAGTAATATATTGCTGGAACCATCAAATTGACCCCAGTTTTGCTAGAAAAATTGTTGTTATAAGTAGAGTAGTCTCATTCAACTCACATGCACTGTTTTGCTTTCTTTGTCTTCTTGTGTCCTCTTTTCCAAACCTGCTGAGTCACCCTGACACTAGTGTGAAAATGATGAGTCGTCTCAAGTGAACGACATAAGACGCAACTGTTGTCATGGCAGTGCTTCATTCAGGCACATGTTGCATCTTCTAACACATACAGTATGTGGTCCTGAGGAAAATTTAGAGACTCTAGAGATGCAGCCTTTTCCTCTGTTCACACTGATTATAGATGATCAGATCAGTTTCGCTTGTGAGAAACGGATTAGAAAGGGAACGTGTCGGCCACAGTATGAATGGAGCTTTAATTATCAGTAACCAGATGTGGTGGTAACAGCCTGGGGCAAGCATAGTGGGCTTGTGACTAACCAACAGTTGAGGCTTGGAAGAAAAATGGAAAACTGTGTCTGCTGCAAGGCAACACTTACCATGAACAGATTTGTTTTACTCTCATAACTCCTGGCTTGCTCCAGCGGAAAGAGGAGGACGAGGAGGTGTCTGAAGAATCTAGGAGTAGGAGGAAGAAGGCTAAGCTGTTCTGTGTCCTCCTCCTCCTCCTTCTCCAGAGCAGATAATCCAGCAGTCTGCTGGTTCGATTTAGTCAGAGATAATTGGATCCCGTCCTGTCCAATGAGCTCGCTGCCAGAGGCCTGCCATGTCTTGGTTTGCTGTTGCTGATCCCTCCTTTTGGCCTTCATGGATTAATGGGTTCATTCAGATATTCTACTCTTGTAATCCTTCTGGAAACCCCTATTCATTATTGGACATGAGAGGAAAAACAGTGGCTGCAATAGACCATAATGCAAGACTTATCTTGTTTAGATAATTTTTCGTGGTACAGTAGAGAATCACATAGGAAGTGTGACTACAGAGAGCGAGTGGAAGGACCTTGGGGTTGAATTGGCCACCATGATGCCCCATCTACAAGACCTGTTGAGTTTTGAATAAAGGCCGTTGATAGATTAATAGACACCACAAATATTTTTGTTTGCCCCTTTTATCTCTATGGGTTGTTAGGCAATCTAATAATCACTAACTAAAAGAAAGATGAAGCAAGTTGAGTGAAAGCATGTTAACGGTAACCTGTTGAGTTTTCTCGTAAATAAACAGTTATGGTTATTATAAATATCAGGGTTGCAAATTCCTCATAAAACAAAGCCAATTTAAAAATAAAATAAAAAAAGATTATAGAATTAAAATGGTCTCATCGCTCCACACAGATCTGATGTAACCTTCCTCACATTAACACATGAAACAAATAGAAATATCATATTTCCATCCAGTTTTCTACTTTGTTTTTCACCGTTTGAGGCTCGACTGGCGCTTTTTTAATTAAGTTATCTTATCGCTGCTTATCTCGATACTCCTAATAATCGCACAACGGTAGTGGATTGAAACAAGCATTCATTCGCAATTATGTTTTGCGGATTTTCTTGAAATCCGGGTAGAAGCTGCAATGGATAGAAACCCGGCTAATGTCTGTGTGTGAAAGAGAAGCGGAGAGAGTGTGAATGAAGAAATAGACTTAATCAGAAACAAGTACTGAGAGAGTTGATGATAATGACCGCCATTCTGTAGCCATCACATAATCTTTGTAATCTTTCGCTTTTCTCATGTTTCTCTCCTCCATATTTTTCCCTCTGCTCACTCCATGTTTTCTGTCCTGAGAGGCCTGTTCGCCAGCTTGTTCAAGACTTAAGTGCATCTTTTCATCATGTTTTCTTCGCTGTATTATCTCGCTCTCTCTCCGAGGCCTGAGGGAGTCCAAACGCAGCGTGTCTCATGGTCAAACCAAAACAGAGCCGCTTTTCATTCCCTTTTGTTTCCTCTTTTGTTGTTTCCCTCCTCTTATTTCATTATTTTCATCTTAACCCTCCTTTCTTCGTTTTTATTGACTCTTCAGTTGTTGTTTCTCAGGCCTTCTTTCTTTTTTTATCTTCCCTTTTTATCTTTCAACCTTTTTTTGCTCTTTTGTGTTACTTTAGTTTTTTGCTTCTTTAGTTTTGCTTTGTTCTGTTGTGCTTTTTGTTTTGCTATCCCCATGGGTCCTTGTTTAGCTATATTAATTAAATTCTTTACTCCTCTAGTCCTCCCAACCAGTCTTTGCCTTTTATTTCAGTTTTTAATAACTCTTTCTGTCTCTGCGTGTCTCAGGTGGTGACACGTCGTCCTCCAGTACTGGCAGTGCCTCTCCGGTGCCCAACAGCTATGATTCCCTGGAAGGGGGCAGCTATCCAGGTAGGTGTTGATCACAAACTCACTGTTCATTTAAATAATAGGCATACACACAAATATATCACATTACAAAAGTGCTCACCAGGGTCGTCTTTGTTATTTCATAAAGTTGCTGCTCTTATTGAGAGTAACAACAGTAGATTACGCTGCCATTACGTTTGGTAACGTTACATGTAGCCATGTATCAAAAGGGTTAATGATGAGCAACATTTCCTAAAGGATATTGCTACATCGGTGTGTTAGGGCCATTGTAGGTTACATTTTTTTTTATAAAAACTCAGAAAAACACTTTTTTCTTTGTCAAGCAACCACATTGCTCCACTTTGCAAGGTTGGCTCAACCTCATCACACCACAGACGCCACTGTTGTAAACACTGGTAGCGTGAGCAGCTGAGTGTAAAACTGTGCTAAGGCCAGACGCCATCTGAATTTCAAGTGCGCCTAAAGTAGTGTTATGATGGTTAAGATGGCCTCTGAGGGAGATGTTTTATCTTGCGTTATCAGATAAATCCTAAAGATCGCTGTTTCCGATGTCCTTTCTGACGGACGGCCTCTGAGCGAGGCGAATGTCTTGAAAGATGAACATTTTCTTTCTTTCTTTCGAGGAACGTTCAAGTTTTTTTTTCTCATAAATTTACCACAAGTTTTTCCTCGGAAATTCTGGCTTTTTTTCTCAGAATATTATCCCCCCTCCCTTGGCTGTGTATTTTTATTTTATTTCCTTTTACGTACGATGTCCCTAATGCACCGTCATAATATACTAAGACTTTAATTAAGTTTGACGAGAGTAAATGTATCATGTAGCATTTTGGTGTGGCCATGATCATAGATGCAGGTTGAACAGGTTGATGGAAAATGGGGCGAGCAAAACATAATAAAATAAACAGTACAGAACATAACAATACAAACAATAACATCACTAATTATATCTAGCCAAATGACCAAATATCTTTCAGCATCAAGAGATATGCATGTTGGATGACGTTCAACAAGTAATATGGGAGAAGTGCAGTGAAAGGATGATGAGATGCACTTCTCAATTTATGTAAAAGCCTGAGATGAAAATGGGACGGACACTCACACACACACACACACATAAATATCATATTTCCAAAATGCACTACGCAGCTCAACTGACCTTTACACTGTCGTAATCAGGTTAAAACATTGAAAACCACCTGTCCTCCAAACACACATCAGATGTCTTTAATGCTGATCTCTCTTGTCCAGATTCCATGCCGCCCTCCGACGATATGACCAACCAGGCCGCGCCCTACAGTAGCTATGGTTACCCCAGCATGCAGCCGGACTATGGGCAGGGACCGGCCTCCCATGGTGACTCCGCCCCCTCTGATGACCCGTACGGCCAGTCAAGCTACCAGCAGTACTCCCAGGTGAGGCCACAGCTGGAATAAAATCGATACTGAGAAGTGTTTTTGTATTACTGTTGATGTGATTATTTCTTATTTGCAAGTGAAAAGCATTTTTAACAGTCTTTTAACAGTTTTCAGCTCGTACTTTGTTGACTTCCCCAAACCATATTAAATGTCCTGTCAGCATTTGACATGAATCATCATGTAACTTGGCAGTAACATTGGCTAACGTTATGTAGCGTCGGCAAACTGCACACATTCGACGGGTAAAACGCAAGAAAAAATAACCGGTTGATGGTCAATGTTTGACTCATATCCTGTTCCAAGGATAGATGGATGACACAGCGTCAGGCTTCAATATAAATGTTGTGGCAAAACCAATCTTTTTTTTGGGGTAAAATTGTCGAAACAGTGTTTTGGAAAATGTCTTCTGTTAATGCAAGTTTGGTTCTGGAAATTTGGCTGGGATACGATTTTTCAAAATAAACTGCACCTATTTCTGTCAAATTTTCTGATCCTGCAGGCTCAACATTTCTCCTTTTTCAACTTTACAACTGAAAATATAACACATCTCTGCCATCGTTAGAAAATAGTACTTAGCTAGCTTCTATTGAATCTGCAGCTCTCCTCGGCTTTACGGAGCATTAACGAGAGTTTCAGCTCATTGTTTTGCTATCCAGCCCACAACAACTTTATTGTTCTGGTTCACTCTCACCGCTCTCATAGCATCATGTTCAGCCACAGCAAGCAGCAATAATGCCAGCTTTGTCTTTTAACAACTGTTGATAAACTGGTACAGAAACTTAACCACAACACTGATCTTTGTATTGCAGTTTGGATACAAGTTAGGCTTATAGTTTAATATGTCTCATCTCCTCTTGCAGCAGCTATAGTGTTCTTGTTGTATTAACACACTAGTCCTGATTTTATCACAAGAGTAAAAACAAATTTATGTCTCTCTCTCTCTCCCTCCTCTGCAGCCATTCCCAAACATGTCCCAGCTGTCTGCGGCCCTGGGGGGGCTGAGCGGGGTGCCAGAGCTGGAGGTGGAGGCCCTGAGGCCGATCAACCTGCTGATGGAGAGGAGCCTGCTGCCTCCCAGACCCCTTGAAGCCCCCGAACCGAACCTAAGCCCCGACCTCAAGAAGGTCAACTGTAATCCACAGTAAGTAAAGTGAAGGGGGTGGGGGGTACTATTGGCTTATAAACATTGCTGTTTAAAATTGCGTACTATTTTTGTTCATATTTCATATCACTGTAATTTGAAAGACTTGTTTTGAATTATCCCTTTCTCACACACACTGAAATTCACTCTGTCCTGGTCTAGACTGTGTTATCTAATACGCTTTTTGTCTCCTTGTGTTTGTCCTGCTGATCAGGACATTCAGGTGTACCCTGACCAGCATCCCCCAGACCCAGGCTTTACTCAACAAGGCTAGACTCCCTCTGGGACTCCTCCTCCACCCCTTCAGAGACTTACAGGTATGATTTGATGTCTAAAACCCCCCAAAAACACAACGTATACAGTGGAATATCCAGTGGGACAGTGCAGAAAAGGATTTTCCCTGAAAGAGGGACACCTCCACACGGCAGTCTAACTGAAGACTGGGGGAAGAATACATTCCTTATATTATGTAAAACTTAGCCGTCTTTGTCCGCCCGTCACATACTGAACCGGTTATGAGTCTGTTCTTTGTGACGAGCAGCTGCAGTGACAGCAGGACGGGCAGGTGGAGGAGATTGATGATGAGGTGCAGTAAGATAGCTGAGTGTATTTATAGGGGTGTTAGTTGATGTGGTGTCAGAAGGTATGAAGTGACAGAGAGCAGGGATGCACTGATGACACGTGAGAAAAAAGTAGGAAGTTAACACCAGCCGACTGGAAACTTTGACCGCTCAAGCAGCAATGATGGCTGGAATAAAGTTGTGAGAGGGGTCAAGTATATTGTAAGTCCATATACAAGGGACTCACTGAAAATATGATTTTGCCTTGATTATATTCACACAGTAAAACATATTCACAACCTTGAAACTGCCCAAGTGCATCCACGATGGACTTATGGATTTTTTTGGTGTCAGTTACAGTGCACGCTCAGAGCCAGTTGCTACTGCTTTCATAGTAGATGACTGTAACACCGTGGATGCAGGTTTCCCACTCACTTAACACTACACCGCTTGCCAATTTCACACTACACAACTCTGCGCTTGTCATAATTTGCTTTAATTATAAAACAGATATTCATTCTCCTCTACAGTTCCACCATGCACCTCTAAATCCTGACACCACTGATTATTTATTAAAAACAAAAACATCTGTGAGTATGCTTTGTTCCAAAACAAATGTGCTTTGTTTACAACCACTTCATAATCAGTGCTAGACAACCTGACGGTCAAGTTTTGTTTTTTTCTTGCGGATGAAATAATTTGTGTAACAAGAATACAGTGTTAGTTGTATACTGAAGAATAAATGGCCTATATTGTGAGGAAAAACATTTTGAAAATTCTCAGGCGCTACATGAGCAGGAGAAGTCCTTGAGAATACAGTCATAGAAACGTAAGAGATGGAGACAGAAAACAAAGACTACAGTCCCAAAGATTCAACAGAAACAAAGCTTCTCTTCAGGCATCTGCCAAGGAATGAATAGAGGAATGTTTTGAAAAGGTCACGGTTGAGACTTAACTTCAAAAGAAGCACAAAAATCTAAAATATTCAGCTCACAAGACACAAATGTACTTGCTCTCAGTATTTACTACATTTTTACCCCCTTTTTTTTCTTCGTCTCTCTGCAGCAGTTACCGGTGATCACGTCGAACACGATAGTGCGCTGTCGCTCCTGTCGCACCTACATCAACCCGTTTGTGACCTTCCTGGACCAGCGCAGGTGGAAGTGCAACCTCTGTTACCGGGTCAATGATGGTATGAGTGCAATCATGAGAAGTCTTATAATCATCATTATTTCATCATTTTGTGTCCCACATTGTTTTGCAGATGTCAAACCTGCTCTCTTTTTTTCTTTCTTGTTCAGTTCCAGATGAGTTTATGTACAACCCAGTCACCAGGTCGTATGGCGAGCCCCATAAGAGACCAGAGGTCCAAAACGCCACCGTGGAGTTCATCGCCTCCTCAGACTACATGGTAAGCCAGTTGTAGTAATGGAGGCTGTCACTAGCTGTCTCCTCTGTCCCAAAAGTTTTGGCTGTTCTTGTGGAGTCATGAATGTTCATTTAGTGTGATTGTTTGTCCACTAGAGGGCAGTCTTGTCTTAGTGCTACAACAGTTGGAGGCGAGGGTATTTCCACTGTATAAACTTTAATTTAACAGAGAAAAGAAAAAGCGAGTGACTGGAATAATAATGAACTCTTACAGACTATAAATTAGACATAATATTACATATATTTTCACATCCATCCCCACTAATCATGTGTGTTTGTTCTACCTCTTGTGTGTTCAGTTGCGGCCTCCTCAGCCAGCGGCCTACCTGTTTGTCCTCGATGTTTCACACAACGCTGTGGAAGCGGGCTACCTGAAGTACTTCTGTGAATCACTTATAGACAATCTGGATAAGTGAGTGCTGTTGATAATCAATACAATGAATGTGTTAACCATTTGAAACTTCTTTTTGTATTTTTTGTATGATTTCTTGAAAATAAGCAGATTTATGATTCTCTGGAAAAGTTTTCCACCTAAACCAGTTCTAACAGGGTTGTTGTGTGCTTCAGGTTGCCCGGGGATACGCGCACCAGGGTGGGCTTCCTCACCTTCGACAACACCATCCACTTCTACAACCTCCAGGAGGGACTCTCCCAGCCACAGATGCTGGTTGTTTCGGACATCGATGGTACGTCTGCTCACTGAAATCAGACTTTAGATTGGATACTCAGGAAAGGAATTTAGTTTTTTAACTAAGGCTGAATGATTTTTTTTAAAAATATGTAATTGCAATTATTTTTGACTGATATTGCGATATGATCTGCAATATTAGAGGGAATGATTTTTTACATCATTCTCATTTTTTATTGCTCACTAAGTTACATAAAGGATGAATTACAAATGTTCATGATTTATCCCTCACCTTATGATTTCTTTAATTAACTAATGATGTGTTTAATTTAATGTAAGACACCATCCACATCTTTGATATAATGTATAGCAGGGGTCTCCAACCCTTTTTCCTCTGACTTTGATAAAATTAAAGTGGTTGAGAGCTACTCATATTTTATATTATTAGTAACATTTATTCACATTGCTCAGCTCCACCCAAATCAGCTGAATAAGCTTCTTTTGTGTAAACATTTAGAAAATGTTGATATACAGGCCCGTGCTACACCTTTCCACCAAGTTTCATGAAAATCGGGCCAGTACTTTTTCCGTAATCGTAATGACAAACAAACAAACCAGCAAACCGATAACATAACCTCCTTGGCGGAGGTAATACAAAAAAATCTAATTTGCACCACTGTAATGCTGCTGGTCTTGTGAAAATCTGCATAAATCTTTTTGCTGTGATCCAAATGTCTGTTTTGTTTTTTCCAGATGTCTTCATACCGTCTCATGACAGTCTAATGGTGAACCTGAAGGAAAGCAAGGAGGTACACTCTTTGTTTTTTGTGCACATAAATGGCTACAATAACACTTTTTATAATCACACTCTTTTCTTCCCATTCCTTCATTATTCTCATTACTTCCTCTCTCTCAATATTATTTCTTCCTCCTTCCCTTCCCTCCTCCAGCTGGTGAAGGACCTGCTGACGTCACTGCCGGGCATGTTCAGCCAGAGCAGGGAGACCCACAGCGCCCTAGGCCCGGCTTTACAAGCCGCCTTCAAGCTCATGTCGCCCACCGGGGGCCGCGTCACGGTGTTCCAGACACAGCTGCCGACAATAGGCGCCGGGTCGCTGCAGTCGAGAGAAGACCCCAACCAGCGCTCGAGCACCAAGGTACGAATGAGGCGGCGGATGTTTTACTGTTTTGTGAGCACTTCAGTTATAAAAAAGTTATTTTTTGATGTACTGATGACAAAGTTTAAATTTCTGCTATCCGGCATGTTTTTAGATTTTCATTTTTCGAATAGAACGCAACCTCTAAATAATGGTGGTGCTGTATTTCCTGTGATTTTTGAAGCCAAAACCAAACCATATGACAGATGAAATATAGCAAGAGGAATGACTCTTCCTCTCTCCCAACTGTGTGGATTCATACTTATTGTCCTGGCGTTCTCAGTGCTGCTGTTATATTTATATTCCTGCCACAACTCACTTTTATTTCCAGCCACAATGTCATAATTGGATCTCACGTTTTAGTCAAGAGAGAGACAGAGCACTCATGGAGGATCATGCTGAGCTAAAGTCTGTTTTTGTCATCCCAGGATTGTGATTTATTGATCTTCATCATCTGTGTTTTATGTTTGATCTGAATAAACTGCCAAGAAGCTAGAGCGATTTGAACTAAGAACAGATGTGCTTTCTTTTTTCAGGGAAAGTGATTTTCTGTTCTTTGACTTCTGTGCTTTCAGGAGGATTTTGAGCTGAAAAGAAATGGAAATAAAAGAAAATATACTCCTTTCCATATTATACATTATTTAGTGGACACAAGTGTATCTAATAGCACAGGAGGCTTTAAGAGAAAAACTCCCTAAAGCTGTTGTTGGTGATTTCTTCATCTACAGAGCAGAACAAGAGGAGTTCTTTTTATAATGAGCCTGTATCTTTTTCCAGGGAGTTCAGCACCTCGGCCCAGCCACTGACTTCTATAAGAAACTCGCACTGGACTGTTCAGGACAACAGATTGGGGTGGATCTCTTCCTGCTCAGCTCCCAGTACAGTGACCTTGCCTCGCTAGGTAAGAACATCGCGCAACAGGGCTGTTGAAAGTTTGTTTATCTGCTGACCCAAAACTTTGATTCAGAGTGAAATATCTCAACAACGGTTGGATGGTTTACTGGGTCAAAATTTCCTCTTGTCACTTTGTGTTTGCATCACAAATCTATGTTTTGAGTATTTTTGAGGTGGATATGAAAAGTTGGTAGCTTGCTCCTTCACACAGCTGCAGTCAGTTTTTATTCACAGTCATAACAATTGGTTCTAATTGAGACCCAGAACCATGGCACAAAAAGCATTAAAACATCTGTTGAATTTTTTTAAAGCACACCTGCAGCTTTATACTCTTATCCATTGTTGGTCACTAGTTATGGGTCATAATTGCAATGCTTTGAGCAAGCTAGAAACTGATCCATAGTCAGTGTATTACCTACAGTAGATGGCGATCGTCACGCCCCCAGTTTGGAGAAACAGACAGGAGTACCAGCACGATAGCAAAGCAATGTACTGCTGTGGACAGGGGCAGAAAGAAAATACATTTTAGACACCTAAAAAAATATCAGTTTAAGTGTACGCTATATTTAGAATATTTTCGCCGCTTTACCTTGCCGTCAAACAGCCTTTTCCAATGGGGAACTGAAGCCATTATATCACTCTCTTCAAAGCCACCAGACTCCATTGCCAAAAACAATAATTTTACCATCGCAGAACATGGGAGTCGCTGTTCTACCGCTGCCTCGATCGATTAGTTTGTTTGTGTTGTTGTGTGACTTTTTAAAAGGGTTAGTTTGGTTTCACAGAAGTCACACAATAACAGAAACAAACTAACCCATCGAGGCTGTGGTAGCAACTTTCGTGGTCTGTGGGGTGAGGTTTTTGTCAATTGAGTCTGGTGGCTTTGAAGAGAGCATGACCGAAAAGGTATGAGAAACCACAAGGGACATTTCTATCACTCTTAATAAGAAGTCATTTAATTAAAACTTCTCCTCTTCTTCAGCATGTATCTCCAAGTATTCAGCGGGCAGCATCTTTTACTACCCCTCCTTCCATTACGTTCACAACCCGGCTCAGCTAGAGAAGTTCCAGAAAGATCTGGAGCGCTACCTCACCAGGAAGATCGGCTTTGAGGCGGTCATGAGAATACGATGCACTAAAGGTAACCGGGAAACAGAAACTCTGTTTTCAAGTGTCTTTCTCTACATTGTTTGTGTCCCTGCCTTCATCCTCTGCTTCCCCTTTAGGTTTATCCATCCACACGTTCCACGGTAACTTCTTTGTGCGCTCCACTGACCTGCTGTCCCTGGCCAATGTGAACCCGGACTCTGCCTTCGCTGTCCAGATGTCTATTGAAGACTCTCTGGCAGACTCGTCTCTGGCCTGCTTCCAGGCTGCTCTGCTCTACACCTCCAGTAAAGGTACACAAATACTTTTAAGTTAAACCATGATGCTAAATACAAATAGTATTACTGTCTCTGATTATTCATCCGTCTATCCTGGTAGGAAAAAGGCGAATCCGGGTCCATACTCTGTGTCTACCGGTGGTCAACCAACTGAGTGACGTGTACGCCGGAGCTGATGTTCAGGCCATCACTTGTCTGCTAGCCGATATGGGTGAGTCCGTTGCATAAACACTCAGCTGTCACAATCTTTTTAAATACGTTGCTTTAACGTTTTTGTCCATGTTGTGATGTCATGAGGTAGTGTGAGGTCACTAGAGGGAAAAAAAAATGGAAATGATAGAGAATCAGTAAAGTAGAAAAATGTATGTACTTGTAGCTTAAATTTGTATAAAATTAAATAGTTTGTCCTCAACCCAAGATGCAGCCTTTTCAGAAATGTACTAACATGTACTATTATTTGTGAATCTCCACATTTCAGCCATCGACCGGTCGATAACGTCCAGCCTGTCAGATGCTCGTGATGCGCTGACGAATGCGGTGGTGGATCTGGCGAGTGCCTACAAGAGCAACGTGTCCAACCTGCAGCAGTCCGGCCTCGTCGTCCCTTCGTCCATGCGCCTCTTCCCCATTTACATCCTCGCTCTGCTCAAACAGGTGTGGCTGTCGGCACATACACACGTCTTATAAGATTTAGACACATATACGACTAAAACCAACCACAGAGCCACAGTCACACATTCAATATGAACACCCAATAATCCACCTCTACATCAGTGTTTACATCATCACTACCCCTCCCTCTACACACACAATAAAATCTGAGTTTACACTCATACAGACTCCCTGTATGTTCAATGACTGTATTAATCCATCCAGGACGTGTTCATTCATCCATCCAGGGTGTGTCCACTTTCAGACACACTCTCACACACTTGGCGTCATCTGAGACTATAAGTCTAACCACAACAGTGTACACCCTGAACATTTAAAACACAGTTCCTACTTATTAAACACTTTGTCATGATTAAGGTAAAATTACAGATGGGCAACAATTCCGAGTCATCAGAACTACTTACTTACCTTCACTGTTTAATCCACCTTCATTACAGTGTAATGATATTCAATTAGTGTTTCTAAGTGCTTAAAGGGATAGTTTGTATGTTTTGAAGTGGGGTTGTATGGGGTCAATATTCAGTGTATTATCTACAGTAGATGGTGGTCGGCGCAGGAGTACCAGCATGGGAGCAAAGCAATGTACTGCTGTAAAATGTGTTTTAGCCTCCTAAAACCTGACTATGGATAAGTACCTCATACAACCCCACTTCAAGAAATCCAAACTATCACTTTAAGCAATCTAAGGAAAACTATGTCTTTAGCAGATGTTTGTTTGAATCCAATGACTGATGAGAAAATCAAATGAGAGGTGAACTCCATGTTGTCTGACAGTTATAACCTTCAGTATCAGTAAATGATAGAAACCTGTGTTGTACCGGGCAGCTCCTGACTATGAAGCAACATCAGGCTGAAAAAAGGGAAATGGCAAAATACAAATAAATGAAAAAAAGGATTAAAGATTAACACACATATTAAAATGATAAGTATTTCTTTTCAGAAAGCCTTGCGGACGGGCACCAGCACGCGGCTGGACGAGCGGGTCTTCGCCATGTGCGAGTTCAAGACGCAGCCGCTGCAGCAGCTGATGCGAATGGTTCATCCTGACCTTTACCGGCTGGACAACATGTCTGACCAGGTAGGACACGGACAAGACTGAGCAATATTAATGTAAAGTGCGGGAGTGAAAAACTTCTTAATAACATGTCTGGTAACGTTGGATACTTATATTATTAGTGGTGATTTATTATTTAAATAAATTGAAAACTTATTTTCAAATGACAAATTTACTTAAACTATTATCTTTTAGGCCTTTGGAGCTGTGAGTGTGGATTGTAAAACAAGTAACAACTCTCACTGTACTTGTGAACAAAGTGACTTTTATATGAAAATAAAACAAAAATAAATGGAACAAACTTGAGTGTCACTAACTAATCCGTTGCACTATTTGTGTTACACCTGCAGAGGGCGCTCCATCTGAACGACACAGTGGTTCCCCAGCCTCATCTACTCCACCTGTCTGGTGACAATGTGAGCAGAGATGGAGCTTTCCTCATGGACTGTGGAAACGTAAGCTTTCAGTATTATTTTTTATTTATAACACTCTGGAGCGATGTGGCTCTGGTTTTCCTCAGAATGTCAGAGATGATGTTTATTTCTCCTCACTTTTTATTTTTGCTCTTCTTTTGCCACAAATCTGTCTAGTTGTTTTGTTTTCTTTAACAAGTGTAGATCATCGTAAACTCCTGGAATCATTTCAGGCCAGTTTTCATTGAGTTTTAGTGTCACATGATTCAATTTAAGTGGACTTTCAACCCCTACAAAATAAAGTACAGAGAGGAAACTGAATCATTCATATAAAGACATTGAATATCAGTGAAAAAAACATCACTTATGAGCAGTTTTTCCCAGGCCAGTTGTTGAAATATGTAAAAAAAAAAAAAAGAAAGAAATTAGGTATTAAAGGAATACTTCACCCACACAATTACCATTTGTACCAATCAGTGACTTGCCCTGTGTTACCTTGTGTTATTGAAGGAAACTTAGTTTTTCTCTCATGCCTCCACGGTGAATCCAAAAAACAGAGAAGAGTCCTGATGAACTAAAGTAAATGGGGGGCCGCGTTTAACAGCAGCAAAACTATATCAAAACATCCAAACTCTCGCATAACTCATGCAGAATAATCCAAGTCTCATTTATCCAGTTGTGTGCTCACTACTTCCCAAACACATGCATTGAAGTGTTTTAAATAGTAAGGTTTTAGCAAAGATGCATGTATTTGGGAAGTAGTGAGTATACGACTGGATAAATAAAGGATTATACTGCGTGAGTTGTTTGAGAGTTTGTAAATGGATGTTTTGATATAATTTTGCTGTTAAACGTAATTCATCAAGACTATTCTCTATTTTTTGATTCTTTGTTCACGGTGGAGGCATGAGAGAAAAATCAAAGTTTTCTTCAAGAATTCAAGGTAACACGTGGTGAGTAATTGATTGATTCATAGTCATTTTATGGGTGAGCTATTCCTTTTAAAACTATTGATTGAGCTTCTCAAATGCTCTGGTAACCTACTTTCTCAATCACCTTCTTACTATGAGCGATACATCCTGCATATATTTCCGTCCACCAATCAGAGTTATTGAATGTTTAACTTGTAAGAAACAGACCTGAAGATGTTTTTTCTGGGCCTTTAATCTTTTATTGCTGCTTATTTAGTCACAAATATAGTAATATATTATAGAGCTGTGATGATCGATTAGTTGTCAACTATTAATTGAGCCCAAAATATATTATCGAGAATACTTGAAACAAAGCTTTCAGGAGCTTTAATCTGTCAGGACGATTAGATACTCTGTATTGACTCTGTTTCTGTCTGTGCAGGTGTTTTATCTGTGGATCGGCAAAAGCTGCAACGAGATCTTCATCCGAGATGTTCTGGGCTGCCCCAACTACGCTTCAATACCCCCCAACATGGTCAGTAAGACTGTAACTGTATACAAGTAGCCGTCATTTCAAATAAGATGTCCATCATTTAAAAAGTAAGTGAAAAATGATGCATTTATATTGAAGAGGAGAGTTCACCAACATCCAAACATGTCAGGATATGACAGAAAATAACTATGATTAGGGGAAATGGTGGTATTGTTTTGCACACCACCACCGCCCAGTTGCTGCATGAGTGATGTAACGCAACATTGCACACATTTGCCCTGAACATGAGTCACAGATTTGCTCCACAATAAAAGAACACTGCGTTTCTCTCAAAAAAGAAAACAACTCATGCAGCAAAACAGATTTGCTGTCGTAGCTTTTTTAACAAACTGCGCTGCTAGACCTGGAAAGCTCTGTCATTACCACACTGTGGGTGTGATGGTGACATCCAGAACTAACAGCGACCGTCAGCACTTGTTTATGCTGCTTATTGTATTTTTCTAGAAAGGGGTCGATGCCACCTACGAACACCACATTTTAAACCACAGGCATATTTCTGTTGACCACGTTGTGTAGCCGAGATGACCACGTGAAACCACGTTATCTGTTTCCAATCTGAGATGCACGGCAGTGAAAACAATGCTGTTGATGTTCTCCTCTCTTTCTCTCTATGAACCCCAGAGTCACATTCCTGAGCTGGAGACTCTTCTGTCTGAGAGAGTGCGAGCGTTCCTCGACTGGCTGCAGGACAACAGAGCGTTCTGCTCCACGATACACGTCGTCAAGTAAGCGCTGCCACACATCTGGATTAACATCTGACTTAAACTCACACATCTTCTAACATCCAGATTTTAGAAAGTCTGAGAGGCTGTTTCTTCTTCTTTTGTTTGTCTCTCACGTTTTAAAATGATGTAAAATCTTTTGACAGTTGACCTCAAAATACCGTAACAACTAAATAAGTTTCACTTCCTCTTCCACCAACATTACCAAACATTAGCTTCAAGAGGCACAGTAGTGCGACACTTTCTTTTAAGGGTGCTCTGATCAGTTTTTTGGGACCAATCACTGATCGCTGGAAGCTGTATTAGCCAATATGAATACAGGGTCTATTTGAAGCCTGTATTTATTATATTATACTGTATTTATCGTATCTATTTATTTAACTATTCTTAACAACACTGTATATTAAGTAATACAATTTAAGAGAAGAAAAAGTATCATGAATTGACAACTGATTATTTATTGGCAGGCAACATGTGCCTCATATTCCACTTCAGCTACGTTCACACTACAAGCGACAAAAGCAACAAAACGGCCAAGCGGGCCAGCTACATTTTGTTGGCGAGTTGCCGTTGAAGTGTTGCTCAAGCGCTTGTTAACGTAGTTTTGACGTTAAATGGCACTGAAAATTACAAACTTCAGTGCTGCTACTTATATACCTCTTACCCTCTCGTCTTTTTCTCCTGAAGGGCCGTTTTTCTTTTAGACGGAATGGAACAGGGTGAAACAAAAACATATGATTGTTTGATGCTTTCACATCATTGGAGCGCTTAAAAAAGGTTGAGACCAGCTCAACTTTATTTGTAGCGCAATCACGCCCGTCATGCAGTGTCGGACGTCAGCTTCATGTCCCCGACTTCATTTGAAAATGACTTGTAGCCTGTTGCTGTATCGCTCGTAGCATTAGAGACACAACTCACAACATGGTGAAGCCTTTTTAGCGGAGTGTAGAGAAATTGTCTCATGTTTTGCATCATCTGATCGACCTTTACGGAGACACCGATCAAACTATTTAGAATGAATATCGGCCGATATCGATCAGTGGCCGATCGATTGGAGCACCCTTAATTTTTTTTATTCATAGCCTTTATTTCTGCTGCTGTAATCCTTGTGTGGGATTACTAAAGTTTATCTTCAAAGTAAGGGGCTGAGATGTGGATGGGGAAACATGAAAAACCTTCAGGTTGTTGTTTGTTGTTTGTTTCTTTTTAGAGCTCTGAAGCAGCCAAACAATGCTCACTTTGTTCTCAACTCCTCCCAAAATGTTTTACACTGAATGGCGGTCAGGTCTCTAACTAAAGAAAATCTTAGTTGAATAACACTTATATGATTTTGTTGACTAATCTGTTAGTTAATTTTATCTGTAGAACTGAGTTTCTCCACAAAGAATCACACAAAAGCACCACTTTAAATCTTGTGTTTACCAGAGATGTGCTCTCAAGGTTTTTGGATTTAGTAATTCGGCATGAAAAAAGCATAAAAAATGACTAATTGACTAAAGAAATCTTTGTCGACTAAGACCAAAACGACCAATTAGTCGACTAATCGACTAAGGTGGCAGCCCTGCAGGTCACCATGCCAAGTTACACAAATATGAAACAATATATATATATATTTTTGCAAACAGTCAAAATGAGGTCAGAGGTCATGGCCAGCCTCTAGTGGTGTCTCTTGGGCAGAAAGGCTTTAAGCCTTGGTTCTGTTTTCCGCACGGACATGAGCTGATGCATCTTGTCTCTGAGGAACTGTGACATGTTTCGCTATTTTTATGTCATTTTAGTGTAAACTATTAATCAAAAACTAGGCAACAGATTTAATTTATTTTGAGGGTGTGGTGACGGGAAATGAAGTAGAGAGGGAGCGATAAACATGCAACTAAGGTTCCCGGCTGGAATCGAACTGGAGGCGTTGCAGTTATAGTTTGCGGTTTATGTCGACCAACAGATTAATCTGTATGAAACTAATAGGTTGCAGTGTCCAATAGTTAATCTGTTTAAAAGAAAAAGCTGACAGCTCCGTAGATGTTGTCAGCTTTCTGAAAAACATGTTCACATTTCCAGCGATCTGCTCTCGACTGGCACCACACAGAAACAGGGTGTGACCAGTTTTGTGTTTAACTGCAATCATGCTCCCAATAGAGATCGGTCTGAGGTTGACACAAAAATATTTCCAGTGTAAACACATAATGAGCACTCCAGTGAGGTCATTGATTGACAGCGGTTCACAGGGAACACATTGTTTCTGTTTCCTCTCTCTCCTCCTTTGTGGCACTGCATTGTTGCTCCACCACAAGTTTACACCACAGTGTTGCTGCTGTTGTTGTGGTGGAGGAGAAGGAGGGCTGATGTCAGTGCAAACGGACTGAGGATGTTTGCATCACTGTGACAGATGAGAAATGCATGTAGAGAATTGTGTGTAGTGTTTTGGAAAAAGTGTAGTTTCGAACTGCAATCTGGGTGTAAATCAGTAAATGTGCTTGTATTTTAGCAGAATTGGTTCAGGGGGCTGGTACATGAGTTGCAGGTTGAGGTCATTGTGTCTCAATTACCAGTGTTTGTGTTTAAACAATTGGGTAAAACTGTAATATATGTAAAATGTTCAATGATACCCAGCCTTACATGGAATCCAAAATTACAAACTTCAGTGCTGCTAGGTATATCCCTCTTACCTTCTCGTCTTATTCTCCTGAAGGGATGACGCCTCGGCTAAAGCTACCATCTTCCAGTACCTGGTGGAGGATCGGTGCGAGTCGGCTTCATCCTACCATGAGTTCCTGCAGCACATTCAGCAGCAAATGTCCAAGTAGGCTCCAATCACACAGAGAGAAACTTTGGCCGCTAGAATCCGAAAACCATGGAGAGAAAAGGATTTCGGCCTCGTAGAGTGAAAACTAGCGTTAGAAACGACGGACACCCATCGCTCCTTCAGACCAGTTTTAGGGAGATGGGTTACCTCCAAACACTCTTATTAAACAAATCCACCCTCCGAGCTCATTGGTCAGCCGGGATATGACCATCAGAAGTGGAGGAGGGTGATAGTTGTAGAAAAGAATAAAGAGTTACAGAAATAAATAAATGAAGAACTGGGATTTTCAAAATGAATTATTGAAAGAGCTCCTCCAGCATCTCCTCGCTGCCTCTTAACCACTGTCTAACCCCCCCCGTTTAGCCTCTCGTCAAACCCTTCGCTGCTGAGAAAAGAAGGGGACAATCGAGCCAAGAAGATGCCACTTCAACACGTCTTTAGTTCGATTTCGTGAGCCTCACATGTAGCTAGTGCTGTCTTTTTTTATTATTATTATTATTTTATAATTTATTCCTCTCCTCACTCCCTCAGTTTTATTTTAAGACTTTTTAATACACTGGAGAACAGAAACAAGCATTCTGTTGTTTTTTCGGCATGAAATACGAAACGCATGTCACCGTTTTGTTCGCTGCTAGTCTGAGCATAGACGACAACCGTCTGTGTAACGGGAATATAATTCGACAGTGGTTGGATGTTGAAAACCCCCCCTGTTGGCTCCCTCTTCTCTCCTCCACTGTGTGAACTCCTGATTTGTCAAGATCAAAATCCCCCCACTGTCAATCTTCTAATTTGTTTTATTTTTTCCAGGCGCTAACTGAAATTGCTATCCACTTTGTAACTATTGAAAAAAAGAATCTTTTATGTGCGATAATTTATGAACCAGCTTATTAAATAAAAAACAAAAACAGGACTCTGCTTGTTTCATGTCATGGTGCCATCAGTGACATTAAAAACAACCAGATTTTATTAGACTGCTGTTTTACATACAGGTATGTGTTTAAAAAAACGGTTGCTACAGTTCCCACAGTTTCCAAAGAACCTTTGGCTGTTATCTTTGAAACGGGTTGATGTCATGATTCTTAGACATCCTGTGACATTTCAGGACCTCGACTAATTGCTCTCGTGTTTCGACACGTTTACATCATCCGTCATTCCCTCCACTTTACAGATCTCATGACGCCTACACATATTTTACAGCAGCAATTTTTGACTTCATGAATCTCATGTGTATTTGAAGAGTTCGACTTTTGAATTTCTCATCAAAATAACTGAAAATATAGGCTTGCTTTACAGATGAATCTAGATATATTAGTGATGAACACAAACATGTAAATATCTGTCTCAGAACTTTGTCTCCATTTTTTTTATATGACTAGAACCAGTTGCATAAACTTAGTTTAAGGCTAGTTTTGGCCTTAGACTGTCAGGTTAGACTAGTCTATTAATTGGCTAAGCTTGAGGTCAGAGCTTTGTTGCTATGGCAACAATCAGTGAGGAGATCAGTTGCCAAACTATTTCAACTGTTTGTCCATTACTTTTTGGGATTCTTGTACCATATTCTTGAATTGTTTCTGAACATCTTTAACAGTTCTAACAACCGTTGGATTTATGCTGTTTACCTTTTCTGTTATCTTCTCCCATACTTATGGTGTCACTGTTGTTGTTGCATCTGCCATTTTTTTTCTCTCCTATGAAGTGTGTTATTTCACCCGTAATGCATTGCGCAACAGGCGTCAGTTTCACTTTATTCACTCATGGGGAAGCTTTATGCAACAGGTAAATTTAAGTGTCTATAGCAAGTCTGACAAAGATATGTTTAAGACAAAGACTAGGTCTATTTTTATGCAACTGATGCCAAATTCCATACTTATTTACTGGAAATCAGTGAATAAAAAGGCAAATGTTATTTAACTATATGCTATACGCTCTTCTCTGGTTACATTTCAGACCAATTGAAGAAGTAAAACCTGAAGAAACTTATCTTGAGAAATTCTTCACGATACTTTTGACATCTACAGTAGAGCCACCGCAGCTCTTCTCCAAACCGTTAAAGCTGCGATCTGTCCAATACATTTATAGCAACGGCACTGTGGTCTTTATATTTCAGCAGTCAAATTGGAATCACATGTTAAGGCTGCAGCCTGAACAACAAGATCTTTAATCAGATCTCTGAGACTCAAGCAGCTCTACACTATAGTCATAAATCAGATAGACATACTTGACTAATGCTGAAGATAGTTGATATCTTTTAAATTTGATTGTTTTCATGCCAACAACTTAGTCATTTTGGATTCCCTCCAATGTTTTTTTTCTTGAAAGGGCGTGAACGTATCTGAAACATCAGTTATACTCATGAGACTGCAAAGTATGCATTGAAAAACACTGTAGTTAATGAATATAACTTGAAAATCTTCCCCATGCTTTTCCACACTTGTCCTGTGTTTTCCTTAAACTCTTCAACAGCAGGAAATGATAAACTTCCAGTAGTTTTCAGACTTCACAGACCTGCAGAGGACCCCTGTCCGAGAATTAAGTTTGTTTTCCTTAACTGAGTCGAGCTGCTTGAGAAGGAGCTGTAAAATACTCTGAAGCTAATCGTCTGTAGTAAACACACAAACAACCAGTGAACTGGTCACCGCTCCATTTGCAGACTTACAGTATCTGGCTCCCACATGGTCTGACTGCTCATGGAAAAACTGCACCATGGACCTCAAATATTTTATCCGGTCATGCTTTTTCAGTGCCAGCTAGGCAAAAGGCAAAAAGTTGCACATTCTCGGTTTTTATTTTTTAAAAACAAAAAAACATGGTACAATCTGAAATGTGTAAAGAAGAGAAAAGGTCACATCCAGCTGGAAAAGGGCGTTGCAAAAGTAATGTGAAGCACTTCAAAGCAGCAGTATTTTACATACTTTTCCTGTTTTACGGATGTTCTATGGATGCCAGATGTTCGTCACACTATCATACATATGCACAGGCCATAACAAATCAAGCTCAGAGGTTTGCTTTGCTTTTCAAATCGTTACCAGTCAACAACATGTTGAACCAGCCCTCCAGTCTCTGTTTCTCACCCAACAAACAACAAGTGAGTGCTGCTCTGCCAGATATATTTAAACTCCAGTTGTGACTGGTCCAACCCTTCACACACCCACTTCCAGTGTGTCCAACCCCCCCCTTCACCCACCTCAGCTAGCTCCCCTCTCCCCTGCCACAACTCTGGTCCAACTTTCCTCCTAACTACAGACCCTCTTTGATTAATTCATGATCATGAAGTCACAGTTTCCCCATCTGGCTTTACATTTTACCTCAAGCAGTTTTAGTCTGCAATGACTCCTGTTAGTAATCATCAAAAAGACAAGAAACTAAAAGGAGTGAAAGCCACAATGAGAGCAGAAGTATACAAATTGTTAGAAATTCTTTATGAGGAATAACCCGTTGTGATGTATCACCTCGTTCTCAAGGGGGTCCTCAACGACAATAATATAATATAATATAAGCACCGCTGCTAAGCAACAGCAATATTAACGTTACTTTTCTCGTGAACATGGTAGACACAACCCCATTTGAAGGCACCATTAATATCACTAGAGTCAACACAGCAGCACCCGGTCAGCGTCTGCAACAGATCTCTATCTGTGCTTTATTTATATGGAATAAAACGATAACCAACAAAAGGTTTATCTTCTGGGCGTTAGAACATGTTGAAAGCAGCAGTTGGGTGGAGGAGCGTTCATCACTGACTTCTGCATACATTGTGTTCAGTTTCGATCTGAGCCAGCCGTTAGAAGATTGCCTCCCCTCCCTCTCCTTCTCTGAAATCCAAACGAGATTGTTGGACACATACGCAGCTCCGGTCTTGTGCTCTCTGAGGTTATCTGCCATTGATACGCTGCCCTGCAGTCTGTGGGAGTTTCTACGGGAGTCGACTCTTGGCTTCACTCTAAAGCGCTTTCTGTGTTCGTCCTGTAAGCAAACAATGGGGTATTGTTGCACCGGATATACTTCAGATAGTCGCGGGCTGCAGTCAAAATAGAGAGAGAACTTCTTTTTGTAGTCAGTGAAGGAACATATTTGAGTCTGGGGCCAGATAAGGACCTCATGTGCCTTGTTTTCATCCCTGTGGTTCAGCAAACCTGGCTTCTCCTGTATGACTCATACCGCAGAAGACGCAGACATGTGGTTCACTCAAATGTGGTCGCATGTTTTGTCTTCATGAAGGAGATCCGTACTCTTTAAGATTTATTCTGCAGTTCATAACCTGTTGTTCACACATGACTTGAACTCGAGAGATCGACGTTTCCATGAGCACAAACAAAAGCCTGGTTTCATAACACATGTCTGTCAAAGCATCATTAATGTGCAGAGCTCTCATCACATCTCTTTATCACAGTGACGAACAAACGCTGTTGTTTGTTCAGCTTTCCTGCAGCTTTGACACAGTGACACGCCAGCCCTCTGCAGGCTAAAACCCTCCGCCTCCTGATGGAGCTTTTCAGCTGTCAGGAGGGGAAAAAAGGGAGAAGACCAGCTGAGTTTATTTTGATGAGCAGTTCTCCTCATGACAAGCCCCAAATCCTCAACCTGAACCACATGCAGAACAACTTCAGAGAGTGGGAATGCTGCCACAGCGACTAAAGATTGTCTCATAGTGTATCGCCATACAGTCCCTGCCCTCACTCGGCAGGCTTTTGTCATTGTTTTGCAAAAGCACTATTTTCCCTTTACACACTAAATCGCACAGTTAACATTTTAAGATTTTTCTACTCTTTAGGCCGTTCTGATTCGTTCTCTTGGTCAGTAAGGTTTTAAGGTCTTTGCACACCCAGTCCGTATTTTTCGGATGCGTTTTTTGATCCGTCATCTGATTAAAAAAAAAAAACTTGCACACTGAGTCCGATGCGTTTTATTATTCTGTTCGTTGCGAAAATTTTCAATACAAGATAAAACTGAATTAATTACGTGGGTGCCGTGCAATGGACTGCGCTAGTCCCAAACGGGGACATTAACTGCCTATAGAGCACAATCACTGCTGTCTAATCTTTCCTACATCCTTTGTTTTGCGACCATCCCCGATTCCAATCTTTCTGCAATCGTCTGCCACAATCTTTAAATTCAGTATGTCTGTATTCTTTTATTTATTTATCGTAAATGCTTTGTGCTAGTAGACGAAGTGAATGTTTTGGGTGAGGACATTTGAACGGACGGTGGCTCTGAGTGGTCAAACAACCCTCGTTTGGCTTTTGACGGATGCGAAACAGCGCAGAAAATCGATTGATTTGAACTTTAATAAACGTGAGTGACACAACATGAGGTTGTATTTACTTTTAAACGTGCGACAATTTCAGATGAAAAATACAGACTTGGTGTGCAAAGGTCTTAAGTGTGAACACAGAGTTGAAACACAGAAAAAGGTTTTTACATTTAATTGGCTTAATCTGGATGTTCTTTAAAATACAAAATATTTAATTAATTCTACCACCCTTGATGTCATGAGGCCTTTTGAAAAGACGAGATGTGTGTTAGGTTCAAACAACGCTTTTTCTATCTTTCATTATTCTAAATATTTTGTACAATCCTCAAAGCAGTGCTTGAGTAAAATAAATGTGTGAAATACTCAGGATTTGCTGCTTTTCATAGCTGCCTAAATGGACAAAACGCTGGTTTAACTGCTTTGTTTTTGGAGTTCAGTTTAACACTCCTCCATGAAAAGGTGGCGGTTCTTCAATCTGTTGTACTTGGCCTGCAGCACCAGTAGGGTTTCAGACTCTTCCCCAGAGTAGTCAGTTACCTACTGAGGGCCCCCTGTGTTTGGTGTGGAACGTATAAATCCGCCCAGTTACGTAAGAGATCCTGCCTTTATTGTGTATTGGTTGGATCCCCAAACCGACTCAGGAAGTCGTTTCCTGCTGTCAAGTCTTGGCTTCCCTTTCTGGCCGTTTGAAACGTCTTTAGCACTTCCTCTGTGACGGTTTGCCTGAGAAGAAAAGAACAGAAAATATCCTGAGAGAAATCTCTCTGTCGCTATCCATGTTCCTATATGGGTTCTTCTACTACCATGGATAAGAGTTCCCATCCCAGTGGTCAAAACCATGCTAAAAATACGTCCACACATGGTGATGCAAGCCATTTGGGATATGAAAACACACTGGATTTATTGTACTAATGTTTAAAGCAAAGTTTGAGCCAAAGAGCAACAGTTTTTCCGGCTTTACTGAAGAATTAAAGGCACAGTCTGTACTGCAAATGTGCAGAAAATGGTCCACCAGCGAAAGTCAAAACACAGGAATGGATCCTTCTTTTCACTCCTTATTGGTTGAGAGGTCATTTCATATACTGACCAACAACCGAAGGAGAACAGCTGCTCCTCCTTCATGTTTAAAGGAGCCAGTTGAGGTGGTTCAGGTCTCTGATCATAATGTCCTCTGGCCACTTCCATTTGGAGGCATCCAGCTGGGAGGTGACGCCATGGCTAACCCAGTACATGCTGCAGCAAATACTGCATATATTCCATCTGGCCTGGGAATGCCTAGGGATTGGTGGTTAAGAGGATAGACGGCTTTGATAAAACATTTTAAAAATGTTCCAAAATAGATCTGACAATCACGCTGACTTTACGCAGCAATTGGCCAGGATTACTGTTGTTGGAAAGTAAGGCGGATGTTTGAACTCTCTCAAACTCTCCCTTTTTCATTCTTCACATAGCTACTTCTGTCAATTTTAGACATCCTCCATGTGTACGTCTCACGCTTCTCTACAGCGGCTGTCTTTTCATGCCACCTTATAGCGTGACCATCCATAACAGCTGTAAGCACTTTGCCTTTAGAGGTGGTCCGACGACATGTTGTGCGACCTGGAGATCATTTAAAGCATACCAAAATCTTAAGGCTGCATTCATTTGGACACATCACTCATTCTGGTTCTGTGAAACTTTCCAGGGTGGTAAAACGCTTCTTCCTACTATCATAAACCTCTGTGCAATGTTTTGGCCTCTGATAAGGTTTTACTCATCTCCTGCCTCAGCTTTTATTGTGCACACATGTAGCTCAGGTGGTAGAGCATGTTGGCCGTCAATCGGAGGGTTGGTGGTCCAATTCCTGGCTCTTCCTGTCGTATTGTTGAAGTGTCCCAAAATTGCTCCTGATGTGCACATGTGGTGGAAAAAAAATGCATGTCGTTTTGGACAAAATTTGGTGCACTAATGATTGTAATCTACCGGTAATTTATTTTTCACCAGTACATGTAGAAACTAGGGCTGTCAAAGTTAATGCGATAATAATGCGTTAACGCAAATTCGTTTTAAAGCCACGAATTTCTTTCACCCAGTAACCATGTCATACTAGCTTGTTGCATAGGAGGCCAAATAACGCTCCAAACTTAAGCTAAATTTTGGAAGCAAATGGCCATTTTCAAAGGGGTCCCTTGGCCTCTGACCTCAAGATATGTGAATGTAAATAGGTTCTATAGGTACCCACGAGTCTCCCCTTTACAGACATGCCCACTTTATGATAATCACATGCAGTCTGGGGCAAGTCATAGTCAAGTCGGCACACTGACACACTTACAAATCTCCCTTCAAGGTAAATTTTGAACAGATGATTAATTTGTGATCAATTGCGATTAACTATGGACATTCATGCGATTAATCGCAATTAATTATCGATTGACAGCCCAAGTAGCAACACGTCATTGCAGCCCTTTGCGTTTTTCAACACCCAGCGCTGTTTTCGTACTGAATTTGGCTTTCGCAGTTGTTGTCCTAGCATCGTCTTGCTATACAGCTGACATGCCGAGTGGCAATTTTGGCTAGTTAACCTGTCTACCACCTTCAAAGATCCTAAATGTCCTCGTCAAGTACGCAAGTTTATAAATTTAAATCTGAAAATCTGGCTTGTTCCGATATGCTCAGACCAAAAAGATGATTTGACCTCCAACACCATACAATCTGAACACATCACTCAGCAGTCTATTGATAGTAAGGCAGCAGCGTTGTTTCCGCTTTTCCCATGTCGATGTGAATTAGATTCTTCATCCCCAGATGTTTTTGTTTGACGGGGGGAGTGGATGAGTGGGTTGGCAGCTTGTGAGCTGAGACTTATGTAAGGGCCATGTGCCGACCACGATCCTCGGCCAATAATGAACTCTCTCTTCCAGGCGTCGGTCCTGACTCGCGGCCTCTCTGTAATGAAAACAAGTCTCTGTGAATTACGAGGGTTAAACGGTGAGGAGGCGGAGGACACGGCTGCTGAGACGACCGGAGATCTGTTTCCTCTGTTTCCCACAGGACCCAGAGATTTATTAATAGTAACCTACCGTACATATCAGATTCTCCGTGGACTTACTGTCTCATGAGGAGGATGAGGCTCCTTTTCTGAACACAAAACCCATGTTTGTCTTGGATTTCCCTCCTCCTTTTCTTCAGAGAGGTTAAACATCCTCTTGCCTTTTTTAGCCTGTTGACCGGGAGAGCAATCTATTTATGACATTGTGACGTTATATATCCTTTTTCAGTCATCTTTGGAATGATAAACTGTAAAGATCTTTTATTCTTCTTTCTCCTTTAAACCTTTAACCTCACCCAAATGGAAAAATGTAAATGTCCACAAGTTATGTTAGCACATGTTATTGTGCTTAAATTTGACTTTGTTGAATATGTATTACCCGTATTAACAGTATCACCATGGACATACCAAGTTATTGCTCTTTATTCATCTAAAAAAATGTCTAAAAATCGTATTTATATAATAATTTAAACAAGTATACAATGGAATAATGTTAGATTTATCATATTGACAACAGTTTATAATCAGAAAACTTTGTATTCCTTAATATTCAGCAGTACTTTGAAAACAGACTAAGGTACGTGTTTTTTCTTGCAGGAACCTCCACAGATAGATGGTATTGACTTGTATGTGTTAATGTAGTTAAATCAGTCTACTGATATCATGACATCAGCCTCTGACTCAGACGTCAACAGCTGTGTTACGTGACTGAGCATCTGTATTTGAGTCTGACTGTGAGAAGTCACAGTCAGACTCCCGTTCGTGACGGGACCTTGACACTTGTACCTGTAATTATGTGTAAAAACAACCCTTTACTACAGTTCGTGTCTGTACGGTGCAATAATCTATCAGACTGTGAGAGGATGTCTCGCTGCAGGGAGGCCACATGGGATCATCATGATTCAGACTTTGTCACGAGTGCAGAACAGAGGACTTTTGACCCAGATAGTGCTGACAGTAATATTTTTATATAAAGTTATGCTAAGCTAATGTTGCTCTTCAGAGCCAGGAATGAGGAATGTAAATAAGAACAAAGCGGATTCAACCTATACTGCGTTTCTTATCTACAAACCACGTTAGTGAGTGAAGACTGGACTGTTCTAAATACAGTGCAGACTGTTTCACACTTATCTGGACAGTTTGCGAATGAGACTATACTCGCTGGGAATACCGTCACCACGAAATAGATTGTGTAAGACAGATATGGTAGCTGGCAGATGCAAAGAGCAACCAGATAAAGTCTCATTAAAGCTTTCAAAAGTTGTTTAGGACAAATTAGCAGTTTCTTCACCAGTGCGGGGCTAAAAAAGCTTTAAAATATACTTCCTCTGTTTGCTCATTCAAGTTATGTTTTTTTGTTTTCGTGATGATTTATATTGGAAAGTGGCACGTCACATCCTCATCTAAACATTTGGTCATTGTATGTATCCGATCAGGCTCAGTTGTTTGTTTAAAAACTTCAAGGGTATAATGTACACCAGGAAGCGGTGTCATGTTAGGCAAAACACAATGTAAAGAAAACATGAAAATAATTCATTAAATGGAAATCCGTTTCACGCCGCTGACAGTATAGACAAGCTACTGCATCCGTGAAACAAACAATAAACGCACGAGATAATAACTAGATGAATAAAAGATTATTAAAGAGTTTATTTTCCTATGCTCTGCTAGAAGACCACTTGTTTTAGCACTATCCTGAAATGTATGCTAAAAAAATGGAAAAAAAAACCTTCCTCGTAACCCCTTTCTCTCCATACGTTTACAAATATGTTTTTCTCTGCAGAAGCATAATTGCAGCATTATGACTGTGCTTCTCTAACGTACGGGATATAATGAGGTTGCTGACCACCAGTGCAGAGACACACTGGCTCAAATGATTTGTACTATTTCCTGCACTGACTGGCTGGAACTACAGGGTCGTGACCGGTGATATTTTTACTCTGGTGGTGGACTCACAGCCACTCACTGTTATCATGGTGTTTCTCTATTTCGGGCTCTTTATAAGTCCTGTTATCCCACACCTACCTACAGTAGAAGGAAAACTACCGACCTGTTGACTTTGTCAGCAGATTATCTGTGTTTATTTATCTGAAGATTCAGGGTTTTCAGGGACACAACACTACCCTCAGACGCCGATTGTTGCCAAAATAAACTCCTACCGTGTGATACAGGAGCTAAAGTTCTCACTTTTCTGGCATTTTTTAGTCTGGAAAAAGTGATGTAACAAAAACAGTCCGAAGAATGTCTGATAAATGTCCGAAAAAAGGTGGAAGAAAGGCAGAAGAAAGGTCCCAAAAATGACTGAAAAATGTCCCAAAAAACGATGTAAACAAAGAAAGGAAGTTCCTCAGAGGTTCTTATTCTTAACATTATTATTTTTTATTATTAATTATAAAAGTAGTTCAATGAAATTTATGAAACTAGTAAATACTTCCTTTTTTGTTTTGTACAGTCACAATGACTTGGTTTAAATGTTTCACATTAGTCATTTAATAGCTTTCAATTGCTCATTTAACTTTGTCCAACTAACAAATGATTAATTAACATTTAATGAATTATGCAAACAGGGAAAGCAATTCTGCTTTATATATATTTACAAAAACATGACAGCCCAAATGATTGCGTTTCCCTCAGTGTGAACTTTGGATCGCTCAGATAGGATTTACCTTTCTTATCATTGAATACGACCTGGACGATCGGCAGCAGCCAATCAGCTGTACGTACGGGACGTTTTCCCCTGTATTCCACAGAACTGTTAATTATGTTTGTCAGTCATAAACTGACGGCTTGTTATCAGCAGAATCACCATATGCTGTGTTGTCAGGCAGGGATAATAATCATCCTCTGCGTGTAAAGGACAATTTCCAAATGTATGTCTAGTGTAAGACACCTTTTTAAAGTTGTTAGGAGGTCTTAAGTTTTGAAATACCTAAAATCGGGACACATTTTGGTTGGCCAAAGCATCAGCTGATTTGATTTTGGTGATCATCTGAGCTGCCAAAAGTAGGCTATTTATTTATTTCTGTTTTCACATGCTTGTGGAACGTCCGACACAGTGTGGGCTACCTCCGGGTCTGAAAAGTGAAGCAAATGTTGAAGTGCCTTAAACTTGCATTCTTTCTAACAGCCAGCAGGGGGCGACTCTTCTGGTTGCAAAAATAATTCTGATTGTATAGAAGTCTATGAGAAAATGAGCCTTCTACTCACTTGATTTTTTGAGTTTATGGTCTCAATCTCTAGTTTCAAGTCTTCTTCAATACAGCATGATGTTCATTTAGTAAATTATGGTCCCATTTAGAGTCAAATAGACCATAAAGCAGGGGATGCTTTAGGTGATTGACAGGTCGCTACCACAGCGTGCTTTTGTCTTAGAACTTTAACCCTTTCACAGTTTGTTTTCACTTCATTAAAGTTAATTATAACCTTTTGGTTGCCTAAAAATGTCTTATTCAGCGTTCGGTTGTGCCTAAGCAAGCTCACCCTCTCGTGTCACTTCTGGTTGGAAAGATGGCGCCGGCCAAAATGCTGCCACGGTGGCTATGTCCACTTCTTATATACAGTCTATGGTCCGACATCTGGCAGTTTCTTGCTGCTAAACTGTTTAGTATTTTGCGTTGTTAAATTGGAAATCAAACATGGAAACCCAGTAAAAAATAAACAGATTGTTGTATGCTTTGCTCTGGTTTGTATTGGTACGATCAGACATGTGGTCTATTGTTGTTTTAAAAGTCTTATTTTGAGATTTGGATTGTTAGAATTTGGACATAAAGTTTTATTACGGTGTTGGAGGGTCAGATGGCTTTGAATGGAGGGAGACGCCATATTTGTCATGTTTCAGTTTTATGCCCTGCCAAGCATTGATTCTGGATTATTTTTATTCTAGGTTGTTTGTTTTAAATACAAAAAGACAGTTAAATTTAGTCAAATGTATTGATTCCGAAAATCATATTCATGTACTTTTGCATGCTTTTCATAGTACTGTACTAGCAGTCCTTCATATTTCTACATGGTGCTGGTGTCCTGCGAGTGCAGTGACCTATATCCTTCTTCTTATATCTTCCTCTTTGGTGTCTATTCCAGTTGGTTGGAAATACACAAAGAAATGTCTTCACGCTGTATTTTCTTTCAATGTATTATTCTCCCATGCCCGAGGACCCGCTGGCTATCATAATACCAACATCCGTCTCCTTATAGCCATAAAACTTTGGATTTTGGAGTCATTTCCTCAAGTTGGCTCAGATTACGTTTTCACTACAAATAAACAACCCCACGATCCTGTTGAAAAGAGCTGTCTGGCATTCAACAAGATCACTTTTCCCAATCAAACTCAAGGAGAAAACCCCCTCTGACGTGTAAATAAACAGTTCCAAGCATGTTAAACGTCCCTATAAACATGCTAAATACAGTAGGCTACACAGTACTGCAAATATAACAACATTAAAGGATAAACAAGCTGAATATGTTTAGACTAGCCCTAGCTTGCTGTCTGTAGCTGGTGAGATTTGTGTAGGCGAGATATTATTTGCCACCAAAATCCAAAGAGGAAATCACCCAGAAAGCTTTGCAGTCGCTTAAGTTGAGTTTTCAGTGAGAGTGGGCTACCACATAATTATGGGTCTAATCAAAATCCAAAGATAGCATCAAAAGGAACTGTGTGTTGTTAGTGTTGAGGAGCATTATCAGGCCCGTATTTACTGTTTCCACCACGTGAAATTCAACATGCTTGGTCAGGATGTTTCCTTTGCTGCAGACTCGCCACAACAGTCGGCATCTATCTGATCAAAGTGAGCCCATGTAAATATTCCACTCATTACAGCACAGTGAAACATTGCATAATAACATTCACAGGGGAGAAAAGCATAGCAAGGGTGTGTGTGTGTGTGTATGAGAGAGTATGGAGGTTTATGATTTAAAAGGAGTATCTTATCTTTGTAATCCTGCTTGAACAGGTGCCTCCCAGAGTATCCTCGAGTCAGTCAACATGTTCAGCAACGAGCGGATTAGATTTATGAACATAAACGGAGACATTAAGATGAAGAATTCACCTTAATAATCCTACTGGGACATAAAAGTGTCTGTTGTACTTGTAAACAGTGAGTTATTAAGTGATTTATGTTAAGAACCTGAAATAAGATCTGTGGTTAACACAAGCTCTCTTCAGGTCTGAAACGTTTTGAAACGTTTCAGATATAAAAATAGCCTGCATCAATAAATATCCCACTCGTGAATTTTGATTTTAAAGTCTTTATGTGTATATAAAAAGGCGTTTGCTACCAAGTGACGTCATCACGCCGACTAGCCTTTACAGCCTCGTTGTGTATACTCGCAATCATGTGACGTTGGTGTAGTTTGTTTATAGCCCAACGTTAGCTTTTTACTTCTGGTGATCGCATTCGCATTTCAAAAATCATAAAGTGGTGTTCATTTGTGAAGATTATCTTACTGAACAAAGCGTGTAAGTATCATAAACGAGCTTATTTTCTACATTAATCCAAAACCCAATGGAAAAATACCATTTAGCTTTTTGTCGGAGGGAAACCAGGGCAATGCTAACTTCCTGGTTGGCCTACAAAAATACGCCATCCCCTGGAGCACTCTATTGGAAACATTTCAACATTGGCGGCCCCCAGTGGCAGCATCGAAACTAAAAACAGTGACAGAAGTCATAATAATTAGGCTATAATTTGAAATACGGTATTAAAATGAATACACACAGACCTAATAGACCTCAGGAAATCCTTTGTCCCCCAAGCCATCAAACTGTACAACACCTCTCTAGGGAGGTGGGGGGGGGGACGAAAGAGGACGGTCTGCAGGACAGATGATAATGCACATGGTGCACTTTCATAGACTAAGTTACCCTGCACTATACTCACTTTCAACAGTCTCTTCTGCAACTTTCAGTTTTAACAGTTTTCTTCATCTCCTTGTATTTTGATATCTGGTATATTTATTTGTATTTTGCACTACTAACTTTTTTACTGCCTTTTTACTAACATGTTTTTGCACTGTGGAACTGTGATGCTGGAAACTTGAATTTCCCTCGGGGTCAATAAAGTTACTATCTGTCTATCTATCTATATATCTATCTAATAAGGGCTTCCCATTCTAATATAAGGCCTATTATAATAGTGTATCAGTAGCTGCATGTTTCTAGTAACTTTACTTTATGGTATTTCCTTGTGATAACACTGCAGGCCAATAAAGTGAATTTGTTCCTGATCATTTTCATGTGATTAGCCTACCAGTAGTTTATTGTGGTGATCATAATATTCCCATAATATCCCTTTAAGTGCTGTCACTGAGCTGCTGTTTTATTGTGGGAGGGCTCTTCTGCTGGTGGGAACGGCCTCATGATGACGTACCTCTGTTGACAGTTGTAAAACCTCCACACACACGCACACACACACTTAAACACACACTGCCTCCACTTCACTCTCACACTCCCACCTCTCCAGAAGCTGCCAGAGAGCCACCACCTCTCCACCTCTCCACCTCTCCATCTCCATCTGCGCGTAAAGCTGTGCGCAACATCTCCGGAGCTCCAAACCAGCACATTGGAGAGAGAGAGACGGATAATATAGGAATATGTCTACCGAAACGCCGGATGATATGAAGCTGTCGTACCAACAGAAAGTGCTGGAGGAGAATTTCACGAAAGTCAGCAAGCATCCGGAGGGAGTGACGCTCATGTTGATCGCTGCGGAGTGCGGGCTGTCAGAGGAGGAAACTAAAGTGAGTAACCAACATGGCAATACTCTCTCTTCTTCTACTTACTGCCTGTGTGTGTGTGAATTAGTAGAACGTGTGTGGAATTAAGTTTTCTTCATGTTTAGATATTTTTATTTTTTTTATACTTGATTTTTTCCCTCTTTTTCATATATGCAATCCACTGTTTGTTATTATAACAGTCTATAAACCAACTTTTAAGTAGATGAGCTTTACAGACAAACCCATCAAGTACACTATAGAGAAAACAACCTCAACATTCAAAACCAAAACAAAACCAGGAAAATAAATAATAATATTAATAATGACAAAAAGACAGAGTAGAGTTAAAAAAAAACCCAACAAAGACAATGTTTAGATTTTTAGGCTGAATTGTATTTATTATGTTGCATAATGGTTTGTCCTGAACAAACAGTATATGCACAATTTCTAGAAATAATGACACATTTGAACAGCTTGATCATATCTTTTTATATTTATTCATTAAATAATGTTTTTCAGTTCAGTTTTGTTCCATAAATTCACCCCCTTCAACTGAAATATATCTATTTTATATTAGATCTGACCCTTTGCTTCTTCAAAATGCACATTGGAATTGGTCGCACTGTGAGCCACAATGGAGATAATATCAACATTTAATGAATTATGCAAACAGTGAAAGGAAGTATACTTAAAGTCAGATTAGATTGTAATTAATTGTGATTTTGTTATGGCATCACTGATCATCTATACTCCTTTAGAGACTTTTATAATAGGCTATCATTTATTCCCATATAGACAAGTGAATCTGTCTGTTTTGTGTGCATTCAATTGAGCAACACACTTAAAATAACAAATTAAAAAATCCCCTATTATTATTCATGTGTAAAAGTAGCCTATTTCATAAGGACATGCCTTGAATTATTGATGCTTAATTTTGTAAGCATGTATTTTCATTTTCTAATTTGGGTGATACTAAGTGTAACTATATACCATTGTGTAGTTTAATCCAAAGCAATACATAATATTGTATGACTATAATCTGCAAAGTAACTAGCAGATAATATGAACTATAGTGGAGCAAGAGTATAATTTTGCCAAAAAAATACTTGCATAAAGCATCTAAAAATGTTACTGAACTACACTTCTTTAGTAAACGTGCTTTGTTTCTTTGCATCTCTGCACACTTTAGAGGTTTTACTGAAATTACCAGCACAGAAGCAACCAAGTGTGATTTTTATGGTATCACAACTTAGTGTCAAGGAAGTTTACAAGCCCTTGAGTGTTATCAATAAAAGTGTCTCAGTCAGGTGACAGGAAATAATGTACTGCTAAAGGCATAAACCTGTTTTTCTAGAAGCAACACAAGACTTTAAATGTGTGATATGGAACCTGGAGCTGCTCCACTGACTGTGAATGGAGCAGGTCTTTGTCTGTGCTCAGTGTGATCCTGGTTAATATATCTGTTCAAGTGTCACAGTCTGATGAAATAATCCTCATTTGAGTGTAAACACAGACCACAGAGCTCTGCAGCGCCCCATTGATCGTCACTGGGGCAGCTCCTGGTTGTTTTCCCTGATGAAGTCATGTCAGAGTCGAGTTTCCTGCTGCTGTTTCAGCTCAGAGAGAAACTGTTCTCACAAACACTGATTCATCTGTACAGAGTGATCTAAAGCTTAAAGAGGTGACTTTAAGGAAAGATATTCTGTCAGTCATTCAGAGTAGGACTGTGACACCACATTTGTTGGCAAAGTTTCAGTTTCCTATGTGGTCGCTATCGCTGCTCGTGTCTATGCAGCTCTCATATTTGGTCGGATGTGGGTGGCAACGTATTTTTACTGAGCTGCTTGTGATGTTCCAGGACAATAATAACTGAAAACACATGTGGTTAACCCTCCTGTTGTCTTCGGGTCAAATTGACCCGAAGACAACAGGAGGGATAAATCCACAGAAATTCAACATTAGGTCATGAAAAATTAACAAAAGTATGCTCATATTATTAATAATAGCCAGACAAGAATACATTATTGTCAAATAATAGCCTTGTTCATTATCATCAGTTGGCCTGTTTAACCCTCCTGTTGTCTTCGGGTCAATTTGACCCGAAGACAACAGGAGGGTTAAGGGTTCGTTAGGCTCCTAACGTGCAGCAGGAACTCAAACGATTTGTCAGTTAATTTACCAGACAATTCACTGGCAACTATTGTGATAATCAATTAATAGTTTGAGTAAATTTTCAAGCAAAAATGCCCCAAACATTCCCTGATTTCAGCTTCTCAAATGTGACGATTTGTCGCATTTCTTTGTCTTATGTGATAATTAACGGAATATCTTTGAGTTTTACACAGTTGGTCACACAAAACAAACAATTTGCAGACATCACCTTGGGCTTTTGGGCGTTATGGACATTTTACACTATAGATTCTGCCATTTTATCGACTAAAGGAAACGATTAAATGTTAAATTAATTGGTAGATAATCATTGGTTGCAGCATAAATTACAGATTCCATTGGTAAATGGCTTTAAAGACAACCTTTGAAGTTTGAGTGTGAAAATACTTTCTTGACCTTGGGAACAGTACTCTTCCTCCAGAGCTTTCAACCACATCATCAGTAGCTATGTTCATTTCCCATCACACCAGGCTTTAAGGAGAAACAAATCCTACATCTTGATCAGTTTAACTTTGTTTTTCCTTTTCGTGGGGAATCCCAAGTTAGGGCTGCAACTGACAATTATTCTCATAATCGATTAGTCTGCCGATTATCTTCGCAATAAATCGTTTGCTCTACATAACATCAAAAAACAATTATCTAGAGTCCAATGCAATGTCATCACATGTCTTGTTTAATCTGACAAAAATCCAAAACTCAAAAATACTCAATGTATAATAATGTTAAGACGAGGACAAGCGGCACATATTCCCAACTGAGAAGCTTAAACAAGAGAATAATTGAATTTTTCCCCACAAAAAAAATGACTTAGACAATTATCAACATTTTCTGTCCATCAACTAATCAATTAAAAGACTGTTCATTCTTCAAATCAAACCAGAAACACAGCAGCAGGAAAGAGCCACCAGACACCGATATTGTTGAGCACAAAAATCCCATTTAAGCCAATTGTTGTAGTCACTAGTTGACATTTATATAAAACATCACATTGTTACTTAGGTATTTAATCTCTACCACCCTCCCTCTCCCACATACAAACACTCCCACCATCCCTCTATCTGAGGAATGTCTTACTGTAAAGTCTGTGCAACTGTCACATCAGGAGCCAGATGTGAAGCTTCAGAGCGCCAGAGAGTTCTGCGGCAACCTCCAGTAGCATTCCTCTGATAGATGAATCATTTTAAAAGCATTCAGTCGTTATTTTTTTTTTTTGAAGAGTAGCCTGAAAGGTGAATGTCTCGCTTTGGAATAAGAGTTGTCAGTTGGCATTCTGCTTCAGGATTTGGCAAGCAAACAACATGACTATTTGTTTAGCTGTATTCCCCAGGAGGTGAAACCCTACATGTAAATTCTGTCATTTGAGTTGACGTAACATCAGGTTCATCTCGTAGGCAAATTTCTGCTCATGTTTGTGCTCTCGAGGCTGACAGATCTCACATGTTATGGGGCGTGTGTGCTTTTCATAATTAGCTCCTGAAGTACAAACAGTTCACCACTTCATACCTCGTGTACATCAGACTCATGCTTGTGACTGTTCTTTCTGCTTCGACTCCACAAACCAGTTCCTGTAGATTCCTCAGGGCTGAAGTTGACACAGGCACAAACAATGTGCAGCAGCATCAGATGAAGTATTTGTATCGTATAAATGCAGGTGTAGCCTCTTTTACACCTTTTCTACACCAGCTGCGAAGCAAAATCACTGTAGTTACGTGTGTCAGAAGAAAATACTTGAAGCCTGAAAATTAGTCAGTTATGTGTAAAAAGAGTGAGTGAACGTTTGTTGGGAGGCGGATTCAAAACGCCCGTTATACAACATTATTCAAGATGTACGTACAACTATAAAAGTAACATGCAAATGTCTCTAACCCCCGTGCACCTTCATTTATGTGCAGCCCAGAGAAGCATGTTTCAGTCTCAATGCTTATACTCCATGAATTAGTATTGCATTTCCATAAGGAAGGGTAACTTGATGTACCAAAATAGACGCAGCGATATCCTGACTTTTAATCCCTAGTTATAAAACTCTGGATCCTACTGTTCCCATAATGCAACTCAATAGTATGATGTCATTTGAGTACTCAAAGGGAGTTTCAAAGGGAGTTTGCCGTTTTTGTTGCAAGTGTGATCTACAAGCGCATCATGCCGATCTGGTTAGACAAGAAAGAACAAGAAGATTACAAAGCTAAGAAAGTTACAAGCTAAAAAGGAAATACAAAAGTGACATAAAATTTTCAACTTCTTTAAGATTAGTTAAGAAAAATGTAAAGTTAGAAGCTAAAAACAGATGCAATGCAAAAATTAAATTAAATTAGCTCAGCACCAAAAAACGATTGGTGGAAACACTAAACAAGATTACAACTTTAAAAGATACCCACTTGATTTGACTACTATTGCCAAGCCCCCATCTTCGTTACTAGAACAGCAAAGGTGTTTCATTATTTGGCTCCATCCACTGAGGCTTATAATCTGCCTGCAGAGCAGCTATGAAAAATGTCACATAAACTAAAACTGCACTATATGCTGCGTCCTAATTCCTCTTCCAGTGTTAGTGACCGTTTCCATTCATCATATACAAAGGTTGGGAGGTGCCGGGCCAACCTGACGGGGGGAAGCCTGGTCCAGGGTGAGGTAAAGGTCTGGCCCCTCATCAAAAGACCTGACTTTGTTTGTTCCAGCTGATGTCGTTTTTTTTTTTCTTTCTAGCTTTCTTTCTGTTCCTGCCGTGCTCCCCCCCCCTGTCGTGTGTTAACAAAGCTCTCATTGGAGGAGGTTTAGCTGAAGAAACACACCCCGGCTACCACTCCCCGTTTCACATTAACATTTACTGTGTGCTTCAGCGTCTGTGCGGCATGTTTGAGCTTCTTTCATAGACCGTTTTTATTTGTGTTCAGTGCTGCACTCAGTAAAGGTCTAGAGTCACGTTTGAAAGACCTCGTTATAAAATCAAGTGCTAGTCACTTGGGGGGAAAAAAATACACAAGCACCGTTGTATATGAGTTATAAATCATATTATTGTTCTGAAATGTGCAATGCTTTTACAAGACATTCAAAGATGTTGCACTTTGAAAAAGGACCACAAACAAAACAAAGTACAAACTTCCATTCAAAACCTGGTAGAGAAAATGGCATTTTTAAAGGCTGAACCTTTACAGAATTATGAACCATAGCAACTTTTTCCCCAAAATATATGCCCTGCGTCATAAAAATGAGGTACATGAATATGAAATCCCAAAACACAGATGAACAGCCAAGTTCAGAGAGCAGTTCTCAAATTGATTTAGTCATAAGTGCAAGCCCAGACGGCTCCAAATAGGAGTCTCATGTGTTTTCAGTACAATATGTGGAAACCATCCCTCCTGCCAGGCGCACGTCTCACAAAGCCAAGCAAGGGTCTCGTGTCTAAAGGCCACCGTACCGAATCCCTCCCTTTCCCCTTGGCGTTATCGAGATGAGGTCAGCATTGTTGTGAATCCCTTGACAACACGAACCGCAAGACAGCAATGCGCCGGGTCACGGGTGTGTGTTCGAGGCACTCAGCGCAGTCATCATCTGGTCAGAGTTTTCAGTGGAGCAGTTATTGGTGGAGCAGTTTGTTAAAATTGGACGGAAACATTCGTCTTTTTGTGGTTTCCTTGATACAACTTGAGCCTCAGGGTCACTGCTGTGTCTGTGTGAGTCAGTGACCACGCTTACATGCACCAAGAAATGTGACTGTGTTGTGATTATGAAGACAATGAAAGTCCGAAAGGAAACAAAGTTAATGACTTGCTCTTTTAATCATAGACTTCATATTTTGGAGTTTCTCGATGATTGCACTCTGGTCACAGAAAAAAATCAACAAAACTAAAAACAGATGGTGAATGATATTCACCCATCCTAAGACCTTTAAATGATTTAACCTTAATTCTGCGTTAATTTGTTGTTTTTAGATGCCAAAACATAACTATCAGGAATCTTTTGAATAAATAAATACATCTTTTTGTAATAGCCTATACCCTCATGTGCGCTTTGTATGATATCCTATAGTGCTAATCTAGGTTAACATGTTCTGATTACAGCTTCTTATTGCACAGACATAAGTTTAACAGTTCCTCATCTCACTCTCAGAGAGAAAACTATTCTTTTATCCAAGACGGTGTCATGGCAGCTTAATATTTTTAACAAGACTGTAGCCAGGCTCGTGACTACTGAGGTTGTAATGCTCAAATGATCTCAAAACAAACTGTAATAGACACCAGTTGAACGATTTCACAGGTCTTTAAAGTTGCCCATAGAAGCACAATAGTTGTTTTAGTGTCTCACGTGTCTTGAGTGAATACTTCCAATAACACAACTGAATTCTCAGTGATTGCTAAATAATTGTTGTGTATGTAAAAGTAACCAATGGCCTGAGGAACAATGAATTTGGAGAACTCGTTATTTTATTCAAATCATTCTTGACAATACAAGAGCTCCACCTGTGTCTCAGGAATATTCATGTCATGACTGTATTCTGTCAGCCAAACCAGTTACCTCATCGCTCTCGTGTTTCAGGCTCTGCAGCACTTTGGTTTCTGTACAAAAACCTCTGGTTTCTAACACCTCCCATTTTTTCTTTTTGTTTATTTGTGTCCTCCAGAAATGGTTCAACACACGTTACGCACAGTGGAGGAAGGCGGAGGGTCTTCCGGCTCAGCTGGGATCAGTGTTGGACTGAGACTCGAAGAAGAAGCAGACGAAGAATCTCCTGGATTGCCTGAAGCTCTGACCCGACCTTGTTTCTCCTGGACAAACTGACCCTACCACCTCTTCCTCATACACTTCCCCTCTCTCCAATGTGTCATTCTCTCTTTTTGTATCTATGAAGCTATTTTAAAACTTACTGTGTGGAATGTGAAGGTGTTTGTGTGTTGTTGCCAATATAACCGCCATGTTTACAGAAATAAACATATTGTTATTATAAGTTAAAATGACTTTGAGTGTGCTTTACGTCTGGGGGTCCAAATTCACTGAGGAAGCAGAGGTATAGTACGATGGTGTAGATAGAATAGGGAGGTATTGGGGATTGTGTGCTTTTGTTTTCAGGCTTTGTTTACATACGTGTCTGTCAGAAGGTATAGCGGAGCTGGACACTATAAGCTGTTCACAGGACTATAAAAGATGTAAGGAAGCGCTGTGATTACAATAGATGCTGCTGGAATCAGCTGACGCTCTCCAGCAACTTCCAGGGACAAATCTGGAACATTTGTAGTTGTTAGAGGGAGGAGGAGGAGGAGGAGGAGGAGGAGGTGGACATGTGAGCCGACTGAGCTGAATGGCATCACGGGCTAAACAAATGACAGGTGATGTCATGCATTGTTCCCTGTGATCACTCTTTGTGAAAAGGATGTGATCTCAGCAGCCAGTTTTAGCTTTATGCCTAAAAAAAAAAATATTCTGTATTTTATTTCCATGAAGAGAACACAACTAACAAAACAATTGATCCTACTAACAAGTATTGCCTAGTATGCCAGTACTCACAAGAGCACCAAATGTGTACTAATCCACTACTGGAAATAGTCCCCAACAAATGGATATTTCCTCTGTTTGCTAAAAACTACAATTCCCAGCTGTTTTATAATAATAATAATAGTAAAATTATGACACTTACGATAATATTAGGTACAGAAGAAATGAGTTTTGGTATTTTTTTTCTCATTGCACCTGCTGAATGATGTATGCATTCTCTGTGATATGATTTGGAGATATATCAAGCAGCTACAGCGGGGTTTGATAGTTAATCTAAAAGTTTTGCTGTCAGTCCTTCAGAAACAAAGAAGCTCTCTCGTCTTTCTTGAGCTGCCAAAAAATCCATCAAAACAAACACAAAGGCCAGTTTTTATTTTTCAGTTTACGTGAGAGGTTCTTTGAATCGAAGGAAATTCTTTTCAGCAGCTTTTACTGGACAGTTAATGGAGTTTTGTGCTGTAGAGGAGCAGAAAACGTCCTGAAATCAGACTGAAAAAGTGGGACGAGAGAGAGAGAGAGAAGGGCTACAGTTTCTCATTTTACAGGACAGAAAAGAAATCCTGAACCCTGTGTGAGAAGAGACTGAAGAAGGTGGAAGAAAGAGAGAGAGAGAGAGAGAGAAGGGGGATGAGGTTTCCTGCCAAAGAGCCTGGTGTGAACACGCTGTGATTGTGGGAACAGTCTGCACAACGAGCTCGACAGAAACCAACACCGACCCAACAGGTAGTTCAACTGCTCATAAAACACACTGCTGCTTTTTAACACGCTGTTGTGACAGTGTTTACTCTGGTATCTGCACACACATTCATCAAGTATGAACACATTCATCAAGTATGAACACATCAGCACTGATATTCATGTTTACTGACATTTTCTTTTTTAAGATTATAACTTTAATTTCAACAGTAAAAAACAAAATCCCCTCACTTTTAAGTTTTGTTCTATTTGATTATGAGGATATTTGTATCCTCATGAGTATAGAAATACAGAACATACACAGTGGTGTCTGTTTCCTGAGCCTGGGGGTGTTTTCCTGTGTTCAGCTGAAAAACAAGTATATTTGTTTATGATGTGCACACACATGCAGCTGCTCAAGCCCCTGCTTAAAAACACACATTATATCCCAGACGCTGCCCCGCTCCCGCTCGCTCATAAATCACCATTTAATCTTATACAGTCTGGATTTCTTAACGGCACAAAATGGTTATGATATGTCAGATTGTTAGTATTAAAATGATGATGATATTGTTCAGGATTATGGATTAAAACCAATGAGTTAACAATTTCTCAACCACGTGATGTTTGGCTCCAGGAAATCAATTTAATGGCCTGCACTGTTTGTGAACAAAAACATGTTACACTGCCAAAAAACACAGCCGTACTCTTGTTACTGTAGTGTATTTTGTAAAGTGACATTTTTTACATTGTCTTTTCATTTTTGTACTTCCCAGATCTGCATAGACCTTCGACTCAAGTCAACTTTAAAGGCGTCGTTGTGCTCCAGCTTTGAGTGTGGCAACACCATTTTTACCAGGGTATGTACATTCTGTTTTATATCACTGGGTGTATTAGACCACTGTTGGCAATGTGGGAAATCAATAAGCAAGACTGATCTATGGCAATCTTGGATTTGGATTCTTATGGTCAAAAAACCTCTTCGACATACTATACTATGATATTTTATGACATTTTTATGGTATACTATATTAAAGCCTTTTATTTACATACTATACTATGACTTTTTTAATGAAATGTTTATGGCACTATGATATTTTTATGACATTTGTATGGTATACTATACTATGACCTTTTATTTACATACTATACTATGACTTTTTTATGACATTTTGTGACATACTATACTATGACATATTTATGAGGTACTTTACTATGACCTTTTTGTGACATACTATACTATGATACTATACTAAGACCTTCAATATTTACATTTTCACTTGCAATGTTGACTGTAAAACTTAAGTTTTTAACTTGTCTGGAATGACTTAAAACCAGCTGTGATATTTCCTACCTTCTTACCAATAAAAGCCAGTAAAAATTAAAGATTACTTAATGACATTTTAACTAATTCAATAAGGGAATAGAGTTTCACCTGGTCATTTTAATTTGTGGAAAAAGCAGGAGGATGTATTTTAAATGATTTTGCCCGATGAATATTCAAGGCTCTCAGCTGATAACTTACCCAAAGTTATTAACAGTGGAGCTAAAAGTGGAGTAAACTTATAAAAGCGTGATTACTAATATTACTGTGAGAGGTCATGAAGTCCTGATGGCGCAAAACCCGAGTCACTCTGGTGAAAGGGTGATCTGAGTCTCTGATGTTGTGCCATAAGAGCCCATGAGAGTGTGTGCAGAATTTGAATGGAGTGTGGTTTTGTCTGTTGCTAAGAGGACTCTGCAGGGCTGTGAGGAATCTGCCATTTAGAGGCTGCCAGGCTCAGTTTGCGTCAGTTTGTGCAACCTGACTTTTTGTTCCACTTAATGCAGCCGCTCTCAAAGGTTTGATGACTGAATGACATTTTAGGGAGTCAGGTTATGATTGAGGGCCGCACACATAAAACTAAATATATGTCCCATCTGACTTCCATATAAAACTGCAGAGTTGTCCACCAAAGTCCCTAACTTTAGCTAACAGCATTATCATTGATGATAAATCCAGCAACAATTTCCATGCAAGTAGCTTTCTACAAGTTTTTGTTACGGTTAGGGGGGCGCAGTTTTGTCTTAAAAAATGTCATGATACTATACTATATTTTTATGACATACTATACTATGACTTCTTTATGACATTCATTTACATAATTAAATGATCTAATAATATAATATTATATAATTAAATTAATTTTATTTATATAACGTCAAATTATAACAGACGTTCTCTCAAGACACTTTTTTTTCTTTACATACTATGACATTTTTATGGCATATTTTACTATATTTTTATGACCTACTATACTATGACTTTTTAGTGACATCTTAGACTGACGTTTTTGTGACGTACCATACATTTTACATTTTTTCACTTACTATACTATGACGTTTTTTGTGACTTTTGTGACATACTATGGTTTATCATGATATATTCTGACATTTTTTGTGACATACTATACTATATTTTTATGAAATACTTTTTATGACCTGTTTGAAATACTTTACTGACTTTTTTTTAACATACTATACTATGACTTGTTTATAACATTTTTATTGCATACTATACTATGACATTTTTATGATTTTTTTTTAAATACTATACAATGACTTTTTTCGAGATATTAAACTGTGACTTTTTTTCATATAAAAGACATAGCTTCAAGGTATTTATTATCATATGCACACCAATTACAGAAAACCAGAACATTTTCAATAAAAATCTTCTCAGGCTCCCTTTACTTCTTTTTGGCATAGGCTGGGGTGATTGGGGTCCCTGATGATCCTGTTGGCCTTCTTCCTACACCGTTGGGTGTAGAGGTCCTCCAAGAATGGCAGTTCCGCACGGGTGATGTGAGGATGTCAGAATAACCTCGATGGTGCACTTGCAGAAGTGTCCGTGTTGATCCTCCTGAAGCTGCAAGGAAGAAGCCGTTGTCGATAGTATGTCGAAAAAAAGTCATAGTATGTAAAAAAAAAAAAAAAAAGTCATAGTATATTATGTCGAAAAAAAGTCATAAAAAAGTCATTGTATAGTATTTAAAAAAAAAAGTCATAAATAAGTCATAGGATAGTATGTAAAAAAAAAAAGCTTGAAAAAAGTCATAGTATAGTATGTCGAAAAAAAAGTCATGGTATATTATGTAGAAAAAAAGTAATAGTATATTATGTCGAAAAAAAAGTCATAAAAAAGTCATAGTATAGTATGTCAAAGAAAAAGTCATGGTATATTATGTCGAAAAAAAGTCATAGTATAGAATGTCGAAAAAAAGTAAAAAAGTCATAGTATAGTATTTTCGAAAAAAAAGTCAAACAAAGTCATAGTACAGCATGTTGAATTTTTTTTTTTAAAAAGTCATAGTATAGTATGTCGAAAAAAAGTCATGGTATAGTATGTAAAAAAAAAAGTCATGGTATATTGTGTAGAAAAAAGTCATGGTATATTATGTCGAAAAAAGTCCTAGTACAGTATTTCGAAAAAAAAGTCATAAAAAAGTCATAGTACAGCATGTCGAAAAAAAAAAAAAAAAAGTCATAGTATAGTATGTCGAAAAAAAGTCCTGGTATAGTATGTAAAAAAAAATGTCATGGTATATTGTGTAGAAAAAAGTCATGGTACTGTATATTATGTCGAAAAAAAAGTCATAGTATGTCAAAAACAGTCATTATAAGAAAAACTCACCGCAGAGACATCATCACCAAGACAGCGAGACAACGGCTCTTCTTCCTCGCAGGTTGAGCAGGATCAACATGGATTCCAGGACACTTCTGCACGTGCACCATCGAGGGTATCCTGACCGGCTGCATCACCGCCCTCACATCATCCGGACGGAGCTGCCATTCTTGGAGGACCTCTACACCCAACGGTGTAGGATGAAGTCCAACAGGATCATCAGGGATCCCAATCAACCCCAGCCTACGACAAAAAATTAAAAAAATTAAACCCAATACATATCGAATCGGCACCCAAGTATCATGATAGTATTGAATCGGGAAATCGGTGTATCGTCCCAGCCCTAACACACACAATACGTTTTGGTGATAAACACTGACTGTAAACAGAACTATTTGTTGACAGACGAAGAAGATCTTTTAGCTCCACCTGGTTACTGAAGGTTACACTCCAACAAATTTCCTCCTCTGAAAAATATTGTTAAACTAAAAGTCAGCTTTCTTTTTTTTAATGTTTGTCCCCATCTCCCCACTACCTTGTAGTCCCAGGTCACGATCGCGGCAGGCTAATCCCAGATTAGCCACCCAGTGGGGTGTCGGTTCAATCCCCTCTGATGTCTAGCCGAGCCGTGCTGGGCCACAAACCTGACTTGATCTAAAGCCCACGTTGGCTGCCCCATGCCTGAAGCGCTCCAAATGAAATTACAGCACAGGGCCTCAACCTCTGAACACGTCAACTGTGACTATGTTTTATGTAACACTCGCTCACACAACTGTACACGGGATTACAGTGGATTTCCAAGATGAAGCCCTGGCACCCTTTGTAAACTATGTGGCCAGATTGCGGTATTTTCCGAAAGTCATGACCTCTGAAAGGGGAAAGGGAAGCTTCTGAAAGGCTTTGGTAAAATGTTCTCACACTCAGACTGCACATGGATGCACAACAGTGGCCTGAAGTGACACTGTTCAAAATATCTATGAGTGGGAAAACAAAATGCTCATGGCAGACACACATCTGTCCCAAATTAAAAACTTCAGAGAGAGATGGACAGGAAGTGGTGAAACTCACAAAGAAGGTACAAAATGGAAAAAATAACTCTTTAAAAGGCTAAAATACCTTCAAAATAAAAGTCAGTGAACTGATGCTGTCTGTGTGCAAGGATTCATACACACATGGTTGTGATATAAATGCAGAAAGACCCTGAGGATCACTTCGGACTGAGGCCGTTTTTATTTCCAACATTATTCATCTTCTCCGCTCCAATATATTCAAAAGGTCTGAGATTTAAACCGTCAGTCTTTCATAAATTCTAGTATCGCAGTCCAAATTTTTTATTCAAGGTTTTATACACATGGTAACGACATCAACAGAACCGCAAAGAAAACAGACGCACCAATGTGGGTTGTTCTCACTCACATTTCTCCTCCAGACGAATCTAAACATATTTAATAATTTTATAATCTTTCAGCTTTGTTTTCTAATAAAATAATAATAATTTTTACAGTTTATAGTAATTTTAGGGCTGTCAATCGATTAAAATCGTTAATCGCAAATTAATCACACATTTTTTATCTGTTCAAAATGTATCTTAAAGGGAGATTTGTAGAGTATTTAATACTCTTATCAACATGGGAGTGGGCAAATGTGCTTGCTTTATGCAAATGTATGTATATATTTATTATTGGAAATCAATGAACAACACAAAACAATGACAGTTATTGTCCAGAAACCCTCACAGGTACTGCATTTAGTATAAAAATATGCTCAAATCATAACATGCCAAACTGCAGCCCAACAGGCAACAACAGCTGTCAGTGTGTCAGTGTGCTGACTTGACTATGACTTGCCCCAAACTGTATGTGATTATCATAAAGTGGGCATGTCTGTAAAGGGGAGACTCGTGGGTACCCATAGAACCCATTTTCATTCACATATCTTGAAGTCAGAGGTCAAGGGACCCCTTTGAAAATGGCTATTCCAATTTTTCCTCGCCAAAATTTAGCATAACTTTGGAGCGTTATTTAGCCTCCTCGCATCAAGCTAGTATGTTATGGCTGGTACCAATGGATTCATTAGGGTTTTCTAGTTTCATATGATGCCAGTATCTTCACTCTAGAGCTCTTTAAATGCGTTGAATGAGTTCAAATTGCGTTGATGTGTTAAAGAAATTAGTGGCGTTAAAACAAATTTTGAATGTTATTATCGCGTTAACTTCGACAGCCCTAATTCATTTGTTTTAGTTAATTTTCATGCTGTCATTTAGATCATGTCCTTAAATACTGGTGTGTTTGGTCATCTTGACTTCTCTTTTTGTCATTTTATGTGTTTTATTATATGACTGCTTGTCGTAAAGCTTTACAGTGCTGATTAGCTCAAAATAATTTGTAAAACACTGAATGGCCGAGGTAAATAAAGCACCTTGTTTTAGGGCTTTATTTAAATGTCCACAACGATCATCATTACTGTCTTTATCATTTTTAAAAATCAAGATCTAAATATATTTGACTTCAGAACTTTGTATCATATTGTCAAAGTTTTATTGAATGTGCTTCACATACTGTAAGTGTACAAACTAGGAAAGCACTGACTTGGTTGCGATGTTGAGGGAAGCTCAGCAGGACAAGACGTTGTTTCAGCTCCACCCTGGTACTCGAAGAGGGATGTAGTCCTTGGAAAGTGGCTTTGGTGTCGCCAGCATTTCAACACGAGCACTCGCTGTGGCTTCCCTCGCTGCCTTAGAAACCTGAATTTAGAGATTCAGACATTTAGTTTTAGAACTGACAGCCATTTCAGAAAAAAAAATAAAGAAACTACTGGCCCCAAACTCATGTCTTAAAAGATGTTAATCATGTTGTACACTCAGCTGCTGTTCAAGCAAAGGATCTTTTGTCATTATACATTTTTCTGTACGTCATTATGTGATTCATCCATCAAAATAAGAGCCAGACTGCAAAACCACAGATCATAAGGACAGCCAATAAAAAAATCTGGCAATGGCGTGTAAGCAGAGGACGCATCGAACAGTAATTTGGCTGATGACAATGATTGGAAAATTCCATATATAATTGAAAGAACTACTCATCATGTGAAAACAGCTCTACAGTTTATGACAGAGAGCTGGATCAAACAGCTGGAACATATTTGATTGATGAGTGATGTCAAGCATGCAGCCGTACAGTGAGATCTGTTCTTGTTTTGTTGAGATGTTTGTTTCATCCAAGACTATTTTTGAAAGAATGTACAAGACATTTTGAGTCCTCTGCTGTTTATTAAATTGGCATAAACTGCATCAATAAATAATTAAGTAGGTGCTCTTACAGTGCCGAGCTCGTTGCAGATGATGCCCTGCTTCAGTCGGGGCCGTGACAGCTGGACCACTCGCTGAGAGATTCGAGCCGTCTTGGAAGCGAAGGAAATGATGGACTCAACACTCTGACGAACACAAGCAGACGAAGGAAACACCTTTGTGGTTATTATCTAGAAATATAACCATCAGCTGAAGAAAAACTGGCCGAGGAAGGTCTAGATTTGTTATCATTGGCTGACGTTTACATCATGATATCAATATGTACTGTGATATAATACACTTTCTGGAAACTCAATGTCTAAGTTTATATAATTTAATGAAAAAAAAAAAACATCTGCACACTCAATCTGCGCAAAAATCTTTTTAATAGACGGGCTTTTCGAGACCTTCATCAAAGTCTTTTCTTGAGCTTTCTCTGATCGCAAGCTTATTAAAACGAGTTTTTGCACAGACTTGAGCGTGCAGATGATTTTTTTTCCATTCAGTTTGATAGTCTATATCTCTAGCACCTCAGCTAAGTCTGATTCTATTTTTAATAATTGATTAAGATGTGCACTGGAGAGTGCCCTGATCAAGCCCCTCAGTTTTTTTTGCACCTCTTGATCACATTTGTTGTTGTTTATGTAATATCAATTTTTACCTTTTTTATATGCGTAAACAAATCTTAATCTGATACTGGGTGAGCTGTGTTTTTATCTCTATTTTTAATAAGTTTATATAATTAAAATGATCAGAAGAGAATGTCTTTTCAGCTAATACTGTGAATTAAATACCAGAAAATAAAGGTACTTTATTACATTAATGCAAAAATCCTGTAAACCAATATTGCAACAAAACAGTTCCCATTGATTATTGATAATTGGAGGAGAGAAGCTTCTTTTAACAATAACACAAAACGACAGGGTCAGAAATGTATTGCAACTATTGCAACTTGTCAGCCAACATTACCACTTAGCATTGCCTGTGGTTTTTTTCTAAGTGTGTAAGTGCTGTAGGATCTTACCTCTCTGTCTCTTTGGAAGTCAGGATGGTCCTGTTTGGGGTTGGAGAGCTGCAGCAGTCGCGGTGTGATCACAACAGTCCTCATGCTGAGATCGACGTGCCAGATAGGACAGTTCTTCTCACACTGAGGGGTGTGAGGAGGCCTTTGGGACCAGCAGAAATACATTTTAATATACTACTAGAAATAAACATTTGAAGAGTCAAGTGTTTTTTTATTGAGCTGTATGTGTCTAACAGATACATCAATGAGCTTTTCTTTTAAAATGTATTATATTATTATGACTTTCTTGTAAAATGATGTCTTTATCATAAAAATATCAGTTTTTCTCCACTAACAACTGTTTCTAGAAAATCTATGAGTGATTTAAGTACATCTGTGGTAAATATTCTAAACATAAAGGCCCTCTTACTTATCCTGGAGCTTTCAACTGTGTCTCACAGAGGGTCAGAATAAAACAGTCGCTAAATACAGTTGAAAAGCTCAGAGAATAGCTCCAGTAAGTGGACCTTACATTCAGAGTATTGACCACAGATGTGGCATCCTCGTGGCACAGTGGTTAAGATGAACACCATGAAACTGCAACGTTCTTGGTTTGGTTCAAACTGGGGATCTTAACATGTCTCTGTCCCACTATCTACATAATAAAGATAATAAATAAACAAAATCTCAAGAAAATGTCATGAATCTCAACGCTTAACACGTTCTGACATTTATTTTTAAGAAAAACAAGACTTCAAGACAAGATGTCCCCAAACTAAATGCCTTTCTAAGCTGTATTTTCATGAGAAAAATATTATATAACTGGTGGAATTTCTAAAATATCGGTTGATACTCTGTTGACCTAGGATGTGCCTCATCTGCTCCAAGTCCCAATCTCTCAATAAACAACATAATTAACACATGAAATACTTAATCATGCTAATAATGAATCATGAATCTTGACGATGAGACCAAACTAAAGATGTATTTTCATTAAAAATTACATAACTGACGCAATTTCTCAAATATCGGTTGAAACTCTCCGTGAAAAAGCAGTTGAAGTGATGACTATAACACTATTAGCTTTAACAGAGGGCTGGTACTTCAGTATTGAGTATTTGAGAAGGTGACAAATTTGTAAGGGCACATCTTATTAATGTTTAAAATGAATAGCAACTTTCACTACAGTGATCATTATACCAAGGTAAGCCCTTTTACTCCCCAGCAGCACATATGTGTAATTTTAGAAATAAAGGTATCTGATTTTTATCTGCCACATGCTGCTTTGTGTTTTGTCTGGTTTATTTATTTATTTATTTCGCTTTTTTGTGTTGTTTTTTTGGAGCAACAAGATGAGAGGATTAAGTTTCAGCAGCTGGTGATGATTATTTTTTGGTGTAGGGCATTAAAAGAAGCAATCAATGTAATGTCTACTATCTAAATTACAAATACTCATTTTGTGTATTGCATTCAGAATGTAAACCCTGTATAAGTCTATCTTCATGTCCTACAACATGTGCTGCTGTGTTCAGGATTTATAAAAAGACTTCCGCGGCTGTCTGCGAGTGTCCCGGGGGACGTGAACTTTGGACAATAAGCTCTATTGTCTCCGCTCCTCGCTCTCCCACAGTCTGACACTGAAATAACAGATGTCCAAAACGCTGGCTTCCTCATACAGCGTGGAGACGTTAGTGTTGGAGCGAAGCCTCTGCTTCTCGTATTTAACTATATGATATATTATATTCTGCAGCGATCGTATTCTAGGCTTTGGTTCGTACGTGGACCCCGCCGAGGGAGAAGGAAAGCTTTGGAGTTTTGAAGTCACAAATCTGCCAAAAACCGATGACATGGAGATCTAGTGAAGAGCTGGAAGTGGAGATAATCTCAAAAACAGAAATCTCAAAGAGTTCGTCATGATCCTGTCGCACATACTGCACACATGTATTAACATTAAAGCAGTGATGAGCTGTTTGATATGATGAATATGTTTCAAAATTGGTTTAAAAAAAAAAATAGGTGTCTGTTTAAGTGATGATTTCTAAAGAAAAAACAATGCTTACTGAGCCCAAAGCCCAAATAATGTGCTTTTAAATAACCTTAAACATCAGAGCACTAATTGGACCTGAGCTTGTTTGGTTCAGCTCCACTTGTCCTCACTTTACTGGTTGTGTTTGATGTCTAATGAGGCTTTTACCTCATTTCCCGGGAGCCGCAGCGCCTGGGTAAGGGTGTTGACAAGCGGACAATGTGCTTGTACTGGGATGCCATGGAGGAAGTACGTTGGGTCTTCGCCGCCTCCTCCTCCTCCTTCCTGCAGGAAAATGGAGGCCATTACTACATCCATTATATGTTGTGTGTCTGGGACAAAAGAATGTCTTGAGCCAGAAGGAAGGAGGAGGAGGGGAGATACAGAACAATAGATGAGTGTCAGTGCACAGCTGATGACGGAGATATGAGCGGAAAATCATCTGTACCCACAAACACATTTAAATTTTAAACACAGACAGTGGGAGGACACACAAGGTCAAATGCTCCCTGCTGGCAATTTAATTTGGACTCATTGTTCTGATCTTGTTTAAGGATTTAAGGAATGCATCGTCTTTGCAAAGTCATTCCTGGTTGATTGTTAAGGTTGAGGCTGGTGATATTCTATATTGTTCTTATTGTCAACAATTGAATTGATCCTACTAACAAGTATTGTCTTTGGTTTATTTTGATTCAATCCCACTGAAAATAGTCCCCCAAAAATGCAATATTTACTCTTGTTTGAGTCATGTTTGCTTAAAACTACAGCGTGCAACAGTTAGGAAATTACTAAGCTGGTTTTCAAATTGAAATAATATTTATTATTATTCACGCCTTCAGTAGGAACCGATGGTCTTGGTATGGCAGTGTATTAGGGCCGTTGTAGGTAAAAAAAAAAATTAAAAAAAATTACAGGAAGGGGAGTAATATTCCAAGAAAAGAATATTCCAAGAAAAAAAAAAAAATCGGAATTTCCAAGACTAAAATTGTAAATTTACAAAAACAAAATTACGAGAAACTCAGAAATTCTCTGAGATTAAATTCACAAATTTATGAGAAAAATTACTAAAACATTCTCAGATTTGCAAAGTCATTAATTTACTAGAAAAAACATCCAATGGCCTTAATAAGCCGTAATATCTTAAAATTATGTAAAACAGAGAAAAGCAGCATTATTCTAACATTTGAGAAGCTGGGACCAGCAAGTGATTTTTTGCTTAATGAATGACTTTAAAAATTAATCAACTATCAAGATTGTTGTTGATTATGTTTTGTCGACTGGCATATCGATAAATGGTGTAATTGTTTTGTCACTACGAGTCGATCGACAGAAAATTCATCTGCAAAACATTTTAACAATTGATTAATTGCTCAAGTTAAGCAAAAAAGCCAAACATTCACTGGTTCCAGCTTCTCTATTGTGAGGATTTTCTGCTTTTCTCTACTTTATAATCACTGCAAACTACGTATCTTTGGGTTTTACACTGTTGGATGCAATGGGCATTTTTCGCTATTTTATAAACCAAAAGAATTATAATAATAATTATTATAAAAATAATTAATCTGCAGATTAATCCATAATGAAAATGATCCGTAGTTGCAGCCTGATATTAAATGAAAGCACCAGCTGCCATACCCTACATTTCACCACACTATTGATACTGAGGTATCAGGCTACACCGGTAATATTGTGATATTTGATTTTGTGGACGAGGACCAGACAGTCTGCCAGATAATCAGATTAGAAATTAACAAAGTAGACTTCTTGACTGCAGACTGATGTGATTAGATGTGGAACAGCGGTGTATTTATCAGAAGTAACAGAATATACAGTATTTATCACAATCTAGATTTAGTATTCAGATAATCCAATATATATTCATAGTGTATGTATTCAGCAGCCTAAATCAACAATGTGAATCTCTGATGAACTTCCTGCTTCGACACAAACCAGCAGGTGATCGCTGTCATCTTAAATTACAGTAAATTACTATTATTTGTTCCGGGAGCTGCACTTCCTGTGTGGGCTTCTGATTGAATCACACTGTGCTTTTAATCTGACAGCCGAGGCGAGGGGGGAAACAACAAACAATATCAAAATAAAAGCCTCTGTATAGCTGCCATCACAGCTTCTCGTCCACTAATTGATCCTGACGGCTCTCTGGGGGTGATCACTTCTGATCAGCTGGCATCAGTCCTGAACATCACTTTGCAGTTTCCTGAATCAACTCTGTGCCAAAGAGGGACTTTAAAAGACATTACTGATTCAGCTCTGCAAACATTTTCTCAAATATGTCGATGCAGCTCGGCATAAAAGGCTCGTCTGGAGCAAGAACACAAACAAACCCCTCTCATGCCTTTTTGATAAGAGTCATCAATAATGTTTGTGGTGCAGACAGGCTACAGTTACCTCCGGTGGTCCTCCCATGCTGAGAAGTCTCTTTTGTGCTTGGCTAGGTATTGGATTCTTGCACTTGGAACGGCTCCGAGCGCTGAAGCAGAGGGAGACCATATTGGCTCCTGGTTGCCCCAGACCAGCCTCTCACTGATCAATGAAGAGATGAAAAAAGTTTCCAGGAAGGAGATGAGATTATGGCAGTTGGTGTAGAAGCAGAATAAATATTTTCCAAGTGAAATAATGACACTTTCAATCAAATGTGACCACTGTTCATTTTCCTATTGTTTTGCCCTTTTAACAACACACACAAAGTGTGCCAGGCATCTGTCTTTAATTATGTAGTTTAAAGAAACGGCACTCAAGGAAGGAAACGCTGACCATAGAGGCTGCTGGAGTCAATTTCACACTAGATCGATGAGCAAACATGCAATTTCATATGATGTAACAGCTGGAACACGCTGCAACGCTGACAATGTTTACAGACCGAGAAGAATACAATGAACAGAGGCCACTGTGATAAATCTTGTGGTATCAGAGATGTTTGTTTTTACAATATGCAAGAATGAATCCGATTTTAATCAAGAGGAAAAAATTTGTATGACTCAGCTACTCACCAAGGAGCCGTGGTCGAAACTGTTTTTGAGGTTTTGTGCAGCGCCAGCTCCGAGATTCTGCCAAGAAAACATAACATTCCCAAAAAACACAAATCAGCTTTAAATACCAGTGTAATTCAGAGACTTTGGGCCCAGGGGGAACATGCAATCACTCAGTGGGTTTCCCGTCTGTGTTGAGGGTTTTTCCTCTTTCTGGCAGAGCTGTGACATAAACTGGTCGGTTAAAAAAAGTTGGCTTCGAACTCTGAACCTCATCGTGGCCACTAATCAAAGTCAAAGACACAACTGTGAAGTTTTAGATCCGTGAGTCGTACATCTTCATGACAGGTTTTTCATTTTGCAGGACTGACTGTTAGAAAAAAGTTTACTTCAACTTTTCCTATATTCCACGATGAAGCCTCAGGAAGGTATATGGACATAGTAAGATATAAATAATATAGGTAACACTTCACTTTAACACCCCATATTCACCATTTTTGAGCAGTATATAAACATGATAAACTGTTAATAAGACATTACAATGTAGGTATATTAGCAGACATAAGGATATTCAAGTGTCTATTAATGTACAGTATTTTCAACAATTATAACTTCCCCTATGAAGACACATTTTATATAATTACAAGTAAGGGATAATGTACAGCGAGCCGGTCATTGTTGTGAAAGAAACCCCAACAGGGCGATGCGGCGGTCTCTCATCGCCCTGAAGGGGTTTCTTTCACAACAATGACCAGCTAGCTGTACATTATCCCGCTTATTACACGGCTACTTACTTAAGAAATCAATAATTTGACACAAAAACGGTCCGAGCACTGCGTCCATATCTGCTATAAAAAAATAACAGACCGTAGAACGTCATGATTAACCAATCAGAATTGAGAGGTCAACACCGCCATGTAATAACTTTGTTATAATATGTCATTCATCATGTTTATATACTAACAAAAATAAGACAAAACATGAGGGAAATTCACATTATAGCAGCACAGAGACTAAGAGGTAAGAAAAGCAAATAAAAATATGAAATAGATAAAAAATAAAAGAAAGGAAATTAAGATAAATCAAGAGATGACATTAAAAAGATATATACACATTGCAAAACTTACGACCAGTGGTTCCTTATACATTTGTTGTTGCTATTTCAACTGTTAATTAATTACTTATTACTAATAATTTCTGTTTTTGTTACCTGCCTAGTGACTATGGATGTAAATTAGCATTCTTGCCAACTCTGGCACGTTTACATCTTGTATTTTATACTGATGTTCATTAATGTGCTCTGTCCCCATCAAATAAAAAATAAAAAAATTAAATTAAATAAATGAAATTTCAACTGTTACCCATAATTTTAGTTAGCTATTAGCCATTTGAACTGTGTATCCAAGACGGAAATAAGGCAAAACTTGAGGGGGAAATTCAGATTAACTTACAGCAGCACAGAGACAGACTTAAGAAAAGCAGAAAAACAACTGTTTGAATGAAATAGATAAAAAATAAAATAAGGAAATTAGAGATGACATTAAAAAACTATGTTATATATACAGTACATTGCAATATGTGGTTCCCAACTCCTTATCCATTATTACAGTCAACTACTTCAACAGTTTATTTCCTATTTCTGGCTAACTATAAGTGTGTAGAGTTATACATATGATAAACTACTATGGAATATATATAGAAATTATAAATAAACAAATAAATGAGCAGACAAACACACTGGCAATTATTCAAGGTTACTTATAATTAGCCATTATTATCCATAACTATAACAAACTGATCCAGATTTGTAAACTTTTTGTAGCTGCATCTTAAAAAAGTAAGAAATTCATATAAAAATGAAGTGACTTCACCTGTCTGATGGACCGAAGCTGGACTGAAACCCTGCAAGAAACAACAAGAAAAGAAATTAGACTGATAATACAAGACTAAAAATATTTGAAGACATAACAAGTTAGTAGATTTACCTTGTTTTCCAGTCATCATCTAAACTTGCAGTAGGCTGGATGTGTCGGCTTGCTGCCTGTTGATGGTGTCACACTAATCTCCTGCTGTTGCTATGGAGCCAGGAGTCCTTAGCAACCACCATCACACCTGAGGACTCCTTGAAACTGGAGTCTGCACACTCAATGCCATCTTATCGTCTCAAGACTTCCGTTAAAAAGAAAGTGATACGTGATCAGCGGTGACGGCGGCTGCTGGATTAAAAGTGCTCTGATGGCAATGTTTGAAAAAGGTTCTTCCTCACATGTCAGTCTGCATCCTCAGATAAGCTGTTATTAGTTTTATACTCATAAGCAAGACTGTATGTGGAAGGTCACACAAGGTTACAATAAAACACACCAATAAATTTAGTGGAAACAATTTATTAAATTGTGAAAAAACTGTATATAAGACAATCAAACTGTTCACACAATACTGTTTGTTGAGATGTTTTGGTATTGGAAAAAACGCTCTGAAAATGTGGATGAATTTTTAAGAAAATGTGCTCTTTGAAACATTTAAATTCCTAAAAAAGAAATGGTACACATGAAGGCTTTGCACACATCAACAACATAATTCCCCTTCATCCCAAAGTTAAGAGTGGTTAATTAAACATATATCACCGAATAAAACAGTATTAAGACAACAAAACAAGCAGCTGAGCGCATCTCTCTGAACAAGCAAAAACACAACACTAATCCAAAAGACATCTAGAAAGACAATGAAATCTGGTTTATATTTCTGTTTTCGGAGTTATTTTTTAAGATAAAGTAAATTCCCTTTTTTAAGATAAAGCCTTGACACTTATCAAAGTATTTAACAATGAACTTGTGTCATAAAAGCAATAATGTTTTAAAGCTGTCATCTGTAAAATGACGATAAAACAGCTGATTATTGAAGGGAAATATCCACTTTACCTGCTCCGTTCAACAACTCCGTTTATTTTAAATATTAATGAAACATCAGAGAGCTTGACAAAGGGAAAAGAAGTTTAATGTCTTCTTTTTATTAAAGCTGTAAGAGTCAAGTTTGCATGTTGGCGGCCCCACATGGCTGAAAGAGGTCACTGTTTGAAAAATGATAATTTAAATACTCATAAATCATGTCATGTACCATCACAGCAGCCTTAAGGTTTGTTTCTTCATCAGAAGGGATGGGAGCCTCACTTTGTACTCTCGTATTTGATATGAAAATGCTGCACAGTACAGCTTTAAGTCTTTATGTCGAGGTATTGAATATTCTGTGAATCGTGACAATCATTATGATACAGTCCAAATCAGAAAAATAAATTTGCTTAAAATAAAAAACTACATCCATGATGCTAACAGACTGTTAACTCATTGCTGGTGATAAAAGCTGCATCCTGCAGCTACACAACACAGATGGCCTGAAATAAATCCACTGTGATTGTGTACCATCTGACAATCTGCATTAAAACCTGAAGGCTGAACTGCTTCTAGAGTTGCTCGTGATTCATCATCTACAGTGCTTAAATGACATGAGGAGAAAGAAGCAGTCTTTGTATAGAGAAACATTCATGATCTATTGGTGAAACTCGTCACCTGCCTGGATGAGAATAAATCTTTGGTGAAGATAACATTTGAACACAAGTTGTTAGGAGTGTCCTGTAGGCCCCCAATTAAATTAACACAACTCATTTATTAAAGGGATAGTTTGGGTGTTTTGAAGTGGGCTTGTATGAGGTACTTATCTATAGTCAGTGTATTTCTTACAGTAGATGACGGTCAGCACTCCCCCAGTTTGGAGAAACCAACAGGAGCAAGGATACTAAGTGATGTACTGCTGTGAAACATATTTTAGCCACCTATAAGAAAGGCCCACCTAAAAAAAAAAAATCAATACATGTTTGATATTCTATACGTTTATATATATTTATAACAGGAGTTGCTGGTCTACCGTTGCCTCGATTGTGTGACTTTGGTTAGTACGAATACCAGCAACTCCCATGTTCTGCAAGGTAAAATTACTGTTTTTGTTGATGGAGTCTGGCAGTTTTGAAGGAAGTATAGATGGATACAACAGCTTCAGTTCCCCGAGGTAAAGAGGTGAAAATATTCATAATATAGCGTACATTTAAACTAATATTGATATTTTTATGTGTAACATTCTTTTAGGTGGCTAAAATATGTTTTGCTACCGGCCCCGTCCACAGCAGCTGCTGGCCGACCGTCATCTAATGGAGGTAATACACTGACTATGGATAAGTACCTCAAACACCCAAACTATCCCTTTAAGATTCGGTCTTTTGGTAACGGTGAAACAAGAAAATAGTTGTCAAATTCAGTGAAGTTTTACACTTCCAAATCAAAAATGTAGGACTTTTATAATCCTAGCTTTGTCATACCAAAACAACAAACACATTTTAAGTTTCTCATAAATAAATAAGAGTTTCAGCTGACCTGGTGTAGTGAGAACATTTAGATGAAAAGATGCAGAGAACCTATTACATTTTTTTTTATCAAAAACCCAGGGCTAAGTGAGTGTTTTATCTGCCGTCACAAACCATCTGGATGATCAGGTCCCGAGCATCCTGAACGCCGGAGCTGAGCTCTGCCTCGCCCTTCTTCACGTAGGTACCGATGAGGAACAACCTGCGGTCTCCGACCTCAGACAGAGACAGGGCGTCATGGAGGTCGGTAATGCTGCAGGCTCCTGGAAGGTCCTGGAAACATCAGACAAACATGAGGACACATCTGGGTGGAATTTTTAATCATCCCCTTACTTTATTATAAAAGATACATCAGAGGATATTTGCTCTGTACTGGACAGGGGCGGATGCGGTTGAAGGGCCTCTGAAAGCAGCAGGGAAACTACCTTCTAAGTGGTTTCAGATGATGTAAGTAAAGCATCCTCTTTTCCTTTCTTTCAATGTATGAGATGTGTTATCAGCTTTTCTTGGATTAAAAGGCAGAATTATTACGATGTTGAATTCATGTAAGATTTATAAAATCTGATTAACAAAAATATATTTTGATCATTTTTTTCCACTGACACAATTGAGTTCTGATAAAACAAAAGATATGCTTTCATACTAAATATGTATTTATTTATTTTGATACAAATAAATTCACAAAAACTTCACAGAATTTCCTCAAAAAAACCCAACTGTGTTTCTCCAACTGTGTACAATGTTACTTTGACTTTTTTTTTAAATCAAAACTAACATATCTACTCAAAACTCTCTTTACCAGATTTGTGAGAATGCAGCATCTTTAATTATTCTTATGGCATGACTTTTTGTTTATAATAAAATGAGACAATCTTTGTGAAAATGTGTGCAGTCTATGTGGCTGTATTGGTGATGAGGAATTTTAAAATCCTTCAAATAGTGTCTGTGTCTGATTGTTAGACCTTTAAAACGGCCTGTTTTACTCCTGTGTTTGCAAACACTTTTCATGGAATCAGAGTACGTTAATGTGCTTTGGGTCTCGTTTACCCGGGTACAGTGCAAATGAAGTGCGAGCTGTTACGGCTTCTGTGTAAAGAGCTGGATTGAGGAGTGAATCTGTTCCCTCAGATGCTAGTGAGACGATCAACTGAAAAACACAGCTGAAACGTCTTCTGTGCAGACACACTGTTACTCCATATATTAAATACGTCATCAATTTGGTAGTGAAAGCAGGTTACAATCATGTGTTTTACATTTTAGTGGTGATGCTATGACTTACATTTGGATCACACTTTTACACATTTCTGAACCGAAACAATAAAATCCCATCTGAACACAATAGCTGAAACGATTAATCAATTTGTTGATTGACGGAAAATGAACTCTGCAACTATGTTGATGATTAAAACAGAATATATTTGCATTATGGAGTTTTGTTCGGACAAACAAGACATTTGAAGATGTCACCTTGGAACCTGGGAAACTGTGATGGACCCTTTACACTATTTTCTGACAATTTTTAGACCAAACGCCTAATTGAGAAAGTAATCGGTACATAAATTGATAATGAAAATAATCGTTCGTTGCAGCTGGTGTGTAAACGAAAGTCTCTAATTATGAACTGTTGAAAGTCCTTCGAGGACAAGAGGCCTTTTGTTCTGGAGAGTGTTTCTGTCACACTCACCTGTTTGTTGGCCAGTACCATTAAAGGCAGGCGGGGGTCGGACGCCAGCAGCTCATGTAAATGCTTCATAGCGACGGGGAAGAGCTGTGGGTTGGAGGAGTCGACCACAAACACCAGCAGCAGGGCCCTGGACATGTATTTCTGCCAGTACGGCCGTAGATCCTCTTTACCTCCAACTGACAGACACATATGACATCAAACTCATGACTGACATGAAGCAGAAGTGACATTGTTGATAATCAGTTTTTGAGTTGAGACTTACTTTCTAGGAACTCGATGTGCAGATCCTCTCTGTTGATGGAGACGGCGTTGAAGCCCTGCGTCGGCTGCATGTCCTGCTCCAGGACACCGGTGGACAAACAGTGCAGCAGGCTGGTCTTACCGGCTCCATCCAGACCCAGAACCAGAACCTGGGTCCCCGCTGACTCCACAGGCTTGGACTGCAGCACACACAGACCAGTACATATTAGATTATGGCTGGATATTATGTGATACACGAGTTCTGTACTGATACCATAAAGATACTTATTTGATACCGAACTTTGAGAAATGCTTTTACACAAAACTCTTGTTTCTATTTAGAAAAATAAGCCTAAGTAAACTCAGATGAAAATATTGAATATTGCCCTAACATAAAGCAGTTGTACAAAAACTTAGACATAGACTAAAGCATAGTCTTAAAAATCAGTAACATTTGATCAATCAATAACTAAACACTAAAAAGAATCTGCATTGAATAGCAACTTTCAGTGCCTGACAGTTTGATACGATAGAGCTGAAACATGTATACAGAAATTTAACTACAACAATTTTGGTAATTGATTTACTGTTTTAAGTCAGTTGTCAGACAAAAATGGTTGCAAAAAAGTTGGCCTCTTTAAGCATGTGCATGCTTCAAGGGGCACTTTTTTTTTTACTTTTATGTTAGTACTTACTTGTGTTTGACATTTGTTTTTGCACTATTCTTTCCCAAAGGAATAAATAAAGTATCTATCATCTAAAATGTGACGATTTTCTGCTTTTCTTTTGTAACATCAATATAAATCAAAAATAATAATTTTAAGTCATCACCTTGAACTGTAATGGGCATTTTTCATCAAGAAAATGATCTATAGTTGTATTGTATTGTTAGTAATTTTCCGTAAAATGCATATTTTTTTCATGCTCAGTTTATTGTTTAATCTATTTAATATATGTTTTTTTCTCAACTTTTGGGATGCGATAACTGGACCCACAGCCAATACAAAAAAATATTTTCAAGACAGTGATGTGACACAGAGTTTATAAGAAAGAAAAAATGTTAATGTATGTATATTTGAGATTTGTAACTAACCATTTCATTATCCCTTCATTTGCAAAATATTTTCCTGATTAATTATTAGTCTTTTGGTCTGTAAAATGTCAGAAAAAGGGGGGGAAATGTCCATCACAGTCTCCCAGAGCCCAAATGATTCAATTTACTGTCAAATATTCACATTTAAGAGCCTGGAACTAGTGACATGTTGGTATTTTTGCATGAAGAAATTACTAAAATGATGACTAAACTAAAATGAATTGTTAAATTAGAAAAGTTGTTAATTTTCTGACACTCAACTAACCAATTAATTGTTTAACTTAATATATTTCAGTCAGTGTGATAACTACATTTCCCAGAATTCCCCACAGCAACCCCTCAGACAACTTGCCTGAACTTGTTACTGTTGTAACCATAAAAATTAAAAAAGGTATCTAGCTGATTTTAGTAGTAGTTTATAAAGTCTGGATGATGTTCATGATTAAAAAGGCAAACCTAAAACACAATATATCTTCTGTAGCTGCTGTATTTAGAGTGTAACGTTAGAAATGTGTCTTCATGAAGGTGTGTCCCGGTAACGTGTCTTACCTCCGGTGCTTTCGGAGCTTCAGCAGCAACAAGCGGAGCTTCAGCAGCAGGGACCACGACAGCTTCCCCTCTTCTCTCCGGCTCCTCTTCGGCACTTTGACCGTCTTTCTCCGGTCGTGTTTCAGGCTTCTTCTCTTCCTCCCCGGAGGAGGAGGAGGAGGAGGAGGTGAAGGTCCAGATCAGATAAGCGACTCCTCCAGCGACCGCGACGGAAGCACCGACGACACCGGCTTCCCTCAGACCCAACATGATGCTTATTACCCGTCCGTTTCCGCCATTGTTGTTGACTTTGAGTGGAAGTTTTTACTTTGAATCCTCCTCTTCTTCCTCAAGCTACTCAACAAGTGGATTAACAAGACAGGAAGCTGTCTGAGGAGGAACCCCGGTCGGGTCTAAATGGGGACCCGCAAACCGCGAAATCTGCAAAAAAACATGCACAAACTCTCGCGAGACTCGCTGCCCCGACGACCTTAACTATTCGAGATCAACGGCTTAACCTTAACAATCTCGCGAGAGTTTCCACAGTTTGCGGGCTACCTTCTCGCCACTACCGAGGAAACTCCTCCAAACGATACTTCCGGTATGAAGAGCACCACTTTTGTTGATGCAGTGTTACAATCTCACCGCTTGAGGGCGACATGTTACAGCCACTATTTACTAATTACATAGACTAAAATAAACAAAAAACTTATGCTTTTATGGTATGATGAATTACTGTATTACTAATCCACCCAGTAGTATAAAGAATTTCAAATTGACTCCAAATTGAAGCAGTACAACATTAAAATGTATGTTAGTGATAAAAACTTTAAATAAAATCTTTATATCATGTTTATAGCTTATTTGTAAATTGTACATTTTTATTATTTTATTCTAACGTTTTTATCTATTCTTTTGTTTTTATCTATTCTTTTGTTATTATACAGTTTGTCTCGCACCAATAATGCCAAAGAAAATTCCTAATGTATACCTGTTACACCTGGCAATAAACACCATTCTGATTCTGATTCTGAAAACAGAAAAATATAATATTCAACGCTTTGAAAGCAACTGTTCTGCATAATGAGTATTTTTACTTTTGATACTTTCACTACATTTTGCTGATAATATTTCTGCACTTTTAAGTAACATTCAGAATTCAGGGCATTTACTTGTAATGGAGTATTATAAAATAAAACATCAAATAATCTTTTTTGCATAATGAGTTCTTGATACTTTAAGTACATGTTGCTGATAATACTTGCAGGTCTTTTAACTGGCTCTGAATACTTCTTCCACCACTGGTTATAATACCAGTGGTGGAAGAAGTACTCAGATCATTTACTTATGTAAAAGCAGAAATACTCTTATTTTCTTATTTGTTTCTACTCAACCGGATTCTGAAATCATACATGCACATCCATGAATTAACATGGTAAGAAAACCATTAATATGGTAACAAAAAGCATGTAGGCCTACCAAAAACGGTGGTGTTGGTTGGTGTTTTCTGTGCAGACGTCAAGGTTTGAAATAACCAGCTGAGTCACCTGACAAAAGACAAGACAGTCCAGATTGTGAAGGTGAGAATGAAATACATTTATTAATAAATCAAAGAATCCCAGTGAAAATCAACTCAAATCCAACTGTTTATCAAACTTAAAAGGTTTATTTTCCTTTATTTAACCTGGAAGAACAAAAAACAAAGAACAGAACTTCTTTGTGGAGCTGAACGTCCTCCTCCCTCTCTTCCCATCATGCTTTGAAAGGTGCCGTGTGGCTGGTCCTCTTTACTGGGACCCTCTCCTGCTCAGGAGCACTCAGGAGCCACGTCTGGAGCTTGCAGTTCTCCTTCGTCAACCCGAGACTCTGCCAGGTCCGAGCTCGCAGTGACGGAGGCCTCTTTCGCTGCAGAGCCGCCGTGTCCTGGAGCTGCTCTGCTCCTGAGCCGGAGGAATCCACCGTCTCAACCTGTCGATGCCTCCTGGACTTGGACGCGTCTGGGAATATGCCGTAGCTCTTCTGCTTGATGGAGGACAGGAGTCTGGCCCTCCTGCTGCTGGACTCAGCTGGCTTCTCCTCCTCTTCTTCCTCCTCCTCATCAGAGTTCTTGTCTTTGTTATCCTGTGAGAAAGTCTTCTGCTGCCACGTGGTGAACTCTGACATGCAGTCTTTCAGGCCGGCGGAAAAGCCTTGATGTGTCATGGTGGCGTGGCCTTTGACCTCCACCGTGGCCTCCTTCAGCTTCTCATACTTGCTCTGGATGTTGGCCAGCTCCACCAGGACCTCTGCAGAGGCGAGCTCCTGGACAGCTGTGGTCCTCCCAACAAACTCTGCACACAAAGGCTCCCTCTTTGGCTTCCTCTGCTTTTGGAAGCTGAGGAAATGTGGCATGGCGACGTAATGTATGGCTTTGGCTGCAACAAGCTTTTTAATTATATAAGCAATATCTTGATGCCCAGAATCCACAGAGTCCTTGATAAACTTCTGGACTATAGCCCAGTCCTTCATGGCGAGTCTAATCTGCACAGGTGGAGTGGCAAGTTGTGTATAGTACAAACCATACATCAGATATAAGGCTCCCACTCTGATCTGGTAGCTGTATGGAGGCAGGAAGAACTTCACGGCTGTGGCCAGCGCTACTCTGCAGAATCTCTTCATTTCACCCTCACTGATGATACCTATGAAAACATCTGAGAAGCTCATCTCCCTCCAAATGGCTGAAAACTCCTCATACCTGATGGAGTCAGTGTGCTGGAAACGAGCCAGGAGTTCCTCCACATCCTCAGTCAGAGGATGGTAGAAGAATTCAGAGTAAAAAGGCTGCGCACGAGGCATCCTGACCAAAAAACAACAACCTCAGTCAGCACTGAAACTCTTAAGACTGCTTGGACAGGAGTCTGAAGGAGCTCTGGATGGATTCACAGCACATGGGGTTTGTCAATTACCTGAGAACCACTCCCACAACGTGAGGGAGTCAATTATGGTGATTAAGGCTGCATTCAAATGGTGTCGGAATAATCAGAAAAGTGAGTTCCCGACTGGGGAAATTCATGTGAATGTCCCATTAGGTTGCAAAAATGTTGGTAACCTACACGACTTTCCTTGTCATATTACGCAGAAACATGGTGGGCGAAAGTATATGTATGATGTAAGAAAGGTTTTATTAATTCACGTCTTGCATATCATTTTTCTGCTCACATGTAAGTAAATATTTGTAATATGGTAGGCCTATTATGTAACTAGTTGCTGTCCACGTAGAATGATGTAGATTAGTTAGAAAAGTTATTCATTACCCTGATAACAAGTTAGGTAAAGCAATATGTTAGTGGTTTTAAATATATATATATATATATATATATTTATTTATTAACAGCTATCAACTTGTTGTTTTAAACGTTCTGAGCAATGAAATACAACAAATCTTCTTTAGCGTCTTTTCCACATTACTAAATTAAGCTCATGAACACAACAAAGTCAGAAGAACGACTTCCCAACTCAAGAAATGGGAACATCCGAGGAGCAGGTGAATGCACCATAACCATCAGGTGTGGTTTACCAGGATATTAAACTTGTATGCAGCATTGAGTCCCCTTAACATACATGGAGTAAATTGAATATATCTGTATTGGTTGGGGTTAACTTAATAAAAATGATTATAATCCCCAAAGTTGACTACATAACCTCCTGCACAACTCCTAAAAAATACAATAAATGGAGGTAAAAAAGAGATGAAGATAATGAGAAACACGTTTTTTCCTTTCTCATCACTTTTCTTGTCCATATTGAGAGCCACTGAATTAGAGTAACCTTACAACATACAGAACACTTGACTTGTATGCAGACATTTTATTTCTAATAGGTCATTGGTTCTTTATATACAGCTGTGAGTCCTTGTCCCTAACTGTTATTTCTATTTCTGTGAAAGTAGGACTAAATCAAGAGAAATGCATAAAACCGGAGTCAAATTCCTTTTATGTATGTACTTCGCAAATAAATCTGATTCTGATTATTAAATACTGGGAGATGTATTTTGTTCTATAACTTGTGATTTGAAAATCAAATAAGAATTGCACATAGATTAACATAAACATTGCCAGGACTTGCTTTGTTAGTATATTTATGTACAGGACGGTTTCCTAACATCAGCTAGTCAGCGCTTTACTCGAGTTGCTCTATGAGAATTTTGTAACAAAATTATATTTACCTGCTTTTATTCTGAAAGGCAGATTCATATTCTATTCTTTCTCAATAAATTACAATTTATATCAATCTACTGTGTGACCCCCAGGGGGCTCCTACTGCCAAAAAAACCCCTCTCTTTTTACCTAAAGAAGCAGATGAAATTCAATTCCATCAAAAATAAATCAACTAATGCAAATGCAGTTCAAGGGTAGTAGCCATCTAGTTAAATGTTATAGGAAGCACAAGGGTCATGTGTCATTGTTAAGGGTTTTATTAAGACTTAACAAAAAGGGACACCTGTTTGGTCCTAAAACATGCTTTGGACAGACTTAAATTCAAGAATTTAAATTCTTTTGCTTGAATTTAGACCAACTCAGGGATTCAAAATAAATATTCTTTAACGTTGCATCTTTGCAGCTGATTGAAAGTAAAGGGACAATTTAAGGAAACATGAAGCAAACAGCCAGAGTATGAGATCCTAATACTCAGACCCAAGAGATATTAAGGACAATTCTCCCAAAATTGGACTTAAAGTTAGTATGCAAAAGCAGTTTATTTTCTACGGTCTTAACCATTTGAATTGATCTGTGGATTTTAAGTTATTAATTAACAATATTAAGAAAAAATGCTATAATATACAGCAATGACACTGAATTAAATGAAAATGTTAAATCTGATGATGTGAATAGGGACATGATTTTAATGATTCAATTGAAACTTCATTGAATAGTGGTTGGATGGATCAACCAAACAATCTATTATCACATTTTATTAAAGACATTTACAGATGTTTCTGTATGCAGTGTCTCTGTGAAAACCTCACACATTACAAGGGGGACGAATGTGAGTCATTTTGATAAAAAACAAAAACAAAAAAAAGCAAAAAAAGCATCAGATAACAGTTTTCTGACCTTTAATGAAAAACTAGGTGGCAACATCTGCAGTTTAATCCATTTTACTGTGACCTTAGAAGGTCATGAGTTAAAAAGAAAAAACAGAAACACTGCTGAAATCTGCTTTTGCAGAGCAACAAAAAGTTAATTTCAGTTGAATTGTCCTTTAAATACTCTCCCTCTTCTGTACTTTTAACAACAGAGGGGAACTTTTGGTTTCACATATTTAAATGAATATCCAGAACAAAAGTAAATTTAACTTGAAACGTAAAAAAGAGAAAAGCTTATGATTTCTTGGTGAGACATCACCGTATCTCATGGCCCCTCTCTGCCTCATGTGTTGCTTCCCTCCGACTACCAGCCTCCTTTGCCTCCCTTCTTCTTCTTCTGTGGTACCTTCTTGCGCGTGGCCCCCGAGGCTGCAGGTTTCTGCTGTCGTGGGGGGACTACGTTGCTGGCGGGGGCTGTAGATGAACCAGATGCAGACCCTGGTCTGGGGGAGGTAGGGGGGCTGCTGGCTGTCTTACTGGCATCCCTGAAACAGAATATGAGCCAGGATCGTGTCACAGATTGGGCCTCATGCAAGAATTTAAGAGAACTCATCACATTCACCAATTTTCTCATATTTAAAATTTTCTCTTCGTTACGAACACAATTTGCAAGTGATCCAGACCTGTCGTAGGTGTCTTGTGTAATTAGTCTACTGTTATCCAAACCTAATTTCATTACAAATAATGTACAAAACATGTGATCAACTTATCAAATATGATGAATTGTTATATATTAAAAGGTCCACATCCCTATGAGAGGCCCTGAAGTCCCCCCCCAAAATGTTTTTTTTATTATCTTGTAGCACACGATAATAACTTATTATCTTGTATATAAGAAACAAATATTTCGGGACCTTGAAGTTTCCATAATTAAACACTGAAAGGGGTCATTTTGTATATTGAGTACTTTTACTTTTGTACTTTAAGTACATTTTTCTGGTAATACTCTAGTACTTTTACTCAAGTAGAATTTTGAACACTGAGAATATTTTTTATTTTGGCCTAAATAACACACAAGCTGTTTCTTTTGCACAGCAGCTGGACGTCTCCACTGAGGATTTGTTGGCAGGGAATCAAACAGGACAATCTCTGGTGCTTTTCCTCCATTAGTGCAGTTGATTACTGGGTTTCAATTACAGGAAATTGCACCCAGACAACTCCATTTGCAGGTGATGTGCATATGCATGTGATTCTTTCTTTACTCACAGCTCGGCCGAAGCTCCTGCCGTCGCTCCCTGTGTGCCTTTTCCTATCTGCTCCTTCTTCTTCCCCTTCTTCTTGCCTCTGTAGTAGGTACGCTCCCTCATGGGCATCCACCTCTCAATGTCAGGGGTCGCTTTGGGGTCGCAGTTCTTGGGAAGTTTGCCTAAACATAAACATCAGGAAGAATCACTGAAAGGTTGCACTCAGCTCAGTGTTCTGTGAGTAAATAAATGAGACGGATCTGTGGTCAAAAACCATCTGCATAATATATCATTTTGAAAGTATCTTGTGTAAGAGGAATGACACACCCTTCATTTGCAGCAGAAATGCACAAAGAAATGTATACATAAATAAATAGATAAATAAATAGGGTGGAAATGCCAATGGGAAAATAATGCATGAATAAATAAATACATAATTTAATAAATAAATAGATTTAAAATAAATAATAAGAAATGCAAAATAAATAAATAAATTTAAAAGTTAATAGAAATGAATCCAAAATAAATAAATAAATACATTTAAAAGATAATAAATCAACTGTAAAATAAATATATATAAATATATAAAAGGGAAACTAAATAGAAGAGAAGATAAATAAGGGAATTATTTCAAAGGTAAATAAAGAAGCAAATCAAAACAGAAATATCAATTTATGTCACATTTGATCAATGAATTAATGCCTATTATATTCTACATTTATTCCAAATATTTTTTTGGTACATTTAATGGCATATTGAGTCATTTATTTAATTATTTATTTATTTTTGACTTTTGGCAGGTTCCATCCTCCTTACCATAGAGGTCAGTAGTGTTCACAGATTATACTTTACCCATCTTAAAAGTGTACACATGATATAACTCAATGAACTATTGTATAAGAGGACATAAAGACCTTTTGAATAGTAATGATTTGTTTTACTTTAATCCTAATATTTCCTGAGAGCAAGTGACCTTTTAATTATTTTGGAAATAATCTGTCGCACAAACAATATTTGATTAATGGCTTACCTCTCTTTTTCTTCTTCTTCTTTTTGATCTCGCCTGGTTGGCTGTAAAGAAAACGCAAAAGTTTTAGCATTGAGGAGGTGAAAATGAAACTAAGCTCATCCTTCTCACTCTGCTCAATACAACAAAAACAAAAATAAATCTAAATTTAGTAAATGTTATGAACATCATGAAGCCGATGTTGAAGAGAGTAATGAGGGTTTACCTTTGTTCTTTGGAAGGTTTTTCTACTGTGACCTTAGCAGCCTTTTTCCTGACGTAGGTGGCCCCGTGGGAGTTCTCCAGCTCGTCCACGTCCACATTGAGCGCCATTGTGTCTGCAGAGGGCAGGTGCTTGCTGAGGCTGGAGAGAAATGCTAAGGACATAGCTATAAATGTACATTTTCATTTGCACCATCATAAGGTCATCTAAAAGAGTCCTAAACTAAGGGTTTTTGCATTTTTATTCTTAGAAAGGTAATGTTATACAAGAGTTTGTAGTGTATATACAGTAAAATGAAAATATCATGATAATCTCAGGTTGGATGATAAATGATGGAGCTCCAATGCTATGTTCGATGCAATTAACATCATACTAGTCAATAGCATCGATGGTGTGGTCTTCTAGGGCTGCAACTAACAATTTTCACAACTAATTAATCATTTTGTCTATAAAATGTCAAAAATGCCTTTTTAAATTTTCATAAAAACTGAGGAGGCGTCTTCATATTCCTCATTTTATCTGATCATTAATCCAAAACAACAAAGATATTCCTATATCACAGAAAAAAACTCACATTTGAGAAACTTGTTTGGTGTTTTTCGCTTGAAAAATGTCTGAAACAACTAAAAGAGTACTAAAACAGTTGCCAACTACTAAAAACTTATTGTTTCAGCTTTAGTGTCTTCCATTTCAATAATTTCAGTAGGTGAAAAGGATACGATTTGGCTTTATCCGTGTCCACCAAAGAATACGCCGAGATGAGTTGTGCCAGTGTGTGGATGTCGTTGGTGTTTTGCCTGTTTAAAGAAGAAATAAACAAATTAAGCTTCATTGTTGTAAAAGAAGGAATTCAAACAAATGCTGCAATAAAAATGACCATCACCTGACAAACATAAACTAACACAAAAAATAGAAATGTTAAAGTGATAGTTTGGATGTTCTGAAGTGGGGTTGTATGAGGTACTTATCCATAGTCAGAAAACACCAGAACTATTCCTTTAAATCTCGCACACACTCACAGATGTGCTGCATAAATATGTAAATGAATAAATGCTTCGCCTTCACATTGAGTTTCTCATTTTATAATTTGTATTTTCTGCTCTATAAGCACATTGTAACGATGTTTATCAACCTTTTTGAGAACTCAATAAACATATGAGCTACTTGAAATCATGCCGACGAGATTGATAAAACAAAAAGCAGAATCAACATCTGTGAAATAACCTCTAAGGAGCACATTATGTGTTTCCCCCCCTTCCCAAATACTCGACACATGTTGAACCTCAGAGTGTTTTGCAGGGCTGTAACTCACTTCCACAGCTGCTCCAGATCACTAATGGCCTCTTTTTTCCGTCCGTACTTCAGTTTGAAATTGGCAGCTTCTCGTACAAGTGCCAAGTGTGCAGCGGATCCGGTCTGTGGAGGAGGAAGAACAGGCTGCTGATTACACACAGTGGAAACACATTCAGATATCACAAAAGAGTTCATGTGTTGGCTTGTCTTGTCAGATGAAAGTATTACCCACAGCCTTAACTACTTTAAATTTGACTCCATCTATGTTTAGACTTTATTCTCTGAAGCCCTCAATGCTGCAATGTTTCCTGAACTGCCGTTCCTGCAGATGACTCATCAATCAAATACAGTGGATTTGTTTTGTTCCATGAATGTTGAATTGTTTATATTTTGAGTTTCTGTAGGTGGCCATCGTCGCCAAAGTTTGCTACCCAGTTCACAGGAAGACTCACTAGAGTCACAAAAGAATCACTATTGTCTTATATCAACTTGCAACAGAGTGAGAGATGTCGGACACAAACCTGTTCAGACTGGTAGTGCTCAATGGCTTGTTTGAAAATCTCAATAGCGCTGTCAATGTCTTCTTCGTGGGAGTACATCGTTACCAGAGCTGAAATCTGAGGAGAGATTGACACAGTTAAGATGAACACTGTGAGAGTTGACTGAAGCTAAATCAAAGAGTTTACGCAGTAACTAAATGGTCACAAATCCAAACAGCCTTACCATCCCCGATTTGTGCTTGAACTCTTCAATGGACCTTAGAACATCACAAGCTTTTGTTACGTGACCTGAGGACCCCAAAAAAAAAAAAAAAAACAGAGGATTATAACACAAATGCAGCCACTATTTAGGCACTCCAATGATTTAGAAACTGAATAAACTACCCACTTAACCAATAAAACATGCTTTCATTTGACAAAGATATGCATGTATTTATTATAGGAAGCCAAAACATTTTTAACTGATATCAAGTCCTAAGAGAGCAAGGTATTTCTAAATGCATCAAACCGTCATCAATATAAAAACATGCCAGTACCTTGTATTAAATAGAGTTGTGCCATTGTCAGTTTAATGCCAGATGCACTCTCTGGATGTTGGTCTGAGAATTGCTGTAAAACAAAAGAATAGTCAGTAAGAATGATCTTAAGAAAATACAAATCACTGAATGCATACAAAACTGAACTAAACCATTTCATAGAATCCTGTTTAACATACTAAATAAGCTTCATTATTGCAGTAACTAAAAAGGGGGAACAAAGAATAATCAGACTGAATACATCCAGCAGTGTTGGTCATTTCTACCTGGAGCAGCTCTATGGCCCGACTGTGCTGCTTCTCTCTGCACAGCTGAGCGACCTGGATGAGAACCGGCCGCGGGTGACCCGGATTCTGAGACTGAAGACTGGATGACAGTTTCCTGCACTGGTCAGCCTGTTGATGGCAAACAGCAAAGAATGCATCATGCATCAGTAATTAAATCTAAAATTCTGTTCATCCTCTTCATCTGACTCACAGCAGCTTGTTAGCTACCTGGTTAGTGTACATGGCCAGGAGGGCTTTGTTGAAGTCGATGGCCTGCAGCTGCTTCGTCGCCAGCTTGTATTCGACACCTTCAGCGTTCGTCAGTTTCACCTTTTTCTTTGAGTCGAACACGTTTTGGTCCTAAGAAAACAGAAACAGAGCTTTAATTAAAACACTGCTGCTGTTGCTTTTATGTTGAAATATTTAACTTGGTAAGATTTGTCACACACTCACCTTGTTTATCGTAATGATATTGTTGGCGGTCACAGCAAGCAGCCCAACATCTGATGGCCTGCAAATTAAGAGCACATTATGGAATATCTATCTGACATCTGTTGACACATAAAAAGTACAAGTTGTGTGTGGACTTTAGAAATGCCTTTTAAACTGTTTCTGGCACAAATGTAGCATGAATTGCCATCACAGCTAGGGGTGTCGTGATATACCGGTATTGACAATAACCGTGATATAAAAAAAAATGTATCTAGCGCCTCTTAAATTGTATTTATACAGTTATGGTTACAGGCTCTCTCTCCACCTTCATACACTAGTATTTTGAGTGTAATTCATTTATCATGTCTTATTTACATTCCCATCATCTGCTTTAAATGCAATGAATGCTGCACTCACTTGAGCTTGATGACCTGGTTGTAGAGCTGCAGGGCCTCGTCTGTCCGACCTTGTAACTGCATGATGAACGCCATCTGAGAATGGATGACGGCCAGCTCTGACTCGATGTCCTCCTCAGTCACATCCTGAAAGTGACAATGACAGTGATTATCCTGAGGGAATTAAGACAAGCATGGGCAGTGTTGTACATTTCTTAAAAATAAAAACACCATAATAATTCCTACTTGATCAATTTGTAGTTTCTGGTAATATCAATATTTTATTGCCATCCATCCTCTACCTTGGTAACATCTCAACTCAAACAAATATCAATTTCAAAATACCAATCTTATTTTTTGTCCAGACTATTTCTGGGAATTAAAAATGTTGGCTGCTGCCTTCTGTTCAGTAAGATTTAACAAGACAACTTCACTCTCCAGATAAAAAAATATTACTGAAAATAAGATTTCATAATTGTTTGTGCTTTTTCATTATCAAGTCCTAAATTCTATGAGGGTTCACTCTCTTTTCATTTTCCACTTAATGATCTTTCAAGGTAAAAAAACACAAATCTAAAGTTTCACAAAGTGCATCACATCATCGTCTCTGAAGCACCTTCTACCGTCTTATGGAAAGATGCTTAAATGTTTTAGAAAAACAAAGCAACACTCACAGAATCATCTGCCAACGAGGCTCTGCAAAGCTCTGTGAAAGAAAAATAATCAGTTAATGTCAAATTAAAAAAGGATAAACACTTGACCGAGAAGGCAGAACAGAGAAGGACTGACCTTCTGCTTGTTGTAGTTTATTGTTGGCCTCTGTTAGCTGTCCCTGGCCAATCAGAGCGCAGGCAGCATTGTAGCACAGCTCATACGTGGACTCGGGAAGACCTAAATCCTCCTGCAGAAGACATTATAACACCTCATCTTAATAACCGAAAAAATAAAATAAACGCACAGTCATTTGCTTGGCGACACGTCCAGTCTGACTCCAGTTCCAGTAACCTTGAGCTGAGCATGGTCAGACTGTCTGAGCTCTTCCTCTCTGGTATTCATACTAAAAGGTAGACACCGATAGGACGTTTTACAAACTATCGTTAACGGCACAACTGGGCTCAGATAGTGGCTGAGCTATCGGCTTTTTTTCTGCTCCAAAACTATCGTTATTATATCGGCCTATTAATACTGGTAAAAAACATTTGAAGAAGTATCTTTATATGAGCTCCTGAGTCGTTTTACTTTATTTTGTTATAATCAGCATTCAAGTGAAAGAAACTGTTCCAGAGTTAACTCAAAACATAGACTGTCAAAAAGCCCAAAAATACATTTTGTAGAGGAGTGCTTACCAACGGAGCTTCCTCCCACTGACTCATAGAAGCCACCACAGCAGCGAGGTTGGTCTTCCTTTCCTCCTCGTACTCATCCTGGGAGTTCCTGATCAGATCTGTGTAGACGGACTTGCAGTCGTCGTAGCGCTCCAGTCTGTACAACTAGACAATGAAAAGAGAGAGCAGGAGTCTTTAAATCAAACACCACAAGCTTCAGTGAATAAAAATGTTTCTCTTTGAGAGTAGAGAGATATAAAAGATATTCAAAAATAAAAATTACAAGGTTAGATTAGTAGATACTTCATATCAATATTCAGCAGCTTTGAGCCACAAATACACATCAGTTTAAGAGCTCATATCAGTCAGATCTTGTGGACAAATTGTGTGCTTTTGCAAGATACACCACATCAACAAGAGGGTGGGCAGGAACACAGTTTTCTTTCCCCTTAAAAGTCTCAAAAGTAAACAGTCTACAAATCAAAAGCATCCAGCAATAACATAATTTCTAAACAGCCGTACCACTTGACCGTAGAGCTCTTTCAACTTGTCTGTTTGTTCAGGAGCAGCCTCGATGGTCTTCAGGGCGCTTTCCACTCTGTTCAGCCGGTACTCGCAGTACGCCTTCTCAAACACAACATCACTGAGAGAGAAGAGAAAAAAAACATTATTTCAACAGAGAAATAGAGAAAATCGCAAGACATGCAAGCAAGTAGGTGTAAAGAATCAAGCATGGCAAAGCATTTACTTATTTATTACATCTTTATTGTTTACTTACTTACTTATTCTTGTTATGAATATATATATATATATATATATATATATATATATATATATATATATATATATATATATATATATATATATATACACACACATACTGTATATATGCATCCTGTATATATCATATTATATAGTATAGAATGCACATTTTACTAATCAACACATGTAAGAGTTATAAACAAGGAAATATAAATCATTTGTTTACCTGCTGAGCAGTTTTGAATGTGTGTTCATGACATTCAGCGCCTCTTTGAAGCTCCCAATCTGGACAAGGCAAACTATTTTACAGTGATGGGCCGTCACATCATCCCTGTTTTCATGCAGAACTGCGACAGAAGAGGACACAAACACACAGCCGAAATATTCATTAATAATGCAGATTAAAGAAAAATATATAGTATTGACTCAAAACAAGATTATTAAAAGAGGAATCAACAGCGAATACAAGTTTTAACGGTTTCGTGAATGAAGGCTGGTTTAGCTCCCCAACATGATAAGTTAGCTGTAAGGCTAGACCAGGGGTCAGCAACCTTTACTATCAAAAGAGCCATATAGTATAGAGTATATATAAGTCTAATGCAGTGAGGGCCAAAGTGCAAACGTACTACAGAGTTTTAGGGGTCACATTGAGGGGAAAAAACATCCGAGATTTACAGAATAAAGTCATAATATTAGGAGAATAAAAATCGCAATATAAGGAGAATAAAGTCATAACTTTACGAGAAAAAACGTCGTATTATTACGAGAATAAAGTCATACTTTACAAGTAAAAAAGGAAATAACTCGTAAAAATTACTACTTTATAATATTGACTTTATTCTCATAATACTACGACTTTTTTCTCTTAAATTTATGACTTTATTCTTATAATATTACAACTTTTTTTTACATAAACTTGTGACTTTATTCTCGTAATATTATGACTTTATTCTCATAAAATTACAAGTTTTTTCTCTTAAATTTATGACTTTATTCTTATAATATTGCAACTTTTTTTTACATCAACTTGTGACTTTATTCTCGTAATATTATGACTTTATTCTCATAAAATTACAACTCTTTTTCTCATGAACTTTTGACTTTTTTCTCTTAAATTTTGACTTTATTCTAATAATATTACAACTTTTTTTTCTCATAAACTTGTGACTTTTTTCTCTTAAATTTTGATTTTATTCTAATAAAATTACAACTCTTTTTCTCATAAACTTGTGACTTTTTTCTCTTAAATTTTGATTTTATTCTAATAAAATTACAACTTTTTTCTCATGAACTTTTGACTTTTTTCTCGTTACATCATGACTTTATTCTCGAAGTCTCAGATTTATTTATTTTTTTCCTCAATGTGCCCCTAATACCCCGTCATACCCTCGTACTATAGACCTACAACAAAGATAAATAAAAATGAAAATGTAAACAATAAAACAGTTATTCATTTTTTAATAAGTCCACAGGGAGCCACTCGCGAGGAGCTGGAGAGACGCAGGTTGCTTAGAGACCCCTGCTATAGGGACACGTCACTCATCAGGAGAGGACGGCGCATTTCTGGAGCAAAATATCACTTTATTACTTAACATAAAACCTACATTTGTAGCTAAAACACTTGAGTATACAATTAGTAAAAAGCATTTGGTATATGAAGCTAACTCAGTGTTTTACAGACCTGACAAGTAGATGTCTAACATGTGTTAGCCTAGCCACATGCTAACAGCTGGCCCCTAGCTTTAGCTTAGCTTAGTGAAGACATGGAGCCGTTTGTCTACCGTGCAACCGCAGCTCCGGTTCCGTTTGAGAGTAACGACGACAGATGTGGATACCTACTTTTAGTCAGAGCTTTCAGGGCTCTTGTAAAGTCTCCATTCTGTCCACAGCGGTTCACTTCAGTCCACAGAGAAGCCACCGAGACTCCTCCACCGCTCGCCATCTTGGCTGAATGGGCTCACAAGTAGTGATGTGTCGGTCGCGAACGAGTCGGTTCAAAGAGCCGACTCTTTTAAGTGAACGATAAGAGCCGGCTCCTGTCCGAGAGACGTTTTTTTTTTCTTCTTTTAATTAATTAGAATAGAATAGAAAGCTTTATTGTCCACAGGCTCCGTGCTTTCCACGCTCCCCATTCATTGTCTATGTAAGCAGCTGCACAATGCTTTCTGGTAGCGTGGCGACGCGATTCGAAAAACGGAGCGTCACAATGCCCGCTCCTCATTTGCATAAAGTTGAGGTCTAGTCTACTTTATGCAAATCACAGGTGTCCGACGCAACTCGGTGCGTCTCGAAACTCCCAAGAATCTTTTAAAATAAACGTTCTCGATCCAAAATAAAGACAGATTCAGCAACTGCATGGATTATTTCTCGCCTAAAATGTTCTCAGAAACACATTTCGGTGAACTATTTTTGTGAAATAAGAGAAGAACGTTTCCAAATGAACCGCCATACTGTTTCCGGTTTGAAAGCTGGGAGCAGCAGCCAACCCAGGGAAAGCGTTCATCCAATCAGGTGGGGACAGCCTTGTGTCTAGGACAGCCCACCAAGCGTCCAATGTTGGGAAGCGTCGCGTCTCCTCGCGATAAAAACGCACCTGTGGACACGTACCATGAATGTTGTGTTAATGAAGTCCTTGCGACCAATCAGGTGATGACAGACAAGGATCATACCATCAAACAGGTAGGGTTTGGAGTGCACGGCGCGTTGACGATCTACAGGTACAGAGCAGGAGGAAGAGGAGGAGAGAAAGAGAGAGGAGTGCGGTGCGCGAATAGCAGACAAGATGAGTGACAGTCGGAAACGAAGCAGCATGTACAATTATGGTATTCTGGAAATTATAAGGTTAAGTATAATTATATTGAATGATTTAAGTGATATATGTGCACACATACTAATCATAGGTCGAAACAGCGCTAAATTTGTCTGAATTATAAAAAGGCAGAAGTAGTAAAACAAAGAGTCGTTTGGGAGCCGGCTCTTGTTGGTGAGCTGTGCCAAATGATCTGACTCACTAAAAAGAGCCGGAATTCCCACCACTAGGGCTCATAGAGTCGGCGGAAGTAGAAGGTGACAACATCCGGGTTAACACAAGAATTGTAGTTATTCATTTTTTACAATTAAATTAATAATTTAAAAATAAAAGTAATCCACAAACAAGAAGATTCGTGATGAACCACGATGTTTTTTTTTCAGTGATAATGAAAAGTTAATATTTTGGAGATATAGGCCTACTCTAACGTTAGCTGTGTGGTTTCTCACTTAGCAGTGACGCAGGCAAATGATGCGTTCACAGCCAACCTATAAAGTTCGGCTGCTGCAGAGCTGCAATAGTACCTAATTCTTATTACTTGGGAAGATTTTTTTTTTACATAAATGTGCATACATGTAGATACTTTAAGACTAAACCCAGTTTGAACTATTGGAAGAATGAGTTAAAACTGGGTTTAGATAATTTAAGACCACTTACACACCAAAAACTGACAATAACCTGATATTTTCAGGTGGAATTTCATTTCATTCTCACTGTGCAATATCATTTTCCACTTATGCAATTTTGTTAATAGTCTGTTTACTGTCAATACTGTATATACTTCTCCTATTTGTATACTTCCTTTTATTTAAATGGTTCATATTTTGTTACACTTTGTTCAGCTCTTTTTTACTGTGTTAGCTGATGCATCTTGTTTTTTTGCACTATCCCCTTTGCTGCTGTACACTGCAAATGTACCCACTGCGGGACTAATAAAGGAAGATCTTATCTTATCTTATCTTATCTTAAATCCAGTTTGAAATATTGGAAGAATGAGTGAAAACTGTTGAGTAGCTAAGTCACTGAAACGTGTTAAAGACAAGAGAGCTCTTAAATTGTTTTCATTACTAGATAAATTAATCTGAGAAAGCACTGTTTTTATATTTCAGTTTTATTTCTGTCATTTTTGTATTTGGTTTTGATCTTGCTCAACCTGCGGCAGAATATTTTGGATGAACAAGACATGTAAATATGCCCTGCTTGTTTGCACTAGTCATGTTCTCAATAATAATAATGATAATAATAATAGCTTAATAAATAGTGGTGTGCACTGATGTCTCAATAAATATAAAAGGTTTAGGTTTTTGAGATTATTTTTGAGCACCTTCTGGTAGTATTTGACTATATGTCAGAGGGAAATGTTGTACTTTTTCCTTTACTACAGTTTACAAGTTAAGATTTAAAGAAGTTGAATTTAAGAAGAATTTAATTAGTACATTTGCTGATAATATTTCTGTACTTTCTCTTCAGTAAGATTTTGAATGCAGGCCCTTTACTTGTAATGATTCAAGATTCAAGATTCACTTTCATTTCACAGAGTGAAACTCATACTGAGTATGATTTGCATACACAGAAGGACATTAAATATTGTTTCTCCCAGCTCCCGTCAGTGCATTAAAAAGGATAGAATAAATAAATAAGTATTAAAATTAACATACCTAAAAATAACAATTCAAAAAGATAAAATAAGTAAACGTTTCAGACACAATTTTACACAATTTGCAGTCGTGTTTAGCAGCAGAGAAAAGTGCATTCATGTCCATAGTAAAGTGCTGTTTGCATTACTGTTCCAAAAATTGTCTTTGACATGTGTCTAGCTTTAAAAACTGTTTCTGTGTTAATGCTGGGGGGTTGGATGTGAGTGTGTGTGTGGGGGGAGGGGACACAGTCCATTTACAAGCCCAACCGTTTGTGGGAAGAAGCTGTTCAGCATCCTAATGGAGTATTTGATGTAGCCTATAATGCTTCTTTTACTTGAGTAAAGCTTTTGAATATCTTTCCCATCACTGACCACCAGATCACGAGGACACCCATTTATGTTAAAGCTGAGGTTACCAGAAACGTATTTTTATATTATCTAAATATCTTACAATCAAATCATTCACCTTTATATATTTTATTGGGTTATTTTTATTTACAGTACTATTCATCTTTCATAATTCCGATATTTCTGGTAGCACTGGGAGGCAGCGCGACAGACAGGCTAGTGTCGGAGGTTCGGTCGGACTCGGCAGGACTCGGCAGGACTCGGTAGCTAGCCGAGGAGGGGGCACTGTTGTCATTCGTCCGGGGCTGTGTGTCGAGCTTTTTGTCCAGGAGAAATGGCTGGGATTAAAGGTAAGAAACGTCCACTTTCCATCTTACTTTAGAAAGCCTCTAAAATCCGGCTCAGTTTATGAAACTGTGTCAGTTTACTCTGCAGGCAGATGGGTGCGTGTTGCTAACGGTAACGTGAAGAAGCCTGCAGGGCCACTACACTGCTAGCATTAGCTCAATAGAGATGCTTTCTGCAAGTGGATTAATTGCTGTTAACTAGCAACCACAATGCCTGCTTTCAGAGTTTAACATGATCCTCTAAAATAACATGGTTTGGATTGTAAATGTAATGCTGTTACAAGTGAAATCAGCTGATTCATCACATGGGTATAGCTCCAGTAGCCAGGGGGCCCTGCTGGCTGGCTGCTAGGATGGGGGTTGTTGAGGGTTAAACACTGCACAGATAAATGTGACATTGTCCAATGCTGATGTCCTCCCTTTCTGTCTCTCTCTGCTAGCTCTCATCAGCCTGTCCTTTGGAGGGGCCATTGGCCTCATGTTCCTCATGCTAGGATGTGCCCTCCCTGTGTATGAGTAAGTACCACCATCACACCATGTTAATGTGTGAAGGTAAAACTGTCCACACTTGGCACACTCAGGTGCACCTTGAGTGATCCCATCATAGGTTTACAGCTTTAGGTTACAGGTGTGGATGCAGGGCTGGATTAACTTGCTTGGGGGCTCCCTGATACTAACCTGCCACATGAGACAAAGACAAGAAGAAGAAGAAAGGGACTTTATTAATCCCTGAGGAGAAATTCAATTTTTTCACTCTGTTATATTTTACATAATACATAGTACACACAGGCCCGAATACACACACGTGCACAAACAGGACCTATATGCATGCATTAATGGAGCAGTTGGGGGTTTGGTACCTTGCTCAAGGGCACCTCGGCAGTACCCAAGAGGCAAACTGGCATCTCTCCAGTTCACACTCAGTACTTGGTCCATGCGGGGACTTGAACCATCGACCCTCCGGTTCCCAAGCCAAGGCCCAATGGACTGAGCTACTGCCACCCCCAAGCTACAATTTCCCACCTTTGTGATAAAGAAGTTTTATTTTAACACTTAGTTCTTCCCTGTTTCTGTAACTTTTGTGTAGTATTTTATGGTGGAATATTACATGGCTCCCAGGTATTTGTGGTATGGTAATTTGAAATACGTCGGCCCCACCAATGTCATTTTCAGAGCAGTTAACAAAACATTTTCCAAGATGATTGAAGAAATATGGGGATTTAAGGGTTATTATTTCTGTAAATTGACTTGCAACAACCTGTACACAGCTGTTGGTCTCATCCACACTTGTCACTTTTTTTCTGTTTTTCATGGATGTGGCAATGTAAGAAGGTGTCCCCCAAGAATAACAATCCTGCAAACAAAACTCTAATTGGTTGACTATTTATCAAACCACAGTGGGCCAAACACCAGACCTATTTGAATTCAAAGGATACCATGTAAGCACAATATCAGCTGAAATAATGAAGATTTTGACAGCCTAAATGATCCCAATTTTAGGTAATAGAGCGGCTTAAAGCCACGTACCATGTCAGTGGATATTGTACTTAAGGGGTGCATTTTCTAGGGCTGCCCCCTCTAAGTCGATTAGTCGTTTTTTATGCTTTTTTATGCTGAATGAGTTATTTCCAAGAAACTTATGAGCACATCTCTGGCAGACACAAGATTAAAAGTGGTGCTTTTGTGATTCGTTGTGAAGAAACTCTGTCGATTAAATCAACTAATCAATTAGTCGAGAAAATCGTTTGAGTTAGTCGACTAAGAGTTTCATTGAGTGAGGACAGCCCTAGCATTTCCACAAACAAAGATGCAGTTTTTAAAATTACCACACAACCAGTTATCAAACAGTAAATCTTGGCTTATTTGATTTGCCTTTTCAAAACAATTCTGATGTTTTTCAGTCCCTACATGAGAGACCTCGAGCTGCAGCCTAAAATCTGGCACTTGTAATCTGATCTCATTTCCATTTCAGCCGTTATCATTATACTAAATGACTCAGTCCATCAGAATGTAGAGGAAGAAGGCTGTTAGAAAATCAATTAGAGATATTTATTAGTAGAGTCTAACTGATATTATCAGCCAGTTTTAGCTCATCATAAATCGGTATCTGTATAATTGTCCGCCAATGAATAACAAGAAATTGCAGTTCAGAAATACCACAGATACTTTTGAAATACAATATAATACAGGCTTGTCCACTTAAATACTAGATTATTTATTATAGCCTAGTCTAATTCATATATATATATATATATATATATATATATATATATATATATATATTCACTGTTATATACGCTGTTAAGTTAATTGTTCACATGTAAAATCTCTCGCTAACAAACTAGTTATTAGGTTGTAGAAATGTAGCTCCTCCCTCAAAAAATACACCTTTGAAGTTCGACAATGTGCTGAGTGCTGCTGAACTGTTGTTTAGTTTTTTATCCTTCAATTCACTTGTCTGGATCCTTTTCTCTCTCTGCAGCAAATACTGGCCTTTGTTCCTCCTCTTCTTCTACATCCTCTCCCCCATCCCTTACTGCATCTCGCGGAGGGTGGTCGACGACACAGACTCGGCCAGTAACGCTTGCAAAGAGCTGGCCATCTTCCTCACGACGGGCATTGTCATCTCAGCCTTCGGCCTGCCCATCGTCTTCGCAAGAGCTGAAGTAGTAAGTCGCAGAAGCTTCTTAGTGCCGTTTACACTAAACGTCAATGACAATGCCTCCAGTGTGTGCATACATACAGTTTTGTAGTTTACTCCACCAAAGCAGGAAAACCTAAAGTAAAAATAGTCATAGAAAGCAGACATAAAGTAGAATATGGCATCAATACCACCACACACAAAAAGTCACCTTTCCCGTCATTAAATTCACCTCTTAATCTGTCACTTGTCACATTGCTTGTTGGCTCACATTCAACACCTCCAGAACTTGTGAAGCTCAAAATAAGTGTTTCGCTTTCTGTGTTAATTCTGGTCGAACACACACACTCTTCAACTGTTTGTCCTCATGTTCTGTCTCACCCAAGCATCCTGTTTTTACAAGAGCTGAATTTAATTACAGTACCAACACAACATCTGATGCTAAGTCTAAAATTACAATCCAAACATACGTCAAATTGCATTGAAGTCTATGGGATCTTCCCGTATGTGCCGGTCTGATGTATAGAGAGGTTAGGAAAGCCAGAACGTTTTGGTCTTTTCATGGGATTTGTTAACAGTAACATACATTTTGAATATTCCCAGCTGTGTCTTTTGCTCTAATGCAGTAACAAGAAGGTTTATCTCTGCCCAACAGGTTTGCTTTTGGCTCCAGGCAGCAGCAGGCAAATGTGCTTATCTGACAAGCAAGAACATTAAGAGGGAAAAAGTCAAACAAAACCAGTTAGGCAATTAATTAAAATTACTTTAAGAGACTATGTCTGACCAGAAAGCAGAGGAGCTGACAGAGCAGCAGCTGATTAGCATTGAACAGCTGGCAGCTTATTTAATGTCTCATCCTGCTGCGAGTCGTGAATATACGACTGTAGAGCAGCGAGTGGAAACGAGTCTGTAAACTGTTGTTGTTGACACCCACTAGATTCTGTCCTAAATATGCTCTGCAGCCTGGCAGCATGTGCAGCAGCATTTGTTAACCTGAATTAATAATGCCTTGGTTTTTACAGATCGCCTGGGGGGCGTGTGCGCTCGTGCTAACGGGTAACGTAGTCATCTTCGGGACCATCCTGGGCTTCTTCATGGTCTTCGGATCCAACGACGACTTCAGTTGGCAGCAGTGGTAAAACAGCTGAGGGAGGGGGACCTTAGTCTGAACTGTTTTTATTAGCGTTACAATTATTATTATTATGGTATTACTGTTTGGTTCTTGTTGTTGTTATTTATATGATGACCGCCCATCCATAGACTCACACCAAACCAGTGCAATACTTTTTTTTTTTTTTTTTACCGCCTGCATCATATTGAACTGACACAAGTGGGATGGAAAATGCTGACTTTCTGTTGGATTTTTACTCATTTTAGTTATGCTCTTGTGTTTTTTTGAATTTTCTCCATTTATGTGTTTTTCATTTTGTAAGCTGATGAGCGCTGGCGAACAACTTGTGTTATCTGTGAAAAAATATGTTAAAAATAATCCAATTGAATGTTGAATGAGACTTAATCTGACCAAAACAACAGGGTCATACCTGTCTGGGCTCCGTTCTCTATTTAGTAGACAGCTTTCTCTACACTGAGAGCACAGATGGGTGTTCAGGGCTAGGTGTAAATCAGCAGAAAACTGATGGAAAATCTGCATGATACAAGCTCAGATTTCACCACTAATCTAACTATAAAACTACTGAGAAATTATAAAGAGGAATCTCTTTCTGTGGGTATATGTATATGTCCTTCGCATATCTCGAGAACCGCTCATCCGATCGACTTCACACTTGGTGGGTTATTTGGAAATTACCTCTGCTAAACCCAGACACACAAACCTAACGTCAAAGAACTAGCGAAGACGAAGGACGCTCATTGATTTGCCTCACGTCGCCTTTGTCTTGGCCAAAAAGTTGCACTCGAACACAACGCAAAGACGACAGCCGACGGCCAACTACCACGTACGTTCTGCGTTCACCACTTAGCTTCATTCCAGATGGCCATGTCGTTGTGAAAATATCCGTGTATTGGAATGATCAGATGAGATCGAGATGAAAAATGAGAAGAGTATTCTGTGGTTTTCCTCTTGACTTTACTCGTCGGTTTGCTTCCTCACTTCTGTTTCTCTTCTCATACACTGATTCGTTTAAGTTGAACAACCAATCAGAGTGATTTCTCTCACCAACAAGCTCCGCCGCCGATTCAACATGCTGAATCGGCTGTGAGAACTCTGACACGGGCAGGCTAGAGCCAACGGTGCGGGACACACTGCAAAAACTAGGCCGACGGATGCTCACCTACGGCCGACCGTCGGCTTGGTGTGTCAGGACCTTTATACGTGTATTTCACCGGTGTTTGACCGCGATTAACCGCGACTTGGCGGTGTGACGCAGCTATGTCACGGTAGGTGTATTGCTCAGGACCGAAGGAAGCGCAGTGTAAAGTTGTTTGTATGAGCGGTTCTCGAGAAAGCTGCAAGCAACAACACCACAGACCAAGGCTTCATTTCCACTTGGAACCAGTCTTATTAGAGTGAAACTGTCTATTTTTCCTCACAGTAAAAAGGTGAAAATTCAGCTGATAGGATGCAGTTTTTTAATTAGCTTTCTGCTAATGCAGCGCTACCATCGCTAAGCTGTGAAAGTCAAGAGGATCAGTGTGTGTTTGTGAAAGAACTGGGCTGTTACTGCCAACCAACCCTTCTCATCTTTCGAAACCCCGTAAATGTAAATCAGTTTTCTTATTCCAGCAGCATGTTCTTTGTTTCTGTTTGGGATTTCTTTAATGTCTGCAATCCATAAAAAGTCATATGTCATCACACAAAATAAGGAGACAATGTTCAGGAACAGCAGAGTGTTTGTTTCCTCTCTGACCTTAAGAGGAGAGGATTCATTCACACACCCTCACCATCACCGCAGAGATCAAATTAAACTGACTCTGTGATTTCCCAGGTGCCAACTGGATGCAGGCTGCTTGTGTTATTTTGCATAGCTGTTACCTCACTCTGTGTTTGGGTAAGCCTCGCCGTGTCGGGTCAAGAAAGCATGAACAAGCCTTTAGTAGCCGCCAGCTAGCGTAGGATTAGCCCGAGGACAGCGGCCTTGTTGGAAACTGAGTCAAGCTGGGCGACTTATAACGGAGGCCTGGTCAGTCACTAACAGCCCTTAAGCTTTTAAATGTGACTCCTTCAAAATAAAAGCATCCAGCGTCTACGCTCAGTGTTGTATTTCTCTCTCTAGAAGCACATTAGGTCCACATTTCCTCACACCAGCATTTTCATGATTAAAACACACTTCTGATTTTGTTTTGGAGTGTTTCTATGTTCTCCGGCTCGTGTGAAGGAAATTTGTACATAGGGTTGTGTAATCTGTTGGCAGCTTAAAGCCTGTAGTCAGTCAGGTGCAGCTCTCCTGTTTGCTGTTTAACTGCATGAGTGGGAGCTAAACAAGGAATTTAGCATCTACTGCCGCGTCAAAGCACTGGAACATTTTCCCTTTAGATGTTAATGATGTTGGAGGGGTTTGTTTTTGTGGATGGTTCAGTTTGAATATGTGCTCTCTGGAAGATACAAAAAATGTGATTTTTGATGAGGACTGATGTTGACGTATTATAATTTGTTTTGATTGTGTTCCATAATTTCATAACTTATTCATTTATTTTAGTTGTTATGTGTTGTAGGCCAGCCTAGAACGTACTTTTACCATGGGTTTTCATGCACAGCAGATTTCCAATGAAAGTTTAAGACAAGCTCTTAAGTAAATTAACACTCACTTTTTGTACCACAGTGTAATTTTCACTTTCTCAATCCCTTTTTCAGATTTTTAAAACCACATATAAATAATAAATTGACAGAACATGCATTAAAGTAAGTAATGCATATTCATTTTCCCCCCCAAGAGTTAGATGAGATGATTGACACCACTCTCATATCTGTGTGTTAATGGAGCTAGAGCCAAGACGTGATTAGCCTAGTTTAGCATAAAGACAGGAAGCAGACGGAGACAGCTAGCCTGTAAAAGTTAAAAAATATGCCTCTAAAGCAACTCCAAAGCTCCTTATTTAACACATCATATATTGTTTGTTTAATCCCTCCACAAACAAATATATATATATATATATATATATATATAGGAATGACAAATTGTGGTTTTAGAGGGATTTATGTGCTTTCACTAAAAACTGTTGTATAAACTGTTGTTTGTAAAGAAATAGTTCTAGCACATAACTCTCTCTAAAACCACCATTTGTAATGTTTTAATCTCTATTTGTATGCGGATGAAACAAATGATACAACATGTTAATTAGTAAACTTCAAAGATTGAAGTTGGTAGTAGGGCTGTGTATTGGCAAGAATCTGGCGATACAATACGTATCATGATACCGGTGTTATAATTCAATATATTGTGATATATTGCAAAATAAACAACAATAAATCAAATTTTAGGAAAACTGTCATAGTATAAAGAACACACCGCTATATGCATAAAAGTTTAATTTGTATACAATTAGATCAGTGGGATTACAACACAACACAAAATGAATCACTGTCTGCCACAAATATTTGCGTGTAAACTATTAATTAAAAATATATATATTGTTTTGGAGGAACAATGATGGGTGTTTTGTTTAAAAACCAGGACAGCTTCCAGTCTTAATGCTAAGCTAATTACCTCCCTGTTCTGGCACCATACTTGAAACGCAGACATGAGAATATCTGTCTTCTCATCTAAATCACATAAACAGCTACAATTTATAAAGAAGAACAATAAGTGAAAGTTAACCGCTGTGTTTCCTACATAAATTAAAAACACTGAGAAGAGAAAAAGCGTTGGAAATCTGCAGAGGGAACCCACGGCTAAAAATACTAACCGACTCCTGGGTTTTAGCACTACAAATTGGGATTAACACTTCACACTCAGCTGTAATATTTATTTTTTCTTGTCTGTTACGTGACTCTTCCAGAGATCACAACCTCAGAGAAGCACTGATTGTATTAAAAGCACCATAACGATGGCAGCTTTTTAGTTCCAGTTAAAAATGTATTTAACTAAGTTACTGAATATTGAAAACTACTGACATGATTTGTGCATATTGTTATGTAACACCACTTTGAATCTAATTGAACAGTAGATTTACCCCACCGGTGGTATAAGCCAGTCTCTGGTTGGACAAGCAGGGTAACTCCATATTGTGTTCCTGAGGCGCCAACGTCTGTACGACACTGTATGAAGCTCAATTTGTCAAATGTTCTGTGACTCTCTGTTTTGACGTTGAAACTCCCCGATGTGACGGAGCCTGGTGTGTAGCTGTGGGATGGGTTTCTCTGTGTTTCTGTTTTAAGAGAAATGTTACGCTTTGTTTCTCACACATTTGGGAGGATATTGTATTTATTTATTTTAATAATCGGACGCTTCGTGTCAATGTCCAACGCCATTTTCTATCTACAACGTTTCTGTTAAAGAGGCAGAAGTCAGCATGGTGGTTTTCTTCTTCTTTTTTTTTTTTTTTTTTAAATAAATGCCATTTTTGAACATCCTCTCCTTTGAATGACTACTGTACAGATGCATTTGCTTTGCTGGCAAAACGGGATCAGATTAGGCTCTCTCATTTTAGGCTCGTAAGACTTCACAGGAAATAAGCTGAACTGATATCATCTGTTTGTCCTGTTGTTGAGCATCTCTCAGTGACTTCTGGAGAATCAGCCCGTTACTAGACAGAAAAAACAGAGCCAAAACATCTTATCATGTAGAAGGAGGTGATTTTTAATTGTCTTAAATCTTTCATGTTGAAGGGAAATCAGCTTGTTTAGTGAATGATTTTACTGATAATTTAACTGCTTGGCAACACTTTAAGTGCCCTAGCAAGAACAAGGAGTATATAAACACTTATTAAATGGTTTATAACACACTATAATATAGTTGCAATCAGAAATAAGTGTTTATTAAGGCAACTATACCTCCTCCTGTGGGCACCTGTAACTGGAGAGGGACACTACAAACCTTAACTGAAACCCAGAGATTGATAAAAAGAAATACACTCTTCTATGGTAGTGGCTCTAGTAGGAAGATTGATCCCCAACTCTTCATTGGCAGCATCACCGCCTTTACACAGATTAAGTTAAACAGTATATACAATATGTTTAGAAAGTAATACATGCTTACCTGACAGCAGACTGAGAGGAGTAGCTGGGGGTTGTCTCCCTCTGCTGGCATCAAGTGCATCAGCAGCAACATGAAAAGTCATGCATTTAGACACAATCAATACCTGTTTGAGAAAAGAGAGAAAACAGAGTAAAGAAAAATTATTATATTATATTATTACCAATGAGCCACAATTTCACACTTAGAAGTGAGAATATTTTAAAAGTAACTACTTCTATCCTCCGTGTGACCTCTTCGTCTGCCTAAAGAGATATCGTCAAAACCTTTAGCTGCTATTTATTATCACTTAACTTTATTTGTTGCGCTTTATAGGCTTAATAATACAAGTGCACAATATTCTTATTTGTTTCTATTATCGAGCTAGAAAATAAAACCAAGAAGTAAAGTAGTCCCTGGAAACTCAGACTGATATTTCTGTTCTAAATTGATTCTTTATGTATTTACCGTTACATTAATTCCCTTATTTATTACTCTTCTGTTTAATTTTCCTTTAATTTTGTATTTATTATATATATATTTTTTAAATGTATGCATTTATTTATTTATATATTTATGCACGATTCTCCCTTTGCATAACTTCTTTTGGCAGGTTTTGTCCTCCATAATAGGCCCAATCACGTCAATTTTTTTTTTGTATAGCCCGAAAAAAGGCCCAATCACCATTGTATTACCTCCCTCGGCAATAGATAGTGACTTAACAGACATTTATTTAAATGAAAATCTTCAATTTTTCCACGTTAAGTTAAATAGGTGTGGGATCTCATGAGAAATTAGCAAAAATGAAAGAGTTTTAGATTATATGTGACATACAATCTACCAACACACATCTAACACATAAATACAAGAGAGTGCCAAAGGTATGTTCCTCTATAAAATCACGGCTTACACAATCCTATATTATAAAATATCTGACCTGAGGCTGCTGCTGTAAAGACGCCTGCCTGCTAGACATGACATGCCCGACCGTCTTCAGCTGCAGCACGCCTTGCCTCCATGTTATGAAAACAGCAGCTTGGATTAATGCTTAAACCTGCCCTCTGTTAGTGCGCTCCGTGTTCTTTAGGACAGACTGTGTGTACAGGGAGAGTCACTGTGTCCTATCTGACCATGTGGGACACACCGGCCCTACCCTAAGGATCACGGGAAGCAGGAAGAAGCTTTAGATTTGCAGCAGTTCAAACGCCGATGAACATGAGGAGGTTTTTCCGAGCACAAAAGGACGAAGACGACAGCCAGATCCAGTATCTGACGGCCAAGTGCAACCGCCTGGCTCATGATAAAGGTGAGTTGTTTGACCTCTGAGAATAAAGTTACACATTTACACTTCAGAGCCGAGTATAGCCTCCTGATTCAGTCTAGTGTTAACGGCCATTATGACCTTTTTAGTCTGTTTTTCATGTCTGCTGTAAGCCGCAGACACAATTAAAGTGTTACAAAGTCCCAGATTATACCAGAGTAATGTCATCTAATGGTCAATATCTAACCTTGACCATCTCGCCAGAGTTTCACAAATCTAGGGTAACCATGTAGGCACGACAAACATATTACTGTGGTATCCAAACGTTCATACTTCCTCCTATTTACTGGGTTTTTTAATGTATTAGGTTGATGTTTAAATCTGGTTTTATGTCATAAAATGAACCACTTACAAAGATTCACGCTACATGCTGAAGATTAACCTGTGAATTTCCTCTACACCTTGCCAATAGTAGATAATATAACTTCAAAGGTCGTGACTTGAAAATGAAACTGTGCCTCATTGACTGTAAACGTGACTCTCTGGTGTGATGTTGTCAGGGTTAATAGGGAAGAGATAACATTTAACAGAACACACCACAGCAACAATAAACCATTATAACGTCACTGAAAAAGTAATCAGATTAGTTTTGAGCACCATAAGTAAAACATTTGTAAAGGAAAAATACAGATAAACATTGACAGTTGCAGAAGCAGTGTCTGATGTACACATGCATATAGCTGAAGCTAATTTCCAAAACCAGTCCCTTGATGGGCAAGTCATGGGCATACATAAGCTCAGTTAGTGATTTGCTTATGGCCACTTAATGTGAACAAATGTCCACTTCATCTTACCTTATCTATCAGGTTGTGAACAAGGTTTAATCAAAGAGTAATTTTCCCTCTCTGACTGTTGCATCTGAATATTTTTTAGAGGCCTCAAGAGGTAAGATACATATTTCTGATTAAAAATGTCTGTTCTGCTTGTCAAGTGTCTTTTTTAAGGGGCATAGTTTAAGTATAAAATCAGTACATTTAGTTTAAACTGAACTACAAAATAATATAAAGTGAAATAGAGATGAAGACTAGAATTATCGCCTCAAAGGTTGTATGCCTCCGCCAACCAGTCAAGTTGTAGTTTACATCCATGTCTGTCCAAAATGTCATCACTTCGTCATGTTATTCTGTTAGACATTTGTGTGAAATTGTCATAATTGGCATATGAATTCTTGAGTTTTGGCCAAAAACGTGACCTCTGACCACCAAATTCTTATCAGCACATCTTTGAGTCCAAGTGGATGTTTGTGCCAAATGTAATGAAATTCCCTCCAGGCGTTCCTGAGACATCACTATCACGAGAATGGGACATATACGTATGGACAGACAACCCGAAAACGTAATGCCTCAGGCCATGGCTGTCGCCGGCACGGAAGCATAAAAAGGCCTATTTGTGGGAGAAATCTGAGCTTTATCAACCTCTGCTGATGACCAGAATGAGTTGCAGCTATAATGATAGATCGTTTCTACGCTATGTACATTATATGGACCATAAAGTGTGAGATGAGGACGGCCACAGAGCTGAGATCCAAGAGAAATGTGTGTGAAACGTATTAAGGACACACAAGTGCAGTGATGAGGTGAGAGGAGTGGGAATGAGAGGAGTGTTTCAGTGCCAGAGATGTCAGCAGCTGACATACAACCCCACATTTAAAGTGTTATGGTTTTAAACATTATGGTTATTTTATGCTGTGGGCAGTAAAAACAACATACTTTTTCATTACCTTTCATTAAAACGTGTCCAAGTGGCACACATTCAGCAGATCTTCAGTTTTAATGAAAATCGCCTACAGCTGTGGTTTTCGTGGTCCAAAACCTGACTCGGGTCTGTTGTTTGTGGCTGCAGCGGTGCTAGACAGGGAGTTCCTGTTGTCCAGAGACAGGGAGAGGAAGCTGCACAATGATCTGGAAGCTGTGATCGCTCGACTCCTCCACCAGGAGCAGCTGAACCTGGAGCTCAGGATGAGAGAGGACCAGCTCATCAGCAGGATCCACCAGCAACAGGTGAGCAGACTAGGATTAAATGTCTGCAAAGAAAGAAATAATCTCATTGTTAGGATGTGGGTCATTTATCTACAGTTATATTAGAGGCCATCTTAAAGCAGCTATAATCAGTAATTTTATATTAAAGGGATAGTTTGGGTGTTTTGAAGTGGGGTTGTGTGAGGTACTTATCCATAGTCAGTGTATTACCTACAGTAGATGACGGTCGGCATGCCACCAGTTTGGAGAAGCAGACGGTAGTTACTGCAATGAACCGAAGTACTGTACTGCTGTGGACGGGGGACAGCAGCAAAATGTATTTAAGACACTTAACTGAAGCCGTTGTTTCCATCTCACCACTGATGGTCAAATCCAAATCCAGTGGGGTTTCCCTGTCCCAAAAATGCATCTTAGTATCCCCTTCTCCTTTTCAATCACAATAAATTCAGCTGTTGTCTTGTTTCACAAGTTATTTCCCTTTCGCAGGTCCTTCCTTCCTGCAGCTGTCAGACTCCACAACCAGCACTGCTCCCAGTAGACCACTTAAACTTACACAACCAAAACTGACAATAACCTGATATTTACAGGTGGAATTTTATTTCATTCTCACTGTGCAATATCATTTTCCACTTGTGCAATTTTGTTAATAGTCTGTTTATTGCTAATACTGTATATACTGGTCCTATTTTTATACTTCCTTCTATTTAAATGGTTCATATTTTGTTACACTTTGTTTAGCTCTTTTTTTTACTGTGTTAGCTGATGCATCTTGTTTTTTGCACTATCCCCTTTGCTGCTGTACACTGCACATTTCCCCACTGTGGGACTAATAAAGGAATATCGTATCTTTTAACAGACTTGTATGGGTCCCTTAAAATGTTCTGAGGAAAATGGTTACTAAGGACCTTCTAGCAATGCATAAAGGAATACTTAAGTAGCTAAGGGCAAACAAGGGTACAAACATACTAAGGAAATCCTTAAGGTGATTTTATGCAACTCATTTTTAGATGAAAATTTAAGGGCAAACTTCACCCAACTGCGCACAGGCTCCTTAACTGCTAATGTTCCACTTTTTCACCTAATATTGTCTGCTGTTTGGTGCTGGAACGGTAGCGTACAGAGCTTTATTTGCTGAAAAAGCATCAAGCTTCTGTTGGGAATGAACCACACAGTAAATGTGCCGTAAAACCAAAACTATTAGTTCCAAAAGGCTAAAAAATCTTCAGAGTTAGCTGATAATTCTTCACAATGAGCGACTTCTTTCACCAAATCCCGATTCCTAAAACAACATTCAGCTCTTAATCTCAAGCGTTGGTATAGCAATTACAGTCTTGTTAGAAAATACTTACCTGAAGGCCAACTGCTGTCCAATTAAGTGATTTTTTAAAAATTGTGTAATTTAACCGTGTAGTGTTTAACCTCATTACAATCCCATAATTTAAATGCACATAGCCATGACCATACCAGCCGGCCACCTATGCTGCAATTACTGAAATTACACTGGAATCAGGCCACCAGTAAGTGCCAGTGTTAACATACTGTAAATGCAGAGGGTTTGGCACTGGTTACCAACCTTTTGGGGGTTTTTGGCTCCTTGTCAACATGGGTTGCATAAAGCTTTGAGAAGTTTAACTAAAGAGAGATTTTATTCTTTTCTGACTGCTTTATTTCAATACTTTTAGAGGCCAGGAAAAAAAGCAAAGACTAGAGAAAACCTAATTTAGTGCTGCAGAAATAGGTTGCAGTAGTTTTTCTCTTCTTCTTCCTTGTCCCAGTTTTTACCTTTCGACCTCTAAGAGTTATCCCTACTTCACAGTAATAAATGAGCAGCTGGTCTAGATGGTATTTGTTAGAGATTTGGAGAGTGTGACTCACACAGATTTGATATAACGTCAGGTTTGGGCTTGTCACAAACTCTTTCACCTATAGGTGTGTTTGATTATCACTTGTACAGTTTGTACAAGATGATAATGCGATGAGATCTTTAAGGTAAGGAAGCACGGAGTAATATGAGGTTAATATGCATAGTTAATACGTAACATTTATGAATATTTTGTCCTTGTTTGGGTGCATGTACCTTTATGAGAGCATCTGGATCAGATGAGATGAAGATCTGAAAAAGAAAACCAAAATGCACTCTATAAAAAAGTTGATAAAGTAGTAAAAATAGAACAAAAAGAGACATAAAAATGTGTAAAAACATGCTGCAAACAGGTATGTGAGTTAGTATAGATTATTTACATGCTATCTCCTGCAGGACCTGGTGGACTTGCTGCAGAAGCGCGTGGTCCTGCTGGCGGAGGCGAGCACCCGGGACGCAGAGCTGCTGCGGCAGGTCGGCTCGGAGCTGTTTTGCCTGCAGAGCTCCGAGGGGAAACTGGAGGGCCTGGTGGAGGAGCTGCACGCCGAGGCCCAACACAGAGTTGTGGTGGCAGAGGGCCTCCAGAAGGGGCTGCGCGTTGAGGCCCAGCGCAGAGCTGCGCTGATGGAGAGCCTGCAGGCAGAGCTGCGCAGGTAGGTTTCACGTTTTCTGATTTTATAGACTAAATAATTATTTGAAAAAATAATTAACTGATTAGTTAATATTATTTAGTTGCAGCCCAGCTGAATAGTGTCGTAAGACTGAAGCAAATTAGATCTTTTCCAAAATTTATATTCTACTATAACAGTTTTGCAGTTTTTGTTAATATTGGTGATAATCACTTTGAGTGGGTGGTCTTAACTTTGTGCTTTATATCCACTTGTTGTGCATCAATGATGGTGATACTAATATAAATGTGCACCACTAACCTCCGGGTCTGAAAAGTGAAGCCAATGCTGAAGTGTCTTAAACTTGCATTCTTTCTAATAACCAGCAGGGGGCGACTCCTCTGGTTGCCAAAAGAAGTCTGATTGTGTAGAAGTCTATGAGAAAATGAGACATGAGTTTATGGTCTCAATCACTAGTTTCAAGTCTTCTTCAATACAGCATGATGTTCATTTAGTAAATTATGGTCCCATTTAGAGTCAAATAGACCATAAAGCAGGGGATGCTTTAGGGCGTTGTCGGGTCTGGGAGTTGTCCGTGTTTTCGCCTTAGAACTTCAACCCTTTCACAGTGTGTTTTCAGTTCATGAAACTTAATTGTAACATTTTGGTCGCCTAAAAATGTCTTGTTCAGCGTTCGGTTGTACTTAATTTGGCTACTTAGCGACGGCCACAACGCAGAACTCAAGGCTTCAAAACCGTAGTCCACAAACCAATGGGAGACGTCACGGTGACTACGTCCACTTCTTATATACAGTGTATGATGTGCACGAGTTTTCAGATAAAGCTTGAGCACAAACCCTCACTGTGCTTCAGACGAGGACCGGTCACAGCTCTGAGTTGTGAAGGAAATACCTGAAAAAACGGTTGTGGTAACGTCCTTGTTTTCGTTAACCATGTTGAATTGTTGATGGTTTGATTTGAACACATTCCTCCATGTTCCACCCAGCTGTTAAAACCGAACACAATATAAAAAACAAACATTAACCCAGATAAGGGTGTGGACTAAGAAAAGAAACATTTAAATTAATAAAACGTTTGATTACCATCTCCAGCAAACTGAAGCCAAGTGAAGCTGTCACCAGCTGCTCTGCAAACCCACAGAGAACAGCTTCATCTCAAACTGTCGTTGACTGTGTTGTCTCAAGACTGAATGAAAACAACGAGTTCGGACCTGCGAATTTAAAGTCAGCAGAAATGCAGCGCCGTGCCTAAATCTGCTGACTTTAAATCCCCGTGGAGAGTTGGCTTAGTGTCAGAATACGTTATCATGATTCCACAAGTCAAGGAGATGAAAGAAATCTTTACATTAGCAGAGAGGTTCATATTTACATTTTCTTTTTACATTTCCCTATAAAATTCTTATTGACTCTTATACAGTAAATGCACTGATACAATCGTGAAATTTCATTTGCTTGTCTGTGAGAGAGCAGCAAGGACCCATGGAGGGTTGAGAATAGAAATCCAGATGAATAGACAGATCTGTGGAAGAAACACCTTGAAAAACACTGACATATAAGGAACATTATTTCATTTAAGAGCCCTATGAGCACCAAGCAGTCATATTATATTCAAAATTAGACTTAAAGGCCTTTAAATGAAACATCTTCATGCTACTACTTTGTCATTTCAGTCATTTTAACCAATGACTAGTAAATATAAGAAGTAAAGTGATAGAAATAACGTTTCTTCTCATTTCAATCCGCCTATTTGTCTCCAACAGTAAGACAGCGGTGCTGGAGGAGCTTCAAGACACCAACCAAACTCTGACAGAGAAGCTGATGGATTTACGCTCCGCTCATCAGAAGGAGGTAAGGGAACAGAAACGTACAGACGTAAATGCAGCTCTGCCACGTTTTGGGTCTGTGGGTAACAAGTCAGTTCTTGCAGCTTTGCCTGTAAGAGCTAAAGTAACACTAAAAGTAATGTCAAGGTTTTTTCTGTGAATGAACAGAGTCAAAGCAAAGAAAGAGTCAAAATGAATCAAAACCTCCAAAGAAACTTCTTAAACGACTCCTGAAGCATAAAACACTTCTGCACTGTGGATCCATTACATTCATTGTTTTCTGTATGTTCATTTTCATTCATTATCAATTAATCTGCTGGTTATTTTCTTGATTAATCGCTTAATCGTTTGGTCTATAAAATGTATAAACACTAACAATGCTGATGCAAAGAGCAGAATAGTAATTTCTATTTTTCAGTTACATGAAGAAACTAAAATCAAAATGTTATTGTCCATCACAACATGACAACAATTGTCTTTGGTTCAAGTACACAGCATATTCATTATAAAATTAAACAAAAAGCGAACATGTATGACAAAATCCCTGTGCAATTTCAATGTATATTAATAAGATATGACTAATGAATGAATTTTTGTATTTACATGACCCGTCTTTAGTGAGATTATTAATCAGCATCAAACCAAACCTTTAAATACTAACCAGCATCTACTGTAACACAATATAAAGGTCAGTGGTTGTAATGTGACTTTTGTCCAGCAGATGTCAGGATTAAACATGTTGTTCAACACTGCTTTGGTCTTTTTCTGCTTGAGCATAAATAGATAAGTAATGAACTTTTAATGGTTTTTATAATGAATGTGGAGTATTTCTCGTTGTCAAGCTTACAGCCAACTCCTCCAGAAATAATGCAGCACAACATCGTCCCACTGCCAGCTCCCCCCAATCACACGTAGTGGTTTAACACTGTTCTCAGGCTGGTCAGGTCAGCGTGCCAGTTAAAACCAGAGAATAACAACTCTGCTGCTGGATTTTGAATAATTAATTTCATGAAACGTAAAACTTCAAGGTTCAAATTTATGTTCTGTGGCCAAAATTTGAAAAACTACAACCACCCGAGAGAACGCACTAATTCAGATTTTGTTTTTCTGGCCTTAGTTTCGTATTAATGTGTGTTGAGTCTGGGCATTAGTGAAACATTCCTACACACTGTCAAGGTTTTTTTTTATTTACGCCTGGCTTCAAAGACTCACTCCCTTCCTGGCCTCAGTTTCAACCAGTCCATCAAACAGCAAACAATCCAGCTCTACGGCTATCTCTCGGACGAGACGCAGAACGAAACAACAGACCGCCCTGTCAGAGAAACACTTAATGAGAACATTTATTTGCAGAGGATAAAGTCAGTGAATTATTGTGAAAGTCCTGGGAGTCGGGGAGATTAAGTTCGACCCTGTTGCGTTCCCTCATCTTTCCAGATGACGCAACCGAGTTCAAGAGTCTTTTTTTCCTGATCTAAGCCCAGACAATCATTATTCCCTGCTTTCTTGTTGTCTCAATCACATCCTGGTTGAAAATATAAAGTGATGCTGTCTTGTGTTTGAGGTGAGGGAGCTGCAGCAGGAGAACGAGGGGAGTCTGAGGAAACTACAGGGGACAGCAGAGCAGTTTGAGTGGCTCTGTCAGCAACAGCGCTACTGGATGTGTTGTGTCAAGAGGTGGGTATTTTCTAGGGATAGGATTAAAACATTTAATCGTAATTAAAACTCATGATTGCCCATAGTTAATCGTGATTGATCAGATTAATCACACATTTTTTATCTGTTCAGAATGTACCTTAAAGGGAGATTTGTCAAACATTTAATACTATCAACATGGGAGTGGACAAATATGCTGCTTTATGCAAATGTATGTATATATTTATCATTGGCAATCAATTAACAACACAAAACAATTGAAAATATTGTCCAGAAACCCTCACAGGTACTGCATTTAGCATAAAAAAATATGCTCAAATCATAACATGGCAAACTGCAGCCCAACAGGCAACAACAGCTGTCAGTGTGTCAGTGTGCTGACTTGACTATGACTTACCCCAAACTGCATGTGATTATCATAAAGTGGTTATGTCTGTAAAGAGGAGACTCATGGGTACCCATAGAACCCATTTTAATTCACACATCTGGAGGTCAGAGGTCAAGGGACCCTTTGAAAATGGCCTTGCCAGGTTTTCTTCGCCAAAATTTAGCGTAAGTTTGGAGCGTTATTTAACCTCCTTCACGACAAGCTAGTATAACATAGTTTCATATGATACCAGTATCTTCACTCTAGTTTTAAAACTGAGCCTGCTACAACCTAAAAATCACAAGTTGCATTAATGTGTTAAAGAATAGTGGTGTTAAAATGAATTTGTGTTAACGTGTTATTATCGCATTAACTTTGACAGCCCTAATTTATATATTTTGGAGTTCAAACACATTGGGAATGGTTGTGTTATTTTTCTGTGCAAAATTTCCAAAACAAACTGAACCAAAAGCGTGACCCATAAAACGCAATAAAAATCGAACTGTGGCACCACTAGTATTTTCTCCCTGAACTTTTACAATCACACACACAGCGTCTACATACACAAGAGCTGATGTAAACAACTTTCATTTGTGCCCTCAAAGTACATTAAAAGCCCTGAAAGCCAACTTTCATAATTAGGATAATAAACACCCTCAAACTCTGACACTAAAACTAAATATATAAAAACTAAAACTAAACCTGCTGCAGAAAATACAGCCCTTTGAGCCCTGTTTCTTGCTAGTAAAGGATGTTAATCTGATCTCTGGGAACTCTACAGACCTCCATATGTAGCCAGGCCTTATATTACTTCTTCTTTTAATTAGACACTCACCCACTGTATGTTGTACATTGTATATGAAGAACAGTGGAGTGTACTTGAGATGCAGAATCACCCACTAACTGTGCGTCAACAAACTTTTTTCTACAGATTCAAAGACACCCTGATGGAGGAGAGAGATGCTCTTCTGCAACAGGTCGTCTTGTTGAAAAAGAAGGCAGAGAAACTGAAGAAGAGTTTACATGATGACAGTCCCACACAGAGCGTCCTCTGTCCTCTACAGGACACTAAATGCTGTGACGGGTAAGGCCGCATACAGACCGATAGATGCAACATACAGTAAACGTATCACTGCGATGAAGCTGAACATCTGTTGCCAGAAATCAGCTCTGGAGTATTTTAAAAACCCTCCCACGGACATTAAATAAAGAAAACAAAATTCCTCTTCATCTCCTATCATTTTTATACATTTCCCACTCCTACATACTCCAACCTAACGTCTAACCTGCCTTTCTTTTGAAGCAGTATAACATCGTGGGATGCAGAAGCAGTTGCTGACCTGGAGGCTCAGGTGGAGAAGTCAAACATGCTGTATAAGGAGCTCTTTAACCAGGTACCACTTCTTAATTGATGTATGCTTCATGGCTAAAAATCGCATCATGTGTTTAAGAAATGTTCTACATGTCAGAGTTCATCGGTTCAGCGTTTTGAAATCTTTGTGCGGGAGACACGAGCAAACCTCTGGGGTGAAATATTACAGATTTATTAGGGAGGGCTAATATTCATCTGAGTATGGTTGCCAATCCCTGGAGGAGTTGCTGTGCTGTGAGTTCTTCCAGAAATTAGAAGTACGTCTTGAACAGGGGTGGCTAAGAGTGTTTTTTCTGTAGACTGTTTAAAGTAAAGAGGCTTTGAGGTACTGAAAGCTCTTTGGCAACCAGTCATGGAGCCATAATGGTTCAGCACTCTAATGATTATTTCCATTATTGAATAATGTGTCTGTTACCTTCTCAATTATTCATTTGTTTTATTGTTTTGTCTATAAAATGTTAGAAAATACTGGAATTTCCCACAGACAAGATGATGTATTCAAATTGCTTGTTTCATTGGAATATCCTCACTAAACAGGGTGTTCTCATACACTGTTTGTAGCTATACCTACACTGTACTGTAATTCGTATATATCCCACAAAATTAATTTGTAATCCACAACATTGTGAACCAGGAGGTCTTGGTGAGTCAGAAAATACCGCACTTTTACGCAGGAGACCGCTGTTTGTGTCTCGTGTCCTGGAAGTCAACGTTGATTTATTTGTCACGTAACTTCCGTACTTAAATTATGCCACTTCCAGAGTTATTTTAACCCAAACCACGATCTTTTCCTAAACCTGACTAAGTAGTTTTGTTGAAGACGGAAGTTTATTTTGAAAAGACTGGAGCGGAAATTGAAACGGGGGTCACATGTTGCTGGACATTCGTAGGAAAACGCACAAAAAATTAGGAATAACGAACCGTTGTATGAGAATACGTTGCGCCAAATGCAATTTGTAAGTAATTTTGCATGCAATGACAACGACGTTCTTGCTTCATTTCATGGCATGTAGTCTGTACTGACTGTAATCGAAACGCATCTGCGTGAATATGCTACGCTCAGAACTAGTGGCGAATAATAAAAAGTGAGGGAGACTGCTTATGGTTGGTGGGAGGGGATGTGGATGGGTCCAAAATAGGACTTTCAACCAGGAGACCGGTGTTCATGTCCCAAAGTGTTGTTGAGTTATTTTGAAGTTAGCGTAACTTCAAAATAGTGACGTTTTTATATACTGTAAGTTTCAACTTTCAAGCCCAATCATGATGTTTTTCCTAAACCTAATTAAATGGTTTTGTTGCCTAAACCTTACTTCAACGGTTTCACGGTAACAATTAACCCCCACGGCGTGAAATGACACACAAACTAAAATGCGTTATTATGACACACGGAATGTCCTTAAAATGACGTGCTATTTATGCGCCCTCCCGTGAGATCATGTTGGAATAACAGTGCAAAACCCCAAAATATTCTGTTTACTATCATACATGACAAAGAAAAGCATCAAATCCTCACATTTGAGAAGTTAGAACCAGAAAATGAATGACATTTCCACTGGAAAAATGACCTAAAACTATTAATCGATTATCAAAATAGTTGTAGACTCCAATTGCTTGTTGTCTCTTTGTATTTTACCCTCAGATGAACCTTTACTTTAAAAGCAACCACTTCTGTATTAAAACACTTGGATCAAAAGACAAGAACTGATCTGGGGACTGAAATAGAAGACATCCAAAAACAAAAAAACAGGGCTAATATTCGTCTGGGCGTGACTGCCAGTCCCTACAGGGGTTGTCATTCAGCCAGAGCTCTGAAACTTCATGGGTACTGCGTCTCATCACTGGTTCAGCTTGAAAGCCTTTATGCAATCACTCAATAACCGCAGAATGTTCCTTAAAGAAGAACGAACGCACACAGAGAGTATCTTTTAGTCGTTTTGTGCACCCATCCATCCACCCCGACCTCCTTCGTAAGAGTTTTTCCGGAGGTGTATGAACTTCACATTTCTACTGAACATTAAAGCGGCAATTATCGATATTTTAATAATAACAATATTTCAAATGACGATGTAAAAACAATGTGAAAGGGGTCACTGGCAGTGATGAACCTCCTGAATCTCCAGCACTTTACGGAGCTTTATAGTGAGTTTCAGCTCAGTGTTGTCCGGCTGCCACGTTACAGTTTTGGTTCACTCTCACTGCTCTCATAGCGTCATTTTCGACCACAGCAGGAAGCTGTTTTCAGTGAAAAAATAAAAAAAAGTCACTGACTGTTCCCTACATGTTCAGCAGCAAACAGCAGTCATGCACAGTTAGAGATAGCTGGTGAACACAGTGGAGTATAACGAGACCCTCAGGAGTTGATGGAGACCAAAAACTGAGCAAAAACAAGAGTGAATATTGGATTTACATTTATCATATGAACACAAACACGACTCCAAATGAATGAAAATATTACCTGCTGGATGTGTAAATAAACAACTGCTTGCTCACAAGTTCGCCATATAAATCTTGTCAAAGGTGATGACATGTCAATGTTGCGTTTCACAAAAAAAATGGTTGGATGTTTTAAACTGTTCCAAAAAAATCAACCATTTCTGTCCATTTTTCTGGAGAGGACAGCCACCTCCTCCAGGATGATTTAACTTTATTTTACTGTTATTTGCTATTCAGTTTGTTCAGATTTTTAGAAGGGAGCAGTATCTTTAAAGTGATCAGTTCAGTGTTTAAAAATCTCGGGATCGAAGTTCCGATCTCGAGGGAGAAATCTTAGAAATCCCAAAACTCAGGGTTAATATCCATCTGGGTACAGCTGCCAGTCCGCTGTGGGTTTGTTGTGATGCCAGGATTTTCGAAAAACTCCGAACCCTCATGGGCATTGGCGTCTCATCAGTGCTTTATTTTGTCTGTCTGCTTAGTGTTTTAACAAGGACATACGACTCCATAGAGCTTTCAGCAGCGTCGGAGAGACGAGGAGCGAGAATGATCAGTGGAAGACATTACTGTATCACCCAAAAGCCACAAGGGGGCACATAAGCCAACTATGAATAGGGCTCCTTATTATAGTTGTTATAAAAAAAAAATCTGGGTACAAATTAGATTTTAGAAAAACAATTGTTCTCAAACTTCTGCAGTTTAACTATTCATTGAGTATAACTTATAAGGAGGAAGGGTGCATAATCAGCAGCTTGTTTGTGTTTCACTCCATGTTTCTCTTGTGTTTGAATTACTGAAACATTTTATCACCTTTTCTCGTTGCAAAGGTCTTTACTTACTTACGTTACATTAAACAGGGATGATGAGTGTCTTTTTTTAGCTGGAAAAACCAATGTTGAGGGCATAACAATGGGTGAAAAACACTTTAAACTTTTTGAAAATCTACAATTTTCAATAAAAACTAGGTGCCTTAAAAACAATTATTATTATTATTATATTAATGTTACAACTTATTTTTGTAGTTTTTGTCAATTATTTCCATCAGTAATAATAATATTGTACTCACGAAGTTCGTTACGGCGATCAGGAGTGCAGCAACATCTGCACAAGAAACAAGAAAAACAAACCTTCAGACAAGATTTCCCATACAATGAGGGATTATTAATAACACTTCGGTTTTGCTTGAAAAGAAAAAGAAAATAAGACAATCTGGCTAAACTGTTTGCATGTTTAAAAACTGTCTGATTGGCAAATATGCTGCTTTATGCAAATGTATGTATACTGTATATTTATTAATGGAAATCAATTAACAATATAAAACAATGACAAATATTGTCCAGAAACCCTCACAGGTACTGCATTTAGCATAAAAAATGCTCAAATCATAACAAACTGCAGCCCAACAGGCAACAACAGCTGTCAGTGTGTCAGTGTGTTGACTTGACTATGACTTGCCGCAAAACTGCATGTGATTATCATAAAGTGGGCATGTCTGTAAAGGGGAGACTCGTGGGTACCCATACCCATCTTGAGGTCAAAGGTCAATGGACCCCTTTGAATATGGCCATGCCAGTTTTTTCCCCGCCAAAACTTAGCGCAAGTTTGGAGCATTATTTAGCCTCCTTCACTACAAGCTAGTATGACAATGGATTCCTTAGGTTTTCTAATTTCATATGATACCAGTATTTTCAAAGCTGAGCCCTTTACAACCTCTGAAAGATCGATTGCGTTAAAGAAATTAGTGGCGTTAAAACAAATTTGCATTTACAGGTTATTATCGCATTAACTTTGACAGCCCTAGTCTTTATACAGTATAATGATAGTACCTCTGATGGAAGGTTTATTAATTCATCTTTTAGGGCTTAGGTGCGACGCTGCCTTTGGATTATAGAAAAGATCTTCTACTTTAGAGTGACCAGTTGAGTCTTTTAAAAGCCCTGGATCAGATACAAGTGCAGATCTCAGGGGAGAAATTAGAAATTCAAAACACAGATAGTCATCTGAAGACGGCTGCCAGTCCCCTGTGGACTTGTAGGGCTGCCAGAACGTTCATAAAACCGATACTTCATGGGCACTGGAGTCTAATCAGTGTTTTATTTTTTCTGTCTGTCTCATGCTTTATAAAAAGTTAGAGGGCTTTGAGGAACTTTTGATTGCAAAGCTGTTTTGCAATCAAACAGGAACCCCACAATGTCCCACAAAGAGCTGCTCCAGGAAGCGTTCACAAATCCTGACAGGACGTCAAACACTTTTATGGTGAAGAAACCAAAAGGTGTTTCGCTTGGGATTTTTAAAAGCTCCCACATCTTCAGAGTGACGCTCAGTGTTTTTAAAATCCGTGGCTAAGAGGAAGCCTGACAGACAGAACATAAGGCCGATACTGGTGTGCCAGAGGAGGAGCTGCAGCGCTGCCAAAGCCTTGAGAGATTGCTGATGCTTTCTGGGCACCGGAGTCACGTCAGGCCTTTTCTCTCTCTGTCTGTCTGTCTGTCGGCTGCACATGGCCTCTTCCCAAGCCGTCCGGGTCCTCTTCCAAAGCAGCAGAGGGATGACTAATAACGACTGCAGGGAGGCGATTGCCAATAGCCTCTGTGCTTCATTCCCCTCACCTCTCACAGGCTCTGCGCTGCATTTCTTAGTATAATTATTCTGATTGAGTGCAGATGATGCTTTTTTTTTCTGCAGAGCTGAGAGAGGGAGGAAATATAGCTGGAGGAGCGGGGACCGCCGGAGACAGAGAGGAAACAACCATGATAAAACACATCACCAGCTCTGACATGATTTATATAACTGTAGATTCGCACTCTGTAGACATGAGTATCGTTCCTAGTTGCTGGTGTGGTTACTGGAATTAAATGCAGGAAAATGGAAGCATTTACCCACAGCGAAATGAAGTGATAACATAGTTAATAGTATCTCAAAAATAATGACTTAGTATCTCAAATAATGGCTTAGTAGACATGAGTATCGCTCTTAGTTGGCGTTGGTGTGATTCCTAAAATGAAATCCAGGGAAATGGAAGCATTTACACACTTGTTGGGGGGATTAGTGGTTCAGCAAGTAAAAGAGGATATAGGCAAAAAATGTATATTGCCAAGAAGTGAAAGTCAGCAGAGCTACGCCTCCGCCATTTTGGACTGAAAGCGACTACAGGACGCCAGTAAAACGTCCACCTACAAAGTGCAATACAAAAGTAATACAACATTATTTCTATTCTATTGTCATATTTAATGTCTCTACTGAAATGGCCTGTGTTGAACAATAAAAACATTATAAATATATTAAGCGTTTTCACACATTCCACAAGCACATTTCAGAAAAAAATCAAAAAGGTAAACTCTATGATGGTGAGATCTCATCTTGAATTTGCAAGTTCAGTCTGATGTCCTCATTAATTAAAATATGTAGAAAAAATTGAGAAGGTTCAGAGAAGAGCTACTATGACGTCGCCATCTTTGTTTTTTGCAACCAGAAGTGACACGAGAGGGTGAAGCTAAGTACAACCAAATGCTGAATAAGACATTTTTAGGTGACCAAAAATGTTACAATTAACTTTTATGAACTGAAAACACACTGTGAAAGGGTTAAAGTTTTATGACAAAAACAAGGACAACTCCCAGACCGGACAACGCCGTGGTAACGACCTGTCAATCACAAGGTAGTCACGCCCTAAAGCATCCCCTGCTTTATGGTCTATTTGACTCTAAATGGGACCATAATTTACTAAATGAACATCATGCTGTATTGAAGAAGACTTGAAACTAGCGATTGAGACCATAAACTCATGTTTACAATGTTTACTGAGGTAATAAATCAAGTGAGAAGTAGGCTCATTTTCTCATAAACTTCTATACTATCAGACTTCTTTTTGCAACCAGATGAGTCGCCCCCTGCTGGATATTAGAAAGAATGACAGTTTAAGGCACTTCAGCATTGGCTTCACTTTTCAGACCCGGAGGTTGCCCACTGATTATAACCCACTTACTAACAACAATTATGCAACCTAAACTCTAAAAAACATACACAGCCAAATTAAGCCCAGTTTTAACCGTGATATCTAGATGCCTTTTGACCTGCCATCACTTACTCGGACATTTCTCCTGAAGGCATTTCTCTCTCTGATTTCCCTTCTTGCACACACTTTATGTTTATTGTCTTTGGCCATCTTCACTTACAGTTTATTTTTCTGTCCTCAGGCAGGGAGCCCGATCAACGGACACCAAAAACCTCCTTGAGGACAGAAGCCTGGAGCCTGGACTCGTCTTCTTTTTCTCTTCCCACCTCCTGAAGGCCAGAAGATAACCACTAGATGTTTGTGTGTGCGGTTAGATTCATGGAATACTTCCCAGTCATTGTTGTAAAAACCATAAAAACCTTGGGAAAACATACCTGTGAAACCAAACATTCACATTGTTTCTTCCACTATTGTTCACCTGTCTTTGAAAACAATGTGCTTCATGATATATGACTGAATTAAAACACAGCACCGTGCTCCTGTTCTCCTCATGCACATCACATGTGGCTAACGTTCCTAAAGTCACATTTTCCTGTAATTGTCCATTATCCAGACCTTGTAATCAACACCACTAACAACAGCAATAAAGCACCTGAGAATGCACTCTTTTGTTGTTTTGCCAATGAATCCTCACAGGGGAAGCAGCAGCTGGTGTGCAGAGGAAACAACAAACGTGTTGTTAAGACCAAAATGAAGCCCTACTGGTTGTTCCCCCACTGAGGATCTGGTACATCTCCACTCTGGTGATCAGATCTGCTCACTTATCTCGTCAGCAACAATCTAAAGCGTATGCGAGGTGATATTGGCTCAGATTAATGGTGACGACTCAGAGGCTTCATCGTATGTGAACCATATGATGAAGCTACACGTGGTCTTAACAATTTACAGACAAAGAAAAATTTCTAGGGGAAGACATCTGAAGCATTGAACCGCATCCAACAGTGAGTTAGCCCAGTGGGTCTCCAGGAAGTGACAAATACGTGTTGGACTCTGTCAGCACTTAATGTATTAAACAAAAAAGACATATTATGCTCATTTCCAGGTTGTATTTTGGGTTTCTACTAGAACATGTGTACATGCTTTCATGTTAAAAAAACACATCATTTTTCTCAAACTGTCTGTCTGAATATACCTGTATAAGCTCAGTTTTAGCACCTGTCTCTTTAATATCCCCTCCTCAGTCTGCTCTGATTGGCTTGTGAAAAAAATATGGTGCACCTTTGCAAAGGTAGTTCTTAAGCTGTGGGCGGAGACAATCAGATGGTGGCGGTATTAGAGTTGGGCCGGTGTAAAGAATTTCAAATCGGTTTGATATTAAGCCACAACACCAGACCAGTACACCACATTTAACCACTATAGGTGTCGCACTTGACTCAGCAGCCGCTCCACTAAAACTCACTTGCTCCCTTCTCTCTCGACCGCACAATCGCCAACGTTAGGTCCGCCGGCAGCCTTTACATATTATTATAGTCTCTGCTGCAGGTGCTGTTCACCAACTTCCTCCAGTGCCTTCCCTTTTAATGTGTCTTATTAATATTCATATCATTGCATGCTACAAGATGTGTCGATTAATCTTTTAATGTGTGTATTTTGCAAATGTGTCTTATAAAAGTTCTGTTCATATAAAACTCATTTGCATTCACCAGGGTTTATTGCACATCCACCTGGCCTTCCTTGACTCCCTGCAAGGTCTAATCATCGGGAATTTATGTATTTTTAAGATTTTTTTTTTAAATAAAATGTGTTATACAGGTAGCACACGCCTTTAAAAACAACTCAGTGCATAGGTTATGTGCTTAACGTTAGAAAGTATGTGTGGCGGAGAGAGAGAGAGACAGAGAGAGAGTGATTGTACATGTGTGTAAACGGTGAGTATGAAATTATCAGTAACGTTATAGCTGTGAACGCAGCAGTGCAGTGTGTGGAGTTTAGGCTGTCGGTTAATAAATGATACAACTCCCAGGCCAAGTTCCCGTCCCCGTGTCTTGTTTGTCACCTGCAGATTAAAGTGAAGGGGTTAACTGCAAAGTTAGCGACAACAAAGGCTCAGGCTCACTCGCTTAAAGTGGACTGACCTTTAAGGTTGATCTGCTATACAGATTTTAGTGCGGGCTGCTCCTCTGAGTTTTGCTACTCAGCAAACCACTTGGCGACACTTGGCTGCCGGTCCTAACAAGTTTTCTGGCAGAAACCTTGTTCACATTTTAGCAACATTCGCTGCCAGTTTGAATGTAATGCCGCCAGGATAGCGAGTAACATTTACTACAAAAAAACAAATCCTACACACTTTCGATTACTTCTACTCACGTTCCAATGTCTCGCCACGTCGTTAATAAAGTGAGTACAAGTGACTAACACTGCGTGGGATTTTTTTTAACAAAACAATGAGATTTTTATAGTAAAAGTATAGGCAACATGTTCACTGTCAACACATTTAATTTGTTTTCCTACAGTATTAACCAGAGCTGTTATCTCCTGGTAACTACAGCATGAGTAATCTTTTTTATGGTCACCTTTGGGCGCTTCAGCACACTTAAAGTTAAAGTCAGGAAGATTGTGGTAAGCCTATTCATTAACTACTAAAAAATTCAACTTAAAGCACAACACGGGAGGAATTTACTTTTTAAATATTTAACAAAACCACAACCTTTTTCCTAACCTCAATTAAAAGTTTTAATAGCCTAAACCTGCACATGCAACACAGGATGCAAATTCTGGTCTCATGTGTCCAAGTCTTGTACCTATCTTACAGATACAGGCACTACATAATACACAGTTTCAAGGTGACAATCAATTCAATGAGGAATAATAAATCAATTAAGAATTCTTGGTAAAACTGCATACTTAAAAAAAGTTGTTCCCTAAAAAGGAGAATAGTTTCCACTCACTTTTGTTAACAGTTTCCAGCCGGGAGTTTAGTTCAGCATCTCAGTCATCTACCAAAACACTGCATTTCATTACCTCTCCCTGTGTGATAATTAGGGTGAACACCTAACTTAATCCTGGATATTAAGGTTGGCGTATACTCACAGTAAAGCTGACTTTGCATGAAATAGAAACGCAGTGTTTGTTTGTTCATCTACACTGGATGCCAGTTGGGTCACATAAACAAAAGGCTGTGGGGGAATATGAGGATGTAGAAGTTGTTTTGAGGGGTCATAAGGGTGCAAATATCTTCTAACAAGCTTAACAACACAGATCCAGCGGTCAACAAACGATATGAACATAAGCAAAGATAGTCAGGGGGAAAAAGAAATGAAGATTGATCTACACCTTAAACTATTAGCTTTCTAGTAGAAGTTGTAATAGTGTTTCTCAAGCTTTCATAATCCACATTTTCCACACTAAAAGTGGATTTCTGTATTTTTATGTTGGGTGGGGTGTGTTTGGGAGGGGGTCGGGTTGGGGGCCAAATGTGACATTCTCTTGTAGTTCAGTGGTGGAATGTTCCAAGGTACGCCATAGGATTTTCGGGGGTCTAGAGTAGTGTTTCTAAAATCAACCCGGTCTCACTCCCAACTCGTCAAATACCAATGATTGGGCAGTGCCCCTCGGCATCAGAAACCAACACACAGAGGCACCCTTTATCGACATTATGTGCCGAACCAGGCTTTCAATTAACTCCAATGTAAACCCACCCGCAGCATTATTCGGCGGTCGGAGCAAGTGGCGTAGTAGTAAGACCGCTCAGGATGCGTGGGTCAAACAAACGCAAGACTTGGAAAAACGTATTTCAAACGGGGTACGTTATTGAAAAAAAGTTTGAGAAACACTGATCAAGAAGTGATACACTGATTGCAATGAAGACTACACACCCGGATCAACTAATGGTGTAAAAAAGTGACTGTAGATAAAATTTACAAACTCAAAAAAGTGTATTTAGTGTTGCATTACTATTTAAATTGGAGCACTACTTACACCGAGCCCGATGACGCCCATAAGAACACAAATACAGACAAGAATGCAGATGGAGAAACGCCTCGCCTGTTGGTGATGCATTGCTTTATGCTTTATTTCATCCACTAATGGGTGAAATAATGATCTTGCATTTCCAGTTGGGATCAGCAGGTAATTCAGGTGTGAGTTCCTGACTCAACTCTATCAAGCGCCGCTCCAGGTGGTCCATGTGCGCTCGCTCCTGAACGCCAAGAGTACCACTAGAAAGGAGTGCATGCATGCATGCATTTGAGGGGTTGTGTAATACTTCCCAGTCTGGGATGGAAGGGTTGAGGGGGCAGCGGTAGTTAGACGTGTCAGGCTGCAGGAACCGGCGTTACGTCTCGTGAGAAAGATGTGCCCCCAGACTTGCGACGGCGCCGATGACGACGAGGGACACCGGTGGCAGCAGCGGCAGCCTGCCCTCTGACTGCCAAGTGCCAAAAAAAGTCTGACCTGAATGGGCTGCGAGTTGCGGAGGTGTAGCCGGAGATTAACAACGTGTGGCAGCTGGAAACAGGTCGCGTTTGCACACAATAAATACTGCTGCACCCTGCCATGCGGAACGAGACTCAGACATTATAGGCGTTATTAATAGAACAATTATAGGTAGAGCAAGAATAGCATGTTTATGTCCAGCCGTCGTCACAGCCAGGCAAAACACATAACAGGTATTTAACACCAGGATATACCCATTAAAAAAAGTGAGACTTGTTAAAAATGGAGACCGGGAGACTTGTATTTCCACGTGTGACTTTTGTCTGTGCACTTGCTTGTACAAACACGGATTATGCTGTACAAGTATGTACTGTATGTAGCTCATATGGATTATAAATAACACCACATGGGGCTGGAAAAGGTTCAATTACTGTGAATAGAAAGCGTTCATTAAACATTTATGAGAGTCCACTTAGAGAAATATTCGTCTGTCTCTGCTCACAAAACAAACTCCGGGATGTTCGGCACATAGTTGTTTGCGGTTCGGAGCTTAAACTAAAAGACAAAATGTTAGTGAAACATGGAGTCACGTCTTATTCGCCCCTCATGGAGATTAGACCTCAATCCAGCTGAGTTAAAAGTTGTTTACTCCCGCGTCCTCTGTGTATACTGCTGTTTGGTTTCATCAGATTGATTACTATGGATGTTTTGGGACTGTTTCTCCCTCGCTGAGGAAGAGACAAACTGCTCAGCCGCATGTTAATGTAAAACAGAGTGGGATGATGCGGTTTTCCCTCTGACACTGTTTGGATGGGTATGTAAATGTTTAACGGTGGCGTGAGTAAACACGCACAAGGGTTAGGTGTCGGGGTTTTGAGAGGGTCTTGTTTGGCGGCAGAGGATCTTAGCCGTTAACGCCCATGCTGCGTGCTGCGAGCAACCTAACGGCACAAAGCTGCATGTAAACACAAAGCTATTCTTACCCTAAAGAAACATTGACATCACATGTAGAGGAATCCTCCCCATAAACAAGATGAATCGCTACGTCAAGTGGAGATGCAAACCTGGCAATGTGCTGAAGAGGGAATTCTTAAACAATAAAGCACATATTAGGCATTTGTGATGCTTCGTTTTATAACATCAGAGCAATTTGCACTTTTTAAAAGGTGGCGGTTTGCTGAAGCCAAAGTCTAAGCGTCACACACCCTACATATTTGAAAGTTTCATTAAACCAAGTAAATAATGCAAAAAGCATTAATTCATTCAGCTAACATGTTTGCTGCACAACTTGTAGCAACGGTAGCGTGACTTGTTTTCTTTGTCCTTCTGCAATGTTTTTTGGATTGCGGATAAAGACTATTGACAAGTTATTCTCTGTCATGCAAATGCACGATGGTAGTCACCATGTCTGTTGTCTTTGTGGTGGGCATGTACATCTTTTAAAAGATGGCACGAAAGTAGGAAAAGCTGCACGCGATGTCTCTTTGTTAATACTTTCACAATGACTGCATGTCGCCATTGTATGGCACGCGTGTCTACTTTCTACTTTCATCTTCCTATTGTTGGCTGATCGTTAGTGTGTTTATTAAGAAGGAAGCCGAAGAGGAAGTGATTGGCCTGGGCATACAGACCAATGAGGCAATCGTCAACAAGGAGCTGCGTGCAAACGGCACATTTTAAGAGGCGTACTGCGGGTCTGCAAGGTTTTTTAAGGTTTTTGCAAGTCCATGAAAATTGGCGTGAGACACATGCAGCAGGCCTGATGGTCATGAGATTTGTTGGTAGAAGTAGGACACATAGAATAGATAACATACCAACACGTTCGCATCCCAACTAGTCACATAACAGCGCTTTGTCATGCCCCTTGGTGTCACTTTATTTTCGGCAACAAAACCACTATAGTTAGGTTTAAGAAAGAACTACATGGTTGGGCTTCAAAACTACTACGTTTGTACATTGAAAATGACACTTAATGTTGTGAACACGGGACACAAACGAACAGCTGATTGTAACGTGACGCACGGGACACGAACAGCGGTCTCCGGGATGAAAGCCTTTGTAGCTCCACCCTCTCGTGTCACTTCTGGTTGCAAAAAAAACAAGATGGTGACGGCCAAAAACCAAGATGGCAACAATCCAAAACCATGATGGTGACGGCCAAAAACCACAGTCAAAAACCAAGATGGTGACGGTCAAAAATCAAGATGACGACGGTCAAAAACCAAGGTGGCGACGACAGCCGAAAACCAAGATGGTGACGGCCAAAAACCAAGGTGGCGACGGCCAAAATGCCGAACTCACGGCTTCAAAACCGTAGTCCTCAAACTAATAGTTGGCGTCACGGGGACTACGTCCACTTCTTTTATATAGTCTATGATGATGATAAGTGTCTTTTGAGAGGGTAAAATGTTTTTGACAACCTGGAGCTTCTTTAAGGTTCTTTTCCACCAGGATATGCTGGCCGTGCCACCATGAATACGCTAACCAATTCACTGCTTTCTTTGCTCGTAGCCTTCCCCTCTGTATGGATTCAATAGGCTCTCTGAAGACAGAAAATGATTGATGAGAGTTGCAGCACCATCTGAGTGGGTGTGTCTTGTTTTTCTATCTAAATGAGAGCCGCTGTGAGTTTTCATTCTTCAGTGAGGTGAATTTGGCCAGTCTTCACTTCTTTAAGGAGCGTTTATGGGTTTGGACTTGGGTTTAGTTTAAGGTAAAGTTGTGGTTAAGCACGCAGAGCTGGAAGGAAAACAGTTTGAGGTTAGGGAATAAATGTAGACAATAAAGGCCCTCCCAACACGTGTGTAGCTGTATGTGTACGTGTGTTTTCCTTGCTTGACAGTGGCAAGATGTTGACTCACCATTGACCCCTGGTTGACATGTGGCGACAGCTTATTTTACAGCCCATAGGGTGACTGAAGGGTGAGTGTGTGTGTGGCGGCAGCGATGAGCCCCAGACGGCAGCTTCAGCCGTCCGGACCATCGAGTGTACAGGTGAAGCACAGCGACAAGGTCGTTCCAGCGCCGGCCGGCTGGGGGGAAAAGCCTCCCTTTACTGTCGTATGAAGCCTAATATCAATGGTCTGGAAGACAGATGTGTTTTATGTTGAGAAATATACTTTCCACTCTATGGAGTGTTTACACTGGCAGGGCGTTTTGACTGACATTATGGTGGCTGTTTCTCATTGTTATTGCATTGTCAATATTGCCAGTGTTCTTTGCTAAATTTTGATAAATTGCTCAGGAGGAGATTTCCAGGATGACCTGCGGACCAGATGGATGGAGGTGAAAGCTGTAACCTTAATTTGATTTTCAGCTATTAAAGCAACTTTTTATGATCTCACCCATGAAGCAGTGATGTAGCTGAAGGCACGGAGACAGAAAGTTATTCTTTAAACTCAGAGACACATAAATTGTGAAAAAGAGGTTGAAAGTTCAACTAGTCAGCTTCATGGATTGTATGATTCTCATATATGTATAAATAGATTTCTTTTACACATCCAGACAAATTTGAATACGTTGTAAAGGAACACTTTGACATTTTGGGAAATACACTTATTGGCCAAGACGTAGATGAGAAGATTGACCACTCTTGTGTATTAACAGAGCCAAAGTCCTGACATCGTGTCCGGGTTATGCAGGGTTCACACCAAACGCAAAGCATTCACCTCGCTTTACCCGCACGAGTTTGACCGCCGGGATCATCTGTGTTCATTCGAATCACTCATGCTAGACGCGCCAGAGAAGAGGGGGGGGGGGGTTTACCTCCATGGATACCAACAACGTTTCATCAAGCATGGCCGAAATAACTACTATTTCTGCTTTGCACATTTTGTGGAAATTCCAGATACGTCGGAAAACCAAACGCCGTTGTGTCTGGGTTCATAACATCACCCAGCGGCACTATATATCTAGCAAGCTGCATACTTTCCATTTTCCAAGACTAATTGGCTCCACTACAGCAGCTGCTACTAGAAGTTGAGATCTCTGTGATTTTAACAAAGTTAAACAACAATTACTTTTTGAACGCAGAAAAAACTACAGTTTGAAAACTAGTGCAACAGCTTTATCATAACTTGGTTTCATTAATATCCATAAACGCTCTCTTCCAAAGTATTGTTTTCCAAATTTTTAGCTGTAACTGTTATAACAATTGAGCTGTGATGTTTAGCCTACAAAAGGTCTAGGACTTATGGGAAAAGGTGTTCGTTAAAAACATTAACATTAAATAAACAATTATTCTTGATCGTCCTTAATCTAGACATATGAAGGGAGCGAGAAAGGCTCTGTTCCAAGGCTGTTCTCTTAGTTATTAGCGTAGTGGTTACATATTCATTTGATTTTTAACGAGGTATTTTACTGCTGGAACAGAAACCTGGACGTTCTGGTTTCACTTTGTTTATACTGTAAATATGAAAAGGCTGGAAACAGGTAGAAACAGCGAGCTTAGCTTTGTACAAATGTAAAAACTAGCACCTCTGAAGTTGAATAATTAACATGTTTAATCTCCACCACAAAACCACAACTTGTGTTTTCACGTTTCATGTTTTGTTTCTTTAAACAAGCTTCACATAATGTGTTAATCAGTGAGCTTTAGAGGAGCTGGTAGGTGGATTTTGTCACCTTAAGACAGGGCCAGGCTAGCAGTTTCCCCCTGTTTCCAGTCTTTATACTAAGCTACGCTAACCAGCAGCTCATATTTGCTGAATGGTATCGATCTTCTCCTGTACTTTGAAGGAAAGTGAACAAACACAATTGTTTTAAGAGGTTAAATAAGCTACATCTTGATGTTAGACGTTACCTGCAGACTTTGTTTTAGACAGGCTGATTGCTCTATTTTTGGAGACCTTGTCAACTAATGTCACTTTTTCACTGTTGATTTTCTCCTTCTATGTAACACCAGAAAGATATCGGGCCGTGCTGCTGGCACCAATTTGGTGTACAGGTTGTAAACATTTCCTCCTCAGGTTCTGGCAGCGACATCTGCAATCTATTTTCTCTCAGACCTGAAATGCCTTTTGTGTGCCAGGGCCGGATTGTTTTGGAGTTTTTTTTTTATGTCTTTGCTCTTTCTCTGTTTCTTCTCTTTTTTTTTTTACAGATATCCAGCTATTCTTCTGGCACCTTAAGAAACGAGAAGGGAGAGGCCTGTGAAGGATCCTGGGAAGAATGTCAGAGGTTTTTGTCAGATATCAGTAGTTAAGGAGGGATGTCTTTCTTTGCCTTCTCTCTTTTTGGCCACTAAAGCATCAGTTGAGCTACGGGCGGCCTGGCTCCTGGCGGGCTTATATCATGTTGTGTGGAGAAGAATTATTGTCAACTCTCTTTAAATCATGGTGCTCTTCCTCAGCATGTGAAGCCACGATGAAAGCTCTGCTAAAGCCAGGCATTAAAAGGCTCAGTCAGCTCACTCTCAGCCTCACATTTCTAAACATGTCACAAACCAGAAGAAAGAAACTGAATAGCAACAGACGATTGTGAGCATGCGTACGTACGGAAAACACTTGGGGCCACACGACCAGGACGGCCATGTTGGCCCGAATATATGACTATGGGTTTTTTTTCAAGATCAGATATTCATTTGGGATGGAGAGAGTTCTGGTGTGACACCGCCTCCTGCAGAGTGTTGTATTGATACATTGAATGTTGACGTTTCTGGACTAAAAATATGTTTGTATCAGCCTTGTGTCATGCTTGCAGAAATGCACAATGCCACGTGGTTAACATTCAAACAATTGGTTAGGTTTAGGCAACAAAACGACTTGGTTAAGGTTAGAAAAAAGGTTGAGGCTTGTGTTCAAATAATAACGTAACAACTAGGGCAGTCAAAGTTAAAGCGATGATAATGCATACTTGTTGCCAAGAAGGCTAAATAACGCTCCAAATTCTGGCGAGGAAAAACTGTCATAGCCATCTGCAAAGGGGTCCCTTGACCTCTGACCTCAAGATTTGTGAATGAAAATGGGTTCTATGGGTACCCACGAGTCTCCCCTTTACAGACATGCCCACTTTATGATAATCACATGCAGTTTGGGGCAAGTCATAGTCAAGTCAGCGCACTGACACACTGACAGCTGTTGTTGCCTGTTGGGCTGCAGTTTGCCATGTTATGATTTGAGCACATTTTTTATGCTAAATGCAGTACCTGTGAGGGTTTCTGGACAATATTTGTCGTATTTTGTGTTGTTAATTGATTTTCAATAATATATATACATACATTTGCATAAAGCACGCATATTTGCCCACTCCCATGTTGATAAGAGTATTAGATACTTGACAAATCTCTTTGAGGTACATTTTTAACACATAAAAAATGTGTGATTAATTTGCAATAAATTTGCGATTAACTAGATGATCATGCAATTATTCACAATTAAATATTTTAATTGATTGACAGCCCTAGAAACGACATAACTACCGTAAATAACATACACCCTTAGTGGACTTTCTTACTTAACGTTACGTAACAAGCATGCAGTCAACGTTTAGTTTTGGTTTCACACAGAACATGAACAGCGGTCTCCAGGGTGAAAGTCCTGTGTTTGTTTGACCCATCCACCACCACTCCAGCCCAGCCTTAGTGGATTTTCTCAGATGTTATACTCATTATTGTACCACGTAACTTTCAATAACATTGGCTCGATATACTATGTCACATGGGCTGTCGTCAAATCTGTGAAAAACACGAGAATCAACATCCTTGGTCCGTTACATAAGCCTGCACCTCCTTGACGTGTGCTGTTGTATATATGCATATATAACAGCTCATATATAAACAAAATGTAATCTTATCTAATTGAATGCTTTTTTTCTAAGCTCCTTTCAGTACATTTTAGTCTGTGCAACAACTGAAAAGTTGGAACCCCAGTATTAATACAATGCTGAAGCACATAGTGCACTTCGCAGTCCAGATGTCAAATTCTCATAAACTGTCAATGAACTTAAACCATCCTGACAAAACTACACTATCACAATGAAAGTCAAAGCAGCTGAGGTAGTTATGTCTGTGTTTGACTTCTAGAGAACTCCACTCAGTCATAACTATGTGCTCCACATCATCTGACATGTATTTCAGACAGTAATACTTCACAACTAACTCAGCCACTGGAGGTCCCTCTTGCACCAGGATTGCCGGACCAGTGAAAGTCCATTTGGCACACAACGAGACATCTCTCAAATGTGTCTTCAATTAGCGGGCTGCAGTCAACACCATCCTCTGAGTAGGAATGTCAGCTGAGCTGGAGATAACCTTCTTTTGGTTTTTCTTTTATCTCACCATAAAAACCACAGCGATGGACAGCTCAGTAATGGACGTCCTGCACACATTTCTAAAGCAGATTCAGAGTAACAGGAAAAACTTCTGAGGGATACTTTTTTCACTTTTCACTTCTGTTTCAATGTCACCCGATTAAGTTATGGGCTGCTCCTTTCAGTGTGCACCGGGCTGGCAACCTGGTAATGAACGGGTAAGATGAGAAGATGGACTCGCTCGGTGCACAGGTGAAGATTCTTCAGCAGCAGGGTGCATGGATGAAACACATGCATGCGTTACGGTTTGACCAGCAGCGGCTTTGAAAGTTGTTACGGTTATAATATCCTGATATTCAATATCCATATATTTGACAAATTTAATGCACAAAAATGACAAGAATTCAGTGTTTCCCCTGGAAATTTATTCACATCAGCTTTATAATGTTTGTATCTGGGTTCTTTTGATATAAACAAAATGCTACAAACTAATTTAGGATATAATGTGACTACAAGGCTATCAGTGGTATTATAACCATCTCGGAAAATAGTTAAAGTCACATTGAAATGGCAGTTAGAGCATCTTTAGCTTTTTTTTTTAATGTGATTTCTAAGGGAAACAGCATCACTAGCTAAAGTGTGGTTGTATATGACAAGTTGGGTTAGCTAGTCACCCCAAATCCCATTTGATTGGATACATTCATGTGTATGCCCCCTGAGTTCAATATGACTCATTAAAAATATTTTTGTTTTACAATAAGAGGATTAGAAAATGTTCATTTCACTGTGTCTTTAACGGCCTGTGTGGATGTTGGAATTTAAGAGGTATTACAAAGTATTTCAGTGCCCTTTCACACAGGTATTGCCCAGATGAGTTTAATAGTATCAACATTGTCAGCGGTGCTAAAGATTAGTGGCACTGCAGCGGAAAATATAAAACTTCAATTTCTTCTTTTTAGCTATTACAAATTTGAATAAGTGCACATTTCAAAACGTGATAAAAATGTGGGGAGAATACAGTTCATTCCAAGATTGCATGTATATGTATGTTGGTCAACCGGTATCATTTTACACATCGACTCACATGAATAACATGCATTCAGTCTGAAACACACATGCATATAGAACAAGTACATGTATGCACTCACTCAGTCACACACACACACACACACACTCCCTTAACTCCTGTGCAATATTATTGTAAGGTTTCCCACCTGTCTGCAGCTGTCAGCAGAGTCTTCTTGCTATAGATACCTCCCACCTACTGTGTCTCACACACACACACACGCACACACACGTGCGCACGCACACATGCGCACACACACAGTAGTCTCCTCCCCAGCAGGAGAGGGGCCTAGACGAGCACGATGACCGAGTCGTCCACCGCAGGAATGCAGCCTGCCCTTCTGCCAAAATTAGATATGACAACAAACCTTAAAACATTCAGCAAACAATTATTGAAGCTGAGCAACCCTCCACTTGAAACGTGGCCCATTTTGTGAAAACAAACTAAAAAAAAGAAGCCCTTCAAGTAAAACACCGGGAGACCCAAAGCTCTGTTTCTCTGCAAAGTCATTTCAGGGTTTTTCCAAATTCTTCCTCCCAAGCAGCATCACTTCCAAAAGTATGTTTTGAATAAAGTGTGATTGTGGTGTGAGGCACGGCCACTGTTGATATAATGTGAAAAATATGTTTGTAATTAGGTAAATATTAATAGGTTCAGGGTTGTGTGATGTGTGCAGACCCACCGTCCAGTTGTGTGAGATGGTGGATAAGAGTGATAAGACAAATCAAATGATGAATTGACAGAAAGTTAATTGGATTAGCGGTATGTGGATATGCTGTTTTAAATAATCATAAATTGAAAAAATGCTGGGTTTTGAACTGTTGGACAAAAGAAGCAATTTGAACATGTAGCCAAGGGAAAACGTGATATATATTTTTTGATTAAATTATCAAATTAATAAAAAAAGAGTCCAATGATTCATCAATAATGAAAATAAGCATTAGCTGCAGCCCTACTGTGAACTCATATAGAAAGTATTTTGTTATTCTGGATTTTAATTAGGGTGGAAAGATTAATCGTTTTTATTATCAGAATTGCAATTTTAATGACATTATATATGTCTTAAAGTGTTGGATTTCAGGGGATCTATTAGCAGAAAATGGAATATGATAATCATAACTATGTTTTCATTAGTGTATAACCACCTGAAACTAAGAATCATTGTGTTTTCGTTAGCTTAGAATGAGCTGTTTATACAGTATCTACATAGGGAGCGGGTCCCCTTAAAGGAGTCCGCCATGTTGCTCCTCCATGTTTCTACAGTAGCCGAGAATGGACAAACCAAACTCTGGCTCTAGAGAGAGCCTTTCACCTTTTTCCGTCACCTGAAGGCCACCGTAGTTCTCCAACATGCTTGGAAAGGGAGGGATGAGTGGAGGGCTATTCAGTTGGTTGCAATCTGCAACCTCACCGCTAGACGCCACTAGATCCTGCACACTGGTCCTTTAACAAGTTTGCAACAGACTTAATGACAGCAAATTTGCTGCAACTGTTGCTACTTAACATTAATAGGTGTTCATAAAACTGGTAGCTCAAATCACGCAATCTGATTGGTTCATAGTAGGGCTGTCAATCAATTAAAATATGGTCCATAGTCAAATGCGATTAATTGCAAATTAATCACACATTTTTTATCTGTTCAAAATGTACCTTAAAGGGAGATTTGTCAAGTATTTAATACTCTTATCAACATGGGAGTGAGCAAATATGCTTGCTTAATGCAAATGTATGTATATATTTATTATTGGAAATCAATTAACAACACAAAACAATGACAAATATTGTCCAGAAACCCTCACAGGTACTGCATTTAGCATAAAATATGCTTAAATCATAACATGGCAAACTCAAGCCCAACAGGCAACAACAGCTGTCAGTGTGTCAGTGTGCTGACTTGACTATGACTTGCCCCAAACTGCATGTGACTATCAGAAAGTGGGCATGTCTGTAAAGGGGAGACTCGTGGGTCAAGGGACCCCTTTGAAAATGGCGATGACAGTTTTTCCTAGCCAAAATTTTGCGTAAGTTTGGAGCGTTATTTAGCCTCCTTCACTACAAATTAGTATGACATGGTTGATACCAATGGTTTCCTTAGATTTTATAGTTTCATATGATGCCAGTAGCTTCATTCTAGTCTCCTAAAAATTGCAAGTTGTGTTAATGCGTTAAAATCTGTTATTATCGCGTTAACTTTGACAGCCCGAATATTTTCCCCTCGACGTTTATCCCATACGATGGTCTAAATGTTGTTTCAGTGGCTTTTCCACTTTGACAAGAACATATTTGTGGGTGGAAATGTTTGCATTTCTACTTTTGTATTAGTGTGATGCCCTAAATGATCCCTCTAAGATCTCCTGTATATGTTGTAGCAGTTTGGTGGCTTGAACTGAAGCTTAATCTATTGCTGGACTCTGTCCAAGTGTCTCTGGACGAGAGTGTCGAGTAAAAGCCTACAATGTAAATGAGAAAGATTGTGTGTGAAAGCTCTCCACACATATATGCGTGACTGTGTGTGCACTGGATCTTATTTGTGTGAGCATCTGTATGTATGTATATATATGTTCAGACTGTGAGTAAATCCTTCTCCACTTGCTCCCCGACGTCTCTGCCAAGCAGACGGGGTGACATGAGAATTGAACCATCTGCGTCTCTCCCGCTGGCCCGATCGCCAAACAGCCAGTAACTCGCTCCAGCTGTCTGGGAATGGAAAAGACGATCCTGAGACGTTCCAAGCGAATGGCAACCGCGATACAAAAGAATAAGGGATGGAAGAAAAAACGAGAGCGACGTGAGCCGAGGCAGATGTAAGATGGTACTTTCTTTAAGCTACCCGTCTTAACTTCTTTTCAGTGACCAAAGAAAAACCTCCAGAGGCCTCTTCAACACACAGACGAGACAGGACAGCAGGTTTAACCCGTGTTCGTGTGATGCCTCCATGTCAGGACTGTCAGAAACACAGCAGGCTCACCATCGCTGGGAAACATGAAGACTGAGATGAACTAAAAGCCGTGAAATACGTGTGTCACTATGCCAGCAGCTGTATTTCATACCGCTCCAATGCTTGGCTTCGTAGCTTTGCGCTGGACAACGATGATTTGGAAAATTAAAAACATGCTTTTCTTCTGCTATCGTATGCAAGCGACATTCAATATTATCACAACAGCAATTTTTTTTTTAAATTGATCACCCTAAATTACTGTGATAGAAAAAAGCATCCCATCTCCTTTAACTTAGAAAAGTGTGAATAAAGTTTTGGTGCCAGGTACGGACACTTTTCCATCTACAAAAAGTGAAAATATGTTGCCAAAAATGCCTCCATGAATTTTAAATGCATTTGAAATTCATGGAGGCATTTTTGGCTCTCATTCGGTACCTACGCACAAGGCTCCCTTAAGCATCGGTATGAGACACACAATAGGCTTTTCATTATCTACACTGTAAACTCATCTGCGGCAACAGTAAATACTCAGGAAAAGTGCTGTGGTGACGTAGTTTAGAGAGACACACCGGGTGGGTGGGAGGGAGGTGGATGGGTCCAACAACACAAGACTTTCATCCAGAAGACTGCTGTTTGTTTCACTTTCACGTTACAATCAGCTGTTTGTTAGTGTCCCGTGTCCATAACGTTCAGTGTCATTTTCACTGTACAAACTGAGTAGTTTAAAGCCCAACCATGTTGTTTTTTCCTAAACTAACTATAGTGTTTTAGTTTAATTCACAACATTAAACACAAGTTTACCGCGACAGAAAAATTACACCAAGGGGTCTGACAAAGCGTCAGTATATGACGAGTTGAGATGAGAACGTGGTGCGCTTCCACCTAGTTGGGCGGCACCGCTCTCCCCATAGGAAAACAACGGCACAGCCAGCGTAGAGCAATTCCACCACTGATTATTTGTGGGCGACTTAATGTGCAAAGAAACGTAGCAATGTAGCAACAAAGGAAAAGAAGAAGAACATATCAAAGCTAACAAACATGGATGTAAACGATGTATGATTTAAAATATTAAAAACACAGCTTTGCAATTGTTTTATAAGGAAGAAAATGCACTTATAACGATTGTAAGTCCTCAGAGAAACCCTCAAAGTATTTCGGTGAAATGTAAACGTAACTTTTGTTTGCTTACAAGAAAACTCCACAGGGCGCCTTTAAGTGACAATCCACTCTGTCCAGAGACATCTGAATTCACCATCTTTAGACGGTTTTCTCTCCATCCCCTCCTTGAGTTTGAACCATCACAGACCAAGTTGACAGATGTGAACATGATATATGCGTTTATTATTTGGAGCCACCCAACATGTGCAAAGCTGATCTATGCAATAGTACTCAGGATAAAATAACAATAAAGACATTGGCGCCGCTGCAGTTTGATGAGCCGATGATGCTCACACAGACATTAGAAAATGGAAAAATAGCCGAATGGTTGAAAAGTTTAGTTCAGCTGAGCCGCTGTCATAACAGCTGACGCAACGCTGTCAAAACAAGCAGCTGTGAGTAAACCCTTGATTACAGGGAGAGATGTGTATCTGCAGTATTGTTATGGAAACGCTCACGCTGCTGCATGTTTTGTTTTTCCATGTTTAACCTATTTGGTGATGTTTAATCGTGATGCTATCTCGTCACAAGCTCAGTAGCCTTCAGCTAAATGTGGTAGCGATGCTATCGCTGCAGAGTTATTAGCTCTCTTTCATCTCACATTGACAGGAGAAATACGGCAAACTGCTGCTTAACATGTCAGGCTCGAAGAAATATGGAATACATGTTTAGATTTTGTTTACCCGCCTTCCAAAAATAAGCGGTTTGGATGAGGATCTGCAACTATAAAATGAGCGTGCGCTTTGCTGTCGTTCTCCATGCACATCACATTTCTCTCTGTGTGTCTCAATCGTGTATTCGGTTAGTTAATTCAATCCATAAGCCGCATCTTAAGGGTGGTAATGCACAAATCTCAGTCAGTGCAAAGGAACAACGTTTTCAGCATCAGGCAACAAAACTGAGCCACAAGGTCATAAATCAGCTCCAATGTTTCCTGGCTACAAAATGTTCCTCAGCGATTGTAAGAGTGCTGCTGAGGCAAGTGTTTGGACGCCGTTTCTCAGTGCCGTGGCCAAAAAAGCTGCCCCGCGTGTCACTGAAGCAGGCACGTTTTTAAAGCCACTGATGCACACTGTGTGCTAGCCTGAAGCCCTGAATCTAGTATCAAAACATAAGGAACATATTTTAATACTATTTTCTGCACAGTGTGGCTTCTGTACATCCATTAAATCGCCTCAGAGCTGAGGTCCAAAGCACTTCAAGACCGCAAGCTCCCCAAAGAAAAACAGCACAGTCGAGAAGAAGAAAGAATACCTATTCATCTCAAGGCCAAGGTATTTTCTTTGCGGCGTGCTCGTGACTTTTTTTTAATAATCCTATATGGCCAGGTTTAAATCTTGACTTTATAAACGTCTGTTTTCCCTCCAGGTATTTTCATTGTCAATTAACCCGTATGGATTGGTGTCAAGGGGTGGTGGTTGACTCCTGGACCCCAGACAGGTTGGAGAATGTCTGGCTGTAAAAGAGAGGAAGAGGCGTCTGGGTGTGGAGCTGGGAGTTGTGGGTTTTGGAGTCTGGGGGTGTGCACGTACTATCCATAGTGCTGGTTTTCAGAAGCAAAAAATAAAAAAGCGTGCTTTGGTTCTCATGTATTTCTTGGAGGCCTAAAAAAATAAACTTATACACTGGCTAAGAAAAACTTTAAAATTGTAGTTACATTGTTTTCCCATGTCGGGTACCACTTTGAGTGTCTCTGGATTTACACGAGGAGATTTAAAGTCTATGAGCTTCACTTCTTCCTGATACTGTTAATGTTTTTCTTTCGGCAATGAACTCCAATTGTACTGTACTTGGAGTCTTTCCAAAACTCTCCAAGGAACATTTCTGCAGAAAAAAAACACACTAAACTGAAATCTGATTACAAATCCATGAACATAGAGTGTAATTCCCACAATCTCATCTACAATCTGTAATCTACAGTTGAACATCTATCGGAGAGTTCTGTATTGTTCATTGAGAGCACACCCTACATGGTTTGCACAGTTACCAAAGAAACAAGCGTTTCCAAAACAACAGATCTCCACTAAGCTTTGGAGGTTAATTAGTGTGGGTTTGAATAAAAGCCAGTGTAGCATATTGCACACTGGCGAGGGGCAGAGGACACGCCGCTTTGATGTAACATGGATTGGAGAGGATTGAAGGGTTCCCAAAATACGATGTGACCTCTATAAAGAACCCGTCTTCAATCTGCTCTGGGATCAGCGCAGGGGTCACAAGCCTCAGCCCTGTCTCCTAAAAATTAACTTCCCAAAGTTAACTACACAAATACTGAACGTTTCTAATCATAGTCCGAGGAAGTCTGTGTAGGAAGGAGGTCGGGGTGGTAGATGATTCAAACAAACAGGACTTTCACCCAGGAGACCGCTGTTTGTGTGCCGTGTAAAACCAAAAGTCAATGTTCACACTTGTTTTGTTTCAATTTACAACGTTAACCACGTGTTTAAAACAGTTTTAAAGTGTGACCGTAATCCAGGAGAAAATATGTTTCCCTCAAAATGTAATTGAGAATGCAGTTTAGTTGTATGGGAATGTAATTTTATAGGAGACCGGGCTGACTGGCGAGGCGCTTTGGTGTGTAAAGAGCCCATCCAGAACCTGTATTCAATCTGCTCTGGGATCAGTGCAGGGGTCACAAGCCTACATCATGCTGATTATGGCTACAGAAGCCAAAAAAGATGCATGATTTCAAACAGGTTTGTCTTTAGAAGTGGAGTAAAAGCTCACTTTGTGTCACTTCTGGTTGCAAAAAAACAGGATGGTGACGGCCAAAAACCAAGATGGTGACGGCCAAACTCGAGACTTCAGAACGGCAGTCCACAAACCAATGGGTGACGTCACGTGACTATGTCCACTTCAATGGCTGCGATTCAGACGTCTGGAACCGGGCTAACAGTATCTCCATTTTCCAGTTGATTGTAATACATTTACTTTTAGTTAAAAGTGCAAGATCAATATATATTTTAAATTAAAAAATCTGGCTTGCTTGTACCAAATGAGACAAAGGTTAGGTGATAATGGAATATAGGGGTAAGGCAAAATGATATACTGGTTATATTGTTCCAAAATAGTTGCATTGCAGGACGAGAACTTATGAAAAAAGGGCAACTTTCACAGAAAAGAACCACGATACAAACTCTTTGAGACAGATGTAGCCTATAGTGTGTGTGTGAGAATATGGGAACACTGGGCAACACCAGGTCAAGTTACAGGAGAAATGAGGAAACGAGTGCAGCTGAACGTTATATAATATGACATTTTCAAATAAACAGATCTGCATTCTGCTACTCTCCGTCACTGATTGCTTTAACACAATTGAGATTCAAAACACAGCCAGTTCATGGAAGCTGTTACAGTCGCTGCTCCAAACACACATTGTTTGATTGCTCTCTCTCTCTCTCTCAGGAAATATGTTATTGGCTGACAGACAGGGATGTGATTTACAGTACAGTTCCAGTCTGTTTGTACTGAACAGAAAAATGAGCTGTGATGGTCACCGTGGCTGAGCAGAGAGAGAAAAAGAGCCCCACCTATTGAAACTTCATCAATATAAAATTAATAAGAAGAGAGACACCTGGGCAGAAACATCACAACAATGAAAGACAAACAGAAGTCTTTGAAGATTCTACTTTGAGGCAGGTTATTGTGTGCTCAAAAGCCAAAGAATTTGAAGCTGAAGCCTACATCTCCTCCAGCACTGATGCGCAGCAGAGTGCCGTGTGAATGGGGGGGTATCTGTTGTTGCAAACCAATTTCATCGTGCAACTTTTGGAAGAAACCAATACCAAAAGAAAAGGATATATGATCTATGACAAAATTAGAAGAATGCCTTTGACTCATAATATAAATTAATCATAACTACATATTGTAAAAAAATAATAGCAATAAAATAAAATATAAAATAAAACTTGAGATCAACTCGCGATGGGTTCACACCAGCTGTATGTAAGTTAATTGTAACACTTTGGTATTCTAAAAATGTCTTATTCTGTGTTCGATTGTACTTAGGTCCACTCTCTTGTGTCACTTCTGGTTCCAAAAACAAGATGTGATGGCACATGTCCCCTCAGCTTGAATGGGCATGATGCTTCTGGGCTGGTTCAGGATCACGACGGTTACGGTAGTATTGTTTCAAACAGCCCGTCCTTTGTGGCTGTGGTCACACTGGATTTTGTCCCAGATTTGTTTCTATGAAGAACAGATTGGGGTCAATCTGCTGTTGGTCCTGAATTTCCCCCGCCGGCTCACTTGCTTCACAAAGATTTCAATCAGTCTGACACGCAGAATCGTGAAGCTCTCCGATGTTAAGCCACTTTGAGAGAGGTGGTTGGATTGACCACGTCGAACATCCCTACCACCTGAATGCCCATGTGTCACAACCATCTGTCTTCTATTTGAAGACTGATTCAGTTGTTTCTCCAACAACTATTCCTGAAAGCAAAACCAGACCTTTGTATCAAAGGTAAACAGTAGCTGTGTGAGTCCTGCAAAGGTGAGATTATTTAAAAATACATAACTAATAAATTGGCTGACAAATGTCCTTTTAAAACATCACTAGAAATTCCTCGAGGCCCTTCGTCTCGCTCCACGTCTCTTTCACACACACTTAGGTCACTGACAAAAGGGTGACAACTCTTTCACAAAATCTTGTTCACATTTCATATGGCAAACATTTCTGTGTGTAATTCAAAAAATCCTCTTTAGGTGACGTAATTGCAAAAGCAGTTATATAGAAGCCTCTCTGGACAAAGGCAGGCGTCCGGAAACAATGAAAAGAACAGAGCCAACAGGCCATAATGAGAAAAGCAGTGCTATACCTAATCCAAAAACTAATTCAGCTGCGTTGTAAACCTGGTGGTGAGTATAATTGCTGCAAGGGTGAACATGCCTCCTCGGATTTCTGGGCAGAAAGCGTCGACTCGCGTGCCGGATAGACCGAGCTGAGGTGTGCATTTAAGAAAAAGAGAGAGAGAGCTTGTGGGAGTGAAAGGGGGAAAGAGAGAGTGAGAATTCATCCAGGGTGGCCTTTCCCTTCCCTCTTAAACTTTTTCCATCAGAGACAATGTGTGAAACCAGCGGAAAACTTTCCAAATCTTTTATAACGCTTGGAGCAGAGCTGGAGAACAGATGAATTTCACCGTTATTATCGAATCATTTACAGTCTGGAAGGTTCCAAACGTAAAGATCTCATGTGGCGCACGCCGTGACGGGAAAAAAAGTCCAACAATACCCCATCTTTCAGCGGGCTTGATATGAAAAATAGAAACAGAAACTTTTGAAGTTGGACCAGATGACAGCTTATGGATTTCTTTCTTCTTTTCTTCTTTTTTCCACTTGAATGCAAATTTTACTTCACGATAACACTTGATGGATGTTGCAAATCAAATTATGGGTTTCTGGCACGCTGAAACATGTGTGATGTCTTTGTAACACCCGTAAAGGGCAATGTGGGGTGACCCTCAAAGTGAGAACAAAAGCTATTGGCTGAGGTGAACATACAGATGTTTAACTTACACTTTTAACTGTATATTTGCTGAACTACTGATGCACTGAGGCTCCTTCTCCAAGAGTACAGCTTAAAGATTAACAGCCCGGTCGCACTAACTGGCGTAAGAATGACACAATAATTCGTAAGTCACTTTGTGTTCAATTAGAACGCCGTTCTTGCTTTTGGCATGTCATTTGTATTGACTGCAATGCAAAATGCATCTGCATAAATACGCTACACTCAGAGCTAGTGACATAGAATAGTTTGAGACGTGTTTTTTCGTGACGTGTTTTCTGTACTTCTTCTACATTGTATATGTACCTATTTTACTAAGTTGACGTACTTATTTTAAACCCAACCATGACGTTTTTTCGAAGTGGTTTTGTTACCTAAACATTACTGTGGGTGTTACTGTAGCTTTGTTGCGTGGCGTACAAATGACACGCAACAAGGATAAAATGCGTCCTCATTACATGCCTTGTATTGTTGTGCTATTTATACGCCTTCCCATCAGGTTGAGAATAAAGTTGATGATCTATCTATGGTAACTCTACATTTTTACTATTGTCAACAAATCCCATGAAAAGACCAAAACCAACAATGCAAATAGTTTGTCTCTTATATGATATAATATTATTTATTTATAGCAGACTTAAAAAAATCGAAGATGTTTAAAGATGAATCAAAAGACAAAAATCATAAAACTAAATGGAAAAATCCTGAAATCTAAATTAAATAAGAAACACATACATAAAAATATAAGTACAACACAGACAATTTGATGGCTCCAGTAAAACCGTCATTAAAAATGTCATTATAAATCAGTGACCCTATTCCATAAAAAAGTACTGGTGTGACTTGTATAAGCGTTTTTAACAACTGGATGTGTAACAGATATAGTTTCAGTTTTAAACAGGGAAAAATCATAAAACAACTGGGTACTGTAGTTTTTCACAATTGTTACTCAGACGTAAGTAAATAGTGCAATTGTTTGAGGACTTCTTTAATTTGTGAATTAATACAAACTTGGTGCACTGTTTTTCTGCATATTTACAGCACAGGGTATCTGGGATTGACTCAAAACAGTGTCTGTGTTCATGGGAATGAAGGAACATGTCACCCAGTGCAGCAGTCTGGCTCGTTTTTGTGTTTTTAACAGTTTTGGGATAACAATGGAGCTCTATGTATAGCGCTATGGGGCTCTAGGTATATCAGGCATTGATACAGTCGTGTTAGTAGGATCAATTTATTGTTGGTTTTAGTCTTTTAATGGAATTTATTGACAATACAACACATATAGAATATCACCAGCCTCAACCTGTAAGAATAAAAAAGCTTGCAGGATGCTGTGTTCTGTATTTTTAGGGGATTTTCACCACTGTGTTTTAGCAACCGTGATTGGTTAATGCAGCCATAAAAAAGCAACACAGTGTGACACAGTGAGCAAATATTGTCCAACCTGCAACCTGCATTTCCCTGATGGGAAAAAGCAGACTGTGAATGCAGACCAACAGCTGCTACTTCCCTTATTATACTACGTATTAAATACTATTCTCTGTTGCGTCTACAGCATACAATAAACTGTGTAGGTTAGTATTTAGCGGGACAGCCAAGAGTATGGAAACAGGCTTAAATACATGTCATGTGTTTTCATTCTTTACTGTTCAACCCCTCTGATAATGTGTAAACATATAGGCCTTGTCCTTGCAGTGCTAACATTTTTTTTTATTTCTAGTAGTTTAGTTCCTAGAAACTACATTAGATACAGCTTTCTTTTCTTTTACAGATATTTTTTTCCTCTTAATGCCACAGAGACAATTCACAGATTTGTTAACATTTCCATCAACGTTCACACTTCACGTTCTTTGTCTATTCATCATCAAACCACGTTGGTCAATAGTTCATAACAAGACAGTGAATGCATCATGGAAGGAGAAGAAAGGACAGAAGAATGAAAAGGAAAATATGAGCTGTTACTCTAATTTCAGACGGAGGCTTTTGAGCACCAAAATCAACTTCGATGTCCAAAAACTTCACTTCAAATCAGGCAAAACATTCATAAAAGCTGTAATACTGCCTATTAGTTTAAAAATGCTATGATTCTCGTGTTCTGAGGTTTTATTAACGCTTGCCAAAATATACCAATTTATCCTGAAATGTCCAAGATCTAGTGGCCTATTTTTACTCTCTCTCTCAGGGAGAGGAGACCTCCAAGACCAATGTAATTGAGCAATTTTTTTTTTTTCTGTTGAGGAAATTATTCACCAGCAGTCTTTCTTCTCTCTCTTAAGAATTTTTTTTAGCATTTATTTGGTTAAACTGACCCCTGTGGTTGTGGATCAAGGTGCTGTGATCCCTCCGTTTCTGTCTGAACTTCCTGCAAAAATACACAGCACGGAGGGTCTTCCTGTATTTCCCCTTCACTTAAACAGAAAGAAGCCGGAGTCTCCGCGGCGTTGACCTGAACGCATTCACAGAATTCTCTCAAATTGCACAGCCAGACAGGTCTGACGGCTGTGTGGTCTACAGCCGAGCGTTTCCTCGCGCCTCTCGCTGGCCCTCTGACCAGTGACGTTTGTGTATTCTGGGCCGCAGCGCAGTCCCGAGTCCAGCCGGTGTCAAGGCTTGGCCAGACAAAGCAGACGAAACTGGTTCAGCCTCCAAACGAGGAGCACGACCAAGATCAACAAACAGACCTAAATACGCGGGAGGAAGGCAAAATAAGCACGACACGGACGGCGTTCGCAGCCCGTTGCAGCAGGGTTGGATCAGCCTTGGAGGTAATCCCGGGCAGCCGCCTCGGAAATTGATTGGCTAAGAAAAACAGGTCCGCAATGGGTGAAGCATTTGGGTGATAGTTTATCTAAGAAGTGGCTATAAGCCCACATTATGATAATTAGATCAGTATGTTTTTGATTATTAGTATGAAATGAGACACCTCATATATTGGCCCCACAGGCGAGTGACAACAACACCAGATCCTTGTCTTAACAGGAGACTTACAAAGGGGCCAATCTTTTAAACCGCTGGTTCACAGTCGTTTTGGCTTGTGAGACTTTACAGCCAAGAAACACCTTGTAACAAGTTGTATGTCTGAGTCGTTCAATCAAAAACTATGTTCCCTTCCTACATTTCAATAGTTTTTAATTAAAGTCCTGATGTATAACTGATGCGTGAAAAGCCTAAAATGCGTTACCATGACACATAGAATGTCCTTAAAATGTCGCACTACAGTATTTATACGCCTTATCATGAGATTGAGTTGCAATACCACAGTTTTTTCTCCCCTTCTTAAAATCTATTAGCATTTAGCCTAACTGAACTCAATCTTGCTTCTTCTTCTCTCCTTTATTTTCAACCATTTCAAGAACCACCAGATTTAGCTTGTGACCCTTTGGGGAGTCCTGACCCACAGGTTGAAAACCACTCTTCTGAAATCAAATCCATTTTAAGGGAACTTATCAGTTCATTCAAACAAAATAATGCCGACGTTAAATATCTTCCTTTAAATGGCATTGGTAAAAATAGAGCCATTCATACTGTATCCATCCCCAATATGTAATTTTGAAGGTTTATCATTCATAGAGGAAAAAGATGGCCACAGGATTTAGACTCGGAAATCCTTTTCGGATGTGCCTTTCGGTTCTGTAAATAGTTTATAGTGTATGTGGTTTCAGGATCTTTATGGTGCACGAGGCCACCTAGGATAACCTATATAAAAAAAAACAGCAAACATGAGTGAGGGGAAGGGCTTCTCCGGATTGTAAAGAAATCATGCTTTGTGGTTTTGTAAGACATACAGTAGAGCAGTACATCATTACTTTGAATGCTACCATGACATTCATCAAAACCAGCCAAAAGATGAGGTCATAATACGATTAAATTTGTGGCGTTTTGTACCACAAACTATTCATCTAATTTTCTCTTTCAATTCCTCTCTGTTCTCTCCGTCTCTTGATGACGAAGAAGAAACTTCTGCAGCCACTTTCCCTCTCTACTGTTGTGCGGTCTCTACAGCAACAGTGACCTTTGACCCCTCCAGGAAGAGGGGCACGGTTGAGCTATGGCTCGAGTAACTTAGTAGGTCCATTGCAGCGCAGTTCAACCCTAAACAAATAACTCAAGGCCTGTATTCTTTGAACCTCACAGCTCCCCAGATTTCCAAGGTTAACACCACTCCTGCTTCGGAGGGTGATCTATAGTTTCATGCTTTGTCGTTTTTATCGAGCCCTCTGCCCCCGCGGTCACACGGGGTCATTTCAGTCGACCGCATGAAACCTTGAGCGGTAACAAGAGTGTAATTTCCCCCGCTGAAAGCCTAATGGTTACACACACTTAATAAAAAGCATACTCATATGGCTCTTTGGCCGGAGACCTGGTGTAAGTATAGAGTCAATCTACAGGTCATGGTCTGGATTTCTTGAAACCGATCTGCAAAATTTAAACATCACAAATGTCAAATGAACGTGGGTCACAGGGGCAGCTGTTATACGTCTCATAACTCTTGGACACCTCGGCGTCAATCAACATCAATCAGCAGGACTTTGTTTTATGGTAAATTATGATGATTTTGAACTCTTGTCAACGTTGCCAATCTAAAGAGCCTCCACATGTTGCGTATGCTGAACTGTACTTTAGAGTCCTGGCAGGAAATATCCTCACAAGAGCCATGAATGTGATGATGACTTGTGAAGACAGCGTACCTGCAAAGTCTGCTCCGCGGCCTCGCTCTCCCGAGGTCATTTATAACTTTTATTGGCTACTTTAATACTTCAGTTTACAAATGAAGGGCTTCAGTCCAAAATACAGTTCATCCACTTTGGAAAATATTTCCGTGTGTGTTATTAAATACCCTGTGAATGAAAAGTTTTGAAGCAAGAACCTGAGTTACAGACTGTCTTCTGACAGGATACAATCCTCCTAATTGGTTTTAATTTTGCGCCAACAATGACTCCACTGCAAAAAGGTGTCAGTTACTTTAAAACAATGGATGTTTTATTTAAAATCAAAATGTTATCAGTCCTCTTTTGGTGTTTCGAGCCAATCATCAGTCAGTGCATTCGGAACTTTGACCCGGCAGTTCCAGCTGTTACAGGATATCCAGTGTTTCCCATGACTGTTTCAGATGATCTGACATACAGGAGACGGCTGTTTTTTTTTTTGTAAAAATTTTGCTCGTCATCTGTCACAGTCGTAGCCTCGTTTCAGGCCTCTGAATCGCTGACAATATCTCAAATTTGATTAGAAATTCAAGGATGAGCTAGCTGCAGCTGTACATGTTGTATTTAAGTTAACTTAAATTGAAATATTTCTTTGATAAATGTGACAAATGTAAAGTTTACTTCTCTTAGCAACTTCTACCACAGCTTCCTTATCAATTTAAAATGACGTTAGCAGGAGGGATTCTCACTACTGGTTAGTAAACTGGTTAGAAACTAAACAAAATAACCTCCCGCCCAACAAGAAATCTGCTAAAATGAACACAGTGTTTAAATGAAGTCCAGTCTGATTATCAGGCTATTACAGTTGTATCATATTACATCTGACCTTTTACGTGCAAGCCCAATGGACTCGGATGTATAAAGAGAACAGTCCACCCTGGTAACAAAAAGTTACGATAGAAGATTATCTATTTATAGAGGATAAGCATGTTATACTGTTTTGAAAACACGAGGTCTTCACCTTTAAGAATCCGTAAACCAACTGCATGTTGTCCAAGCTATGTCTTATCAGGAAATATTTTAACAATAAAGTCATACAAATATAACCTTCGTAAATATAAGAGCAAGTCGTGTTGAAAAGATCCAGGATAACTTTCTCGTCGCTCTACAATAACATGTTTGGTATCGCTGGAAACTAGAAATTCCTTTCTAAAGCACCTTGAGTCGAAACACACAGCACCCGCTATAAATGGCAGTTGAACTTCACATTTTACAGTCACACTGACATAAATCTATGTTCTTGCCAAAATATTTCACCGAGGCATATAACAGCAGATTTTAGTTACCAGCGGTTTCTACAGTAAATTTGGGGCTGCTGGGAAATCGGCCTCAGGGAGGAGTCAGCAGCCATCCTAGTGAAGCTGGGCTGGTGGGAGATCTGGCTGTTTGTGACCACCTGGTGGCTGTATTGAAGCAATTATACCAAGAAGCCATGTATCATTCTAATCAGGTTGCTTAACAAAACGAACGTACAATCATAAGAGGAGAAATCAGCTGAACAAAGGATAAAAAAGGTAAAAGGAGGTTTCGTACAATGCAAGCAAATAATCCAAAACAAAAACTAACTGGAACGGACGGATCTTTGGCACATCTTGCATTTGACCTGAATGATAAAGTCACATTTTTACAGTAAGAAGAGTAAATGCAATAGACTGTAAAACACTTGTCATTTCATTTTTTAACACAAGGGCCATAAAGGGAGTTTACAAACCTGAGCACCGGCACCGATAGCCCCGGCAGGTATCATAAAGTCATTAGGTGCTACGCAACAGTGAAAATATTTCTTGCTGCATCTTAATATCCAAGGGAGGGAAGATAACATTCACATTATATCAAGTTAATCGGGATTTTATCTGTTATCTGTACATCTCCTCCACGTTACACAGGAACCTCCTTGATGAGTGTGGGAGCGCAGTAGCCAAGTTTATGTAAAAGTGTGAGCCTACTCTATTCATGATGAACATTTCCAAACCACAGTGATACTTAAGTGTCAGCTAATAAATATAAACGAGGACGCCCTGTTAGATATTGGTGGAGTCCCTGCTTTACCGCTCTCTATCAGCTCCAACATGCAACACTTGGATTGGATTACAATGAGGCTAATGTGTTTTGGCTCTTCTCGTAGGATGTGATACAAGAATTGGGAGTGATTTTGGTGGGAAGCGAAGTCTGGGATATAATAAATAGCCCCGAAACTTCTAAGCTTATCAAAAATCAGAGCAGCTGTGGTCAGGGGACGGGGAAGCTGCGCCTTGGGCCCGTTGACGGTCACTCAATCTTGCCAACGGTGGTTATGAGGATGAAACGCAGCTGCTTCCTTTACAGTTTGAGACGGTGAAGACTTACTGGATGGACATGAACTGGCTTGTGTGAGGTCCTGAGGGGGGAAAAGAGACCCAAACCACAGCTGCAGGGCAACAAGCCATACAAGACCCACGTCTCTTCACTTCCTCGCTTGCATCTACGCCCGTTTCCTGTCTGAGCGGGAATATCATGCAGCTGATAATGACACGTAAAATAATAGCTGCGCGGATGATGAAACCACTTGACCTCCGACCTTAGGGGGATTTACATCCGACCTCAGCAGTGCAGAGAGAGAATCTGCTGCCGAATCAGTGCCTTCCCGTCTTGTTGTGTGGCCTCAGGAAAGCGTGAAAGGAGGCTGATTTCTGCAGCCTTGATTCAGGATAAAAGAGAGGAGCTGTGGTCACAACTCAATCTGTCCCATATGGGGAAGACGTGGAGCTGGAGGGATGGGTAGAGTGAGGGGATCTGTTTGTGTGGGTGTGTCTCACCATACAGGGACAGGACTGTGGCAGCTCAGTCATGCTACAGTGGAGGGGACTGTCGTGTGATAGACCAAGCCCCGATGAGGTTTATCTGGTTGAATTTCATTTATGTCCAACAACCCAGATGAGTAGGAGTCTGTGTTTGGTACATTGACGGTTTCTACGACTACCTAAACAGAAATATAGACATCGTTTATGGGCTGTTTCTGCATCCGACACTCGTGTTAACACTAATACTGTATACAAGGGCTGTCAATTGATTAAAATATTTAAATGCGATTAATATTAATCACACATTTTTTATCCTTTCAAAATGCACCTTAAAGGGGGATTTGGCAAGTATTTAATACTCTTATCAACATGGGAGTGGACAAATATGCTGCTTTATGTAAATGTATGTATAAATATATTATTGGAAATCAATTAACAACATAAAACAATGACAAATATTGTCCAGAAACCCTCACAGGTACTGCATTTAGCATAACAATATGCTCAAATCATAACATGGCAAACTGCATTCCAACAGGCAACAACAGCTGTCAGTGTGTCAGTGTGCTGACTTGACTATGACTTGCCCCAAACTGCATATGATTATCATAAAGTGGGCATGTCTGTAAAGGGGAGAATCGTGGGTACCCATAGAACCCATTTTCATTCACATGTCTTGAGGTCAGAGGTCAAGGGACCACTTTGAAAACAGCCATGCCAGTTTTTCCTCGTCAAAATTTAGCTTGAGTTTGGAGTGTTATTTAACCTCCTTCACAACAAGCTAGCATGACATGGTTGGTACCAATGGATTCCTTAGGTTTTCTAGTTTCATATGATACCGGTATCTTCTTTAGCTTTAAAACTGAGCCTGCTACAACCTTAAAAATCGCAAGTTGCATTAATGCATTTAAGAAATTAGTGGTGTTCAAATGAATTTGCGTTATCGTGTTATTATTGCGTTAACTTTGACTACTGTATACCTGAGTGATTGACTTGTCATAATATTAGATTTTTTGGCAACTAACGGTAGAGATGAGTCAGCAAATGATAAAAAAAATTATAATTTTGTTGTAGTCTGATCACATCTAACCCATCATGGGCAATGCACATAACACCAGCTACCAGACGGCTGATGTCATGATGTACGTCAGTTCAGCACTGCTCAGCATATTCCTCCATTATCGGAAAGTGAAGACCAAAATGAACATGCTAAAAATATGTGAAAACAATGAGTCCTAAGATGGAAAGACAGACAGAGAACTTTATTAATCCCTGTGGGAAATTGGGGAATACCGTTGTGGCACTATATAGGCCTAGCCAGTAGCCTGTAGTTTCAATCCACACCACAGCCAATCCGTCAGAAGACATGTTGAAGTGCCAGGCTTTTAGTGAGACAATGAAGCCCTCCCTGCTGACGTCTTCACAGGAACACAAGCCAAATGCCTAAAATGCATTTATAAGATGTAAACTAAGAAGGCTGAGAAAAGAGTCTACAGTAAACTATAGAGGATGACGTTTCCTTCTGGAAAGATACCGGCCTTTCAGATTATAGGAAGCCTACAGGACGTCCTCCTGCCTATAATGCTCGATGATTGAGGCCCTGCTTCAAGTCCCTGCAGACACCCATATCATCTAACTCCTAAAATAAAAAAGAATAAGGGACTGCTGCAGGGAGAGAGGCTGATATGTTGCAGCTGGGATTATCCTATGCTTTTTTATTATATTGCCTATCACTGCAAGGAAAACTATCTATTTATGTCCTTTCTGGTGGGATGTGTGTTCGAATAGGTGTAGGAGGGGTTTCCTCCAACAGCTGAGCTGACTGGAAACGGTTTGTAATGGGAGTCAAATGAGCCGTATAGGGTTATCATCGTGAACAACAATGTGTAATTACCTCATTCACACATGGACACCATAATATTTTGAAAAAGGCCAGCGACTGTCTGTGGATGTGTATGAGTGTGTGTGTGTGCGTTTGGTGCAAATATGACTCAGTGCCTTTGAACCCAAACAATCGCTAATGAATACTCAACAACACATACCGTAAGTGTCTGTGCTTGCAGCTGTGTTTAATAGCCAAAAGAAATTTGGCGCTCCGTCAAGTTGGTCTAAGACCACGCCGAGGGACCAGGAGAGAAAACTAATCTAGACTTTATGATCGTCCACCAGGTCAAAGGTCGCTTTCCAGGATCTGAGAATGATGCTGTTCATCAGATTGCTGACACTCTGGAAACACTTTTGGATTTGGTTGTTGGGCGTCTGGATGGACAACAAGTGGTGGAAACTGAAAAGCAGAGAGCTGCTACTCCAGTTGTGGTACAGTAAATAGATATTTAAAGTAATAGTGGGCTCTCCTGGGTCAAGTGATGGCCACAAAGGAAGTCCTTGGACCACATTAGCTGTGACTGCTCATTTTAAGTGCACTATCGGTTTTGGTCGGTCCATCACTTTGGTCCAAACTGAAATATCTCAACAACTATTAGATGGATTGTCATGCAATTTTGTACAGACATTCATGATCTCCAGGGGAGGAATCTTAAAGGAATACTTCAGCCCCAAAATGACAATTTGTATATCAATTACTCACCAGGTGTTGTTAAACGCGACCCCCCCATTTACTTCAGTTCATCAAAACTTTCCTCTGTTTTTTGATTCTCCGTTCACTGTGGAGACGTGTGAGAAAAACAAAGGTTGCTTCAAGAATTCAAGGTAACACGGGGTGAGTAATTGATATACAAATGGTCATTTTGGGGGTGAAGTATTCCTTTAATGACTTTGGTGATACTCTGATGTTTCTTTTAGTACCACCATGAGGTTCATAATTGTGGTAGACATTGTGTTTTAAGCCACATTTTTATGAAACTCTTTTTAGATCTATATTTTAACCGGATGAAAGATTTTAGCCATCGGACGTCTGGATTTTAAGTTATCAGAGAAACAACTGATTAAACGTTAGTGGCAGCTAAAAAAGCACATCCTGTGTCTGTCGAACAGTGTCGATTTTTAACGTGAAACTGCTTCATTCAGTATCGGCTTTAATCACTGGGTCTGTTTGTTTTGGAGAGGAGGGGACCTCTGCGGTAAAAACCTACTGAACGATGCACACTAAAAGAATCCTAACTGGGAGAAGCTGACAGCAATGACGTAATACATATTGGTGTGATTGGACGCTATAGTGGGTAAAGACTATGGACTGGCTAACTTTGTTAGAACAAGGTTTATATTTGCTTTAATGGAAAAATACTTTGGTAAAATGATACATTAAACCCACCTCAAAATGGAAGAGAAAACACTTAGCGGCCATCATGAGATATTTCATATTCCCTCAGAACCTCAAATGTCCAATTTAAGAGGACGGTTCAAGATTCATTCTAGTGATGTCTTGTTTTGGGGAGGAAAAGCTAACACCTAGCTTGAGGCAGAAATCCCCTTTCCCAGTAATGGGAGGCTTTGAGAGAGGAGGTGAAATCCCTGATTTCTTAAAGACAAACATGCTCCAACTCAGCCTCTACTTGTGCATTCACTGAATCCCTTTTTAATAGGCAAACCCCAGCACGGGCTGGGCATCACTACAATTACAACCTGAAAAAAAACCCTATACGTTGCACATATGGAACCAAATGCTGAAAACATGTTCGTAATAATGTCCCCGTCCAATGATGGATGGCTCGCCGAGGTCGGAGCACTGGCAAAGTGTCTGTTTGATTTGGACAGCCGCGCTAAGCATCTCTCCAGGCTTAGTTTTTCACTGCTCATTTTACCTCTTTGTATGTTAGTTCAGCTCTCGTTCTCTCTCTGTGCCTTTGATATTTTAATCCACGGTCACAGTCCTAGCTGGGACAATAAAACCATGTGGGGTTTAAGTGCTAAAAGCTGACAAATAGAGCTGGAAGGAGTTCAATCATAAAGTCAGTGAAGGAAATGTTTGAAAAGCCGTAAAAATGGGGATGCAACATTCACAAAATCATATTCGGTTTACTTTTTTAATTTCATGGTGGTTAAGATGGTATATACAATCTGAATTCATCATTGTTTAATTTTCGTTATTGATTTTGAATGTGATAGGGGATGGAATGTAAATTTGTCTGCTGAGGAAAACCACTGCCGCCACGCATCAAAACATAACCACAGTCTGTTTTCAGTCATCTCTGTGTTACCTACAGGTGAACTTCAGTTTACAGCCAACATGAACAAACACAAAGGAAAAGGATGTTTTATGGTATGGACATTAAGGTTAGACCTCCTGTTAACATACATAAAAAACTCCTGGGAGGAGACATATCTCTAAAGCAGACTGAATCCTGCACACTGATTGTTGTAAGCCCTTTGTGGCTTCAATCATGAGCAGCCCCAGAGCAACAACTTCAGCCATCAAATACAACTCCAGAATCCTTGAGATCAGGAAAGGAAACTGTTTTTTTGTCAATAGTCCAGAGACTTTAGTAAATCGGAAAATTGACAGGCTGCATTCACTATTTTATCAGTTTTATGATACAGTAGGGCCTCCAAATGATTGTTGTTTACCTGCCAGAGTACTTATATATAAAGATTTGACAGCATTGGCTTTTGGTTGTCACGTTTCTTTGACCTATACATGCTTCATGAAAAGACATGCAATTAATGTTGAATTTTTGTTTTTGAACAACAAAAATATGCAATTGTCACAAACCTTTTAAATATCGAAACAGAAAGGAGTGGTGTTTTACTCTCTAACACCCTTTTCCCATGAAAATTAGCATGCATATGCAGGTTTTTTAAACACAAGAAAACCGCTAAAATAGGCGATAGACTCCTTTCCCACTGCGAGTATGCCGTGCCGGTACACTGGCCTTTCTGTTTTTCTTTTCCTGCAGCACCAGAAACAGGGTTAGTAAACAGTGACAACGTTATGGCGGTTGCTTCTTTTTTTTATCTGTTACTTATTCAGTCTCTCTTTCAAATTCTCAAACCAACCAAGTCGCCAGAATTTTTTTTGGCATTGGACGTTTCTGCAAACCAAAGATATGCTGACTGGCGACATTTATGAACCAAAAATATGTTTCATAAATATGTTCATCATATCAGCCTCGTATCATGCTTGCAGAAACACAATGCTGCGTGGTAAACGTTGTGGAACAATTGGTTAGGTTTAGGCAACAAAACTACTTGGTTAAGGTTAGAAAAAATATCATGTTTTTGTTCAAATAATAATGTAACGACATAACAACGTAACGTTACAACGCAACAAAACCACTATAGTTATGTTTAGGAAAGAACATCATGGTTGGGCTTAAAACTAGTACGTTTGTACAGTGAAAATGACACTGAATGTTGTGAACACGGCCATGAATGAATAATAAAAGTCTTGTGTTTGTTTGTTTGAAATGTGTCTTATGACGATCAGATGAGGTAAAACGATATTATATATTCACTTCCCATGAAGCATGTCCACCCGGGTGTCATGTTTCCATCACTGCCGATCGGAGCTGGAGCCGATAAATATGGTACCTGTAACTACTGCAGAGTCATTTGTCCCAGGAATGAACTCTGATTGTAACCTTTCAGGCTGTTCTCATTTCTAGCTGTACCTACAAAAAGTAATGCACTGTAAGTTTTTTATATATCCCATGAAATCAATTTGTATGGAATCCACATAATTGTGAACCAGGAAGTATGAAGAGCAACAACCACGCGTAGATGGGAGGTCGGGGTGGACGGGTTGGTTAAAAACACAAGACTTTTGCCCAGGAGACTGGTGTTTGTGTGTCCCGTGTGAAACCAGAAGTCAACGTTGATTTATTTGTCACGTAACTTCCGCACTTAAGTAACGCCACTTCCAGAGTTATTTAAACCCAAATCATGATATTTTCCTAAACCTAACTAAGTTTATTTTGAAAACACTGGAGCGGAAATTGACATGTGTGTGTTGCTGGATATTCATAGGAATTAGGAATAACTTTTCGTAAGATATCATACAAACTGTTGTATGAAGAAATGTTAAACCTTTCTCACTAAAGATAAAAGCCAGATGTTAGTGGTTTTTTTGTCCAGTGGGAAAGGGGCTTAACAGACCATCTTGGCCAAGCGTACAGACACCAGCTTTTTGTAGTTTGGCTATCTCATGAATTTAATGTTGATGCAGCTGATAAAATCTAAAAATGCACAGCAGTGATCCTGCCCTTGATACAAGGACAGTTGGGTGCATGCTCGCAAACCCCGCAGATACAGTAAATCGTTCTATAAGAACCCATCATTAGATCATGAGGAAATTTAAAAACCTACACAGATAAATGCAAAACCGTTAGCGTCCATATACATTTTCATATTGCTGCGCATCAGCAGACTTTTCACCACATGAAGCCCCCTTGGGATTTTCCCCATTTCTCCAGCACTACATGCACTCGGTTTTCATCTGCAAACTCAGAGACAGGAGACGGATCATCACTCATCCAAAACGCCGTCTGCAAAAGAAACAGTAGTACAAATCAGCTCGCGAGTATTAGACGTCTCGGATCCACATGTGAGGCATGGGGATATGCTGTCCTTGGAAAAAAAGCAGCTTTCCGGCACTTCTGCTAGCCAATATGCCCTTTATTTAGCCGCCAGAGCTAATCACACATTCAGCCAGATTCAGCAGGGTGTGCTCTGGCATTTATTTACAGTGGAGTCCACAGCCAGGACATATCATCCATGATTCAGTAATTCAAAGAGCCTGGTCTACTGAGTACAGACTCAGTCCCTCAACTGCCACATTCACTGCTACAATTATCGTGTTACTTGGGATGGAGCTCAAACATGAGATCACTGTGAATCAAGCCACCTACAGTATCTTGTGATTGTGAGGAGGACTGGCTGGGAGTGCCACTGGGAAATGACCTTGTAAAAGTCACATGCAGGCGATAATTGCACTGGCGTAGGGATCTGTTTTCTCCACCCGATAACCAATTTCAACCTCTTAATTTGAGACTCTCAGTAATAAAAGAATTTGGTCTCGCTGTACCAGCCCAGTCGCACAGCAGTTAGGAAATAGTCACATGATTTAATGTACTGATTCGTGTACATAGACACACATTTCAAATTTTTTTCATGATGGTCTGCACAAAATCAAATCGTATGTAATCTACATATTTGTGAACCACGAAGTTACAGTATTTTAACCCAAACCGCAATATTTTCCTAAAGCTAACTAAGTAGTTTTTGTCACGTAACTTCTGTACTTAAGTTACGCCACTTCCGGTGTCATTAAACCCAAACTGAGATCTTTTCCTAAAGCTAACTAAGTAATTTTATTTTGAAAAAAAAGGAGCGGAAATTGACACGTGCATTACATGTTGCTGGACATTCATAGGAAAACACAAAAAATACGTCGTTGAAAGTCGCGCTGAGCGTCAAGAAACAAAAAAAGGGAAATTTGCGTCTATGTACACGAATCAAATCGATTAAATTTCGTGACTTATTCACAAACTGCTGTGAGATTGTGTTGGCTGTGCACGGAGAAAAGCTGAAAATCGCCAATTGACAGAACATATCAGATCTGGATCAATCATACATTTCAAAATAATGTTCTTAGCCTTATTCTAAATCTTATTATAGCAGCAGATGTGTGAAGGTTACTGTATCAAGATCATTCAAACAGTACCAGAGAAGATATCAATCAAAGCAAAGCTCATTTAATTGGAGTTTGGAATAAAGTAAACTGAAAAAGAAAATAACACAAACACTAGAGAACATTCCTGAGCTTACAGTTCAGACCACAGCGTCAAAATGAGATAGAATATATACAGACGTATATTCACATTCATGTCCTGGACATGCTGAAGCAAATCACAGTGGATAAAAAATGCAACTATATATGCTCAGAGAAGTGGAAAAACAAATTGTGAGATTCACATTGACTTCCCAGTTGCAGGTAGAATTGATTCAGCTCACAGGGGCCAAAGGCCTCCGAGTACATAAACGCAAGACCTGGAGCAGCACCAAACTTTGTGGCCTCAGAGCTCCATGTTTTGCAGCATTGGCAAGTTTTGATTCCAAAAAGGAAACTTTGCCATTACAAGGCAAGTGGGCAATGAAAATTCAATTAAGGTCCCACACCTACAGTATGTTGCTACACAGCGGTGGAGCGAAACAGTCCAGCTCTCCATTGGAGGACCTTCTTTTTTCAGAAACGCGGCTCCAGTTACCATTTGGATGGAAAGCATGGTATTCCATATCCCAACACATAGCTGAAATTATAGATTTCATCTTGTGGTTCACTACATTGCGGTTCCATGTGGTCTCATTTGAAATATGTCATGTTTATGGTTTGTTACCGAGAGATGATAATAAATAAACAAAACCACCGTTGAGCTAGTTGGCTTGTCAAAGTTGACAAATTGGCTATTGTTGAAGGATGTCTTTTTTGAACAACAAAATAGGAACATTTGGTTTGGGGAATATTACCTATTCTTAAAAAATATAGCCTTTCAGACTCTGAATTGAATAATTACTACTTCTGTCAGTGAGTCGAAGCAGACAGTGAAATTCTCTCCTCCGGCAGAATTACAACCCAATTGTTCAATTTAAGTGTGCCTCTAAATTTTCTCTTTTGGCTGTCCGGAAAGGGAACACATGGTGTTTTTACTGGACATTTTAGTTCCAAGCCAAACATTTCTTTCTGGTATTTAAAGTGCATTTCCAGGTCTATATATATAAATACCATATTTAATCCTTTGTTTTCTTTAGTATTTGCACCATATTTGTACCAGAGCTCTATAGCGGTGGAAACGGTAATGAAATGTATTTTGCCTCAAGTTACAACTGAAAAATGGTATTTAAAAATGATTTTTTATGACATCAGCATTAGACGAGGACTAATTTCTTGGGATAATAAAAGAAGCTTTGTCTTGGAAGCACACCTGTTTTCCTACAGTATTCCCAGTTAGCTTCATTTCATGATGCATTGTGTTGATTGAAACCACATTTGCATACATCTGCATCTATTAATCCCACTGACATTTGAGTCCTTTACTCTAATCGCTTCAGACTGGGGACTCATCACTTAAAACTGCTCGGTAGAATAATGCCAAAGTGGAATAATGCCAACTCGACTTTCTCTGATATGAATGCAGACACAGAAAGGACACAAAACCCTCTGACTGACACTGGTTGGTTGTTACTTTGGGTTAAACATTGTTATTGTACTTTCCGGTACATTAAAAGGGGGTAGGCTGCAAATGACAAAATTGATTTACTGAACAGGTATTCAGCTATTTTCTGAGCCAAACTTGTTAGACTTAAACCTGCATTAATTGATTTATTTTGGCTGCTTAGAATAGGGATAGGTGAAGAAACTGTAGAATCAACATTGATATATTTTCCAAATTCTAATTATATGTCGAAAGTATTGGAAAATGAGATCGATGAAAGCAGTGAGAGTGAACCTAAACTGTAGAGCTGTGGACTGGAAAACCAAAACAATGAGCTGAAAGATGCTAAAATGCTCAATGGAGCTACACATAGTCATGTAACCCATTGTTAATGTCAAAATATTGATTAGTGCAGCTTTACGTAAGTTATACGTTAATAAGTTATAAGCTAATATACTCATCACCAAAGCTACTATAATTTAGGGTAATTTAAAGGACCAATGTGGGCGATCACTGACAGAAGGTCCCTGCTACACCCACTAGTAGGTTTTATCATCGATTCACATGGGCAGTCACCAACAGAAGGAATAAAACACAACGACAGCGACCGTAGTAATTATGACAAGAGCAAAAGCGGAAGTCAGGTGCTGTAGTGTAGACAGCAGATGGATGGACACAAAACAGTACTTTCACCCAGGAGGCCGAGATTCACATCCCATGTGAAACCAACCTTGGGTCTTTTTTGTGTCTTGTCTTTGTGTTCACAATCTTAAGTTTCACCTTCGCTTTTCAGACGTAATTTTAAGCCAAAACAAGATCTTTTTTGCTAAATTGAATTAATGTTTTTGTTGCATAAAGCTAATGAATTGTAGTTTTGTTGCCTAAACCTAGACAAGATGTTTTGTTTGTGCTCATTTTATTCAGTCTTACGTGTTGCTTTTAATTTTCGCTTTCACTGTTACAACATAGTAGGTGTAGTAGGCCCCTACTGACCCACATCTCTGAGGCTTATAGCGACTGAAAACGCACATTTAATGAGCTGATAACAGTCAAAATGGGTGCAGCTGACGAAAGACAAGGAAAAGTACTAGAATATACTTATTTTACATTTTAATTATTGAGAAACATAGTCATGTTCTTTGCAGCAGATAGAGCCATTTTAATACTTTTACCTTCCACCTTTACGTAATACATGACCTACTGTACACTGTTAGAGTCACCATCGGTTAGCAGCCCCCGCTGACTCCCCACAATACCCCCCAAGCGTCACTGCTCTCTGTAAGCAATTAAGAATAATTTATTCCCAGACTTGATGCAAGCCATATTGATATTTCCTCTCCCCCTCCACTGAATGAATGCAACGAGGAAAAACATGGGCTTAAAGGTTGTAAACATGAAGAGGATCTGGTTGAGAGATAATTACAGCAATTTCCATGATTCATTCATAGCAAAGCATGCCGATAACGTCCATGAACTCTGCAGGATAATGACGACACCGAGAGGATGCTAAGGAAACGCTGAGGTTTAATGAATCACATGCAGTGAAGTCGCTGCAGTGAGAAGTAAACAAGAGTGAACCCATAAAGGGACAGCAGCAGTCCTGTACTTCACTAAAGCAGAAGCCATGACCTCACTTCCTCATCACCACAGCACTTTGAAGCTGTAATCTCCAGAGTCCCATCCGGTCACCAGCTACTGCTGTAGGTCAGCTGAATACAAACGGTTTCTGTGATGCTGCATGAGCTCCGAAATACAAACCACTTAATGAAGCTGAGCCTCAGCACACTGATGATCCAGACTCCAGACTGCTTTTACTACTGCTACTACAGCTTTGATCACTACTACTACTACTACTACTACAATTCAGCCTTTACTACTGCAGGTTAGCTGAATACAAACTGTTTCTATGATGCTGCCTGAGCTCCGAGATACAAACCATTTAATGAAGACGGGTCTCAGCTCAGTTTGGGAACCTCCCATTCCTCACCTGTGTGGTACTACTACTAACTACTACTACTACTACTGCTGCTGCTGCTGCTGCTACCACCACCACACCCTTTACTGTTGCTTCTACTACTGCTACTACAGCCTTGACTACTACTACTATAACTCCTACAAACAAAGGCATTACTACTATAACTACTGATGATACAATCATTACTATTACTACTACTACTACTACTACTATGATACAAACATTACTACCACTACTACTACTGATGATACAATCATTACTACTACTACTACAACTCCTACAAACACAGGCATTACTACTATGATGATACAATCATTACTATTACTACTACTACTACTATGATACAACCATTACTAATACTACTACTAATCCTACAGATACAGTCACTACTAATACTACTATGTTACAACCATTACTACTACTACTACTACTACTACTACTACTAAGCCTACAGACAGTCATTACTAATACTACTACTGATAATACAACCCTTACTACTACTAATAAAGCCATTCTACTATAACTATTACTACAACTACTACTACTACTGCTACTGATACAGCCTTGACTACTACTACTCCTCCAGATTCAGTCATTACTACTACACTAGAACCACTACCATTACTACTCCTCTAGGTACAACAACTGCCACTGTCAGTACCATCATTTCCATCGTTATTCAGAATATTATTACTACTACAACTCAATTCTATGTTTAGTCTATTTGTGCTGCTGAATCTAATTCAAACAACAGAAAAAATAAGAAAAAAGTGGTAATAACACTATTTGTCTAACACTCGAAAAAGACATTTACAGACAATAAAACACAACGACCATAAAATAAAACAGAAAAACTTGATTACTTAAAAACGTGGTCAAACAAACAGGCACACGGACGACTGCAATGAACAGATAAAAACACTAAACTGAGCTCCATCACTTGAGGTGTGTGTTGAGAAGTCATTTACAAGATGACACCAGAGCCTTTTCTCATTATGTGGCTGTGTTTAGCCATCCAGACCCCGGGACTCCTCCTCCTCTGAGCCGGGTCTGCTTCCAGCTATGACGGCTTTGTTCTTCCAAGGCCTCTTTGGGGCCTGCTAATGCAATCAGTGCGAGAAAGCTCGGACATAAAATATAATAGGGGGGAAAGGAGCAGGAAGAGTTATAGGGCTGGGATGAATAGTTTCCCCTTTGAGTTGGTTCCGTTTTCGTTCAATTTATTGCTCTCAGCTAGCTCCTGACCAGAGAGCTCTCTCTGTTTCAGCTCCACGCCGGAGGGGTCCAGTGAGTCTGCAGCAACACTGACCTCATCTGTGTGAGCCAAACACATGTTCTGTTTTGCAGGTTCTCCAGTCGGTCCCCCCCTGCACTGCAGCAGGACTTAGTTTAATCCATTTCAGTGCCAACACTACTGTATGTTGTCATGGAACGGCCTAACTGGAGATAAATGTGACTTTAGAAGAGGCAGCTCTGTTTAAAGCTGTGGCAGGACAGGAACGTTAACCTCTTTGTAAAAGTGCACGAGTAGACGGCTTCAGGTCAGATTACACCAGCATTTAAACCGGCAAAATGTTGCAAACAAATCAGTTAATTTCAATGGAATCGCAACAATCTGATTTGCTTGCTAATCATTAGTTGCAGACCTAATCTTTGCAAGGGCAAAGTAAGTTCGCACAAATCTTTCAAGTTGAGTACAAACTTCTCCACAAAAGATAAATGGTTTACAAACAGTTATGAAACAGGAGTACAAACATCTAAGTATCTCTTTTTAATAAACTGTAAATAAACTCCTTGTGACGTTTGCGACCGAGCTAATAAGCTTGTTAATTGACAGTTTGCAAGCTTATTCCCTAATAATATACCATCCTGGGAAAAGAATGCCAGGCTGCATGCACTTCCGATTCCCACGTCTCAAAATCAATGGGTTTTTTGGATGTTTTTTTGGTTAAATGCCGTAAATAAGGTCTGACCAGATGGCAACCAGATTGTATAGAAGTCTATGAGAAAATGAGCCAACTCCTCACTGGATTTATTACCTCAGTAAACATTGTAAACATGAGTTTATGGTCTCAATTGATAGTTTCAAGTCTTCTTAAATATGATGTTTATTTAGTAAATTATGGTCCCATTTAAAGTCAAATAGACCATAAAGCAGGGGATGCTTTAGGGCGTTGTTACCTTGTGATTGACAGGTCGCTACCACGGTTTTGTCCGCTTTGGAAGTTGTCCGTGTTTTAGTCTAAGAACCCTTTCACAGTGTGTTTTTCATTTTGGTCACCTAAAAATGTCTTATTCAGCGTTCAGTTGAACTTAGCTCCATGCTTTCGTGTCTCGTGAATTTTGAGGCTTTTACGTGACTTAAAAAAGGCGGTTGCTAACAAGTGGCTAAATTAAACTACAGAACGTCATCACGCCGAACACTAGTACACCTTTAGCTTTGTGGTGGTGACGTGAAGTCATGTGACCTTGTTATAGTTCGTTTATAGCCTGGCTTTTTACTTCTGCTGATTGCATTTACGCTTAAAAAACATGCAAGTATCATAAACGTGTGTTTGCCACAGATCTTATTTTCTGCAATAATCCAAAACCCAATGGAAAAATACCATTGGCTTTCTGTCGAGGGAACCAGGGCGATGCTAACTTCCTGGTTGGACTACAAAAATACGTCATCCCTGGAGCACTCTATGGTGACAACTATTGTGATGCTATTTCCCAGCGTGCTTGCATGTTAGCAATGTTAGCTTGCCAGCTTTCTTTTATTTGATTTAATAAATTACAATACAGTTTACAATGACTGTACAAAGAGGAATATCTATTCAAAAGTTAACATAACAAATAAAATTAGAAGTTATGACAACATAGGAAACTATTTCCAGATGTCTTACAATAACTATCACAGTGACAATTATACTGTTATATTAGTTATAAGATGTCATATGTAAGTTCTGGTTGCTTTTTTACTATGAATTAAACAAACGGTAGTGCTGTATTGTTTGAAATCATTACAAAAATAAAAAAGATTTGGCTTTGCTTTGTGAATATGATATTTCTAAAATAAACTAAATAACAAATAAATAGCTTCTATAAACAATTTAAAAAGCTGTTTTATCTGTAAAAAGAACAAATGCTCACATTCACTTCCAGTGGAGAGAAACATATTGACTTTATCTGAATGATTTTTAGAGAGTTAAACCTTTTAGTTAACATCCCAATTAGCCAATTCACAGTTAATTAGTGCAGCTCAAGTGCTGGAAAACCAATGATTCCCTCCATCACGATGTTTCCCCCTCAGGAAACAGACATGAAGCCCAACTGGAAATATGTTGATTAAAAGCAAAACTGGCAGCAAGTGTTGTTATGTTTATAAAAATATGTTTGGGTGTGAAAAAATGAGTCACGTCTAAATGTTCCAAAAAGTGAAAAGCATCGCTTGTAGACTTCAGAGTCCACTTGCTCCTACATGTATACCCTCACCCATGATGGGGTTGGCGTCGATGCTGAATGACATCAACAGACTCTCTGGTTTCAATCTCAGCGAGGATATTTATTTTTTTGTGATACAGTCATACTGTACAGGCTGGTGGGACTTCTGAAATGGAACCACACGCATGGATGACTTTTCTGATGATTTACCTTTACTGCCAGCAGTTTGACTTCTACTTTCATTGATTCCTCTCCAGCAGGCAGCACACTGTGATGTATTGATCACAACAATCTGTGTCACTGCTCTGAACACTGCTGTAATGTAACAATGCCAACCGCTCAGAGGGCACTTTTTGTGACAGTAAAGTGGTACCTTACGGACATTTCTTTTTTTGTTTCCATCCCAAACTGAGTTGATTTAGTCTCAGTCTGGATGTTTGGAGCTCTTCAAGTGAAAAAGGCCTTGAACCCTCTTTGGTCCTGACTTGTACAGTATCTCAGACTTTTAGCAACTTTAACAAAGATGGACATACGAACATGAGATCCAAAAGATTGACTATATTTACCAAATTTTAATTCCAGTGTTGGGATTAAACACAATTGCAGTCAACAAAGATGACAAATCAGAAAAGTTAAAGGTCATCAGCATTAAGAAAATGCTTTTATTTTGCTCTTACTTGGTGTGTGTATTTTGGCAGTGTAACCCAATAAAGCTGTGATGTACTGTATATAAGAACCCTGCTAAACCCTTACAACTGTCAGTGCAGTAGCGTCGAACCGTACAACCCGTTCACACTCCCAACTCGTCAAATATTGCCGCTTGGTCAGTGGCCCTCGGAATCGGTGCACCGAGGCACCCTTTCAACTAGCTCCAATGTTAACCCATCCAAGTCAGTAGTATAAGGAGTGAAAAAAGTCTGCTTAGGGAGGATGTCAGGGTGGATGGTCTGGTCAAACAAACATGGACTTTGACCCAGGAAACCCCTGTTTGTGTCCTGTGTGAAATCAAGTCAACCCTGACTTATTTTACCGTTGTTTTGTTACACAACTTCCTTACTTAAAACGTAAGTTACATAACAGGGCATACTCATTTTATGTAAGAAATTTACTTATTTTAACCCAAACCATGATGTTTTCCTAGGCCTAACCAAGTAGTTTTGTTGCCTAAACCTAAAAACTGAAGAAACCTAATTTCAACCATTACTACCACTGCTACTGATGGAAGTCTATTTTGAGACTGTATGCATGTAACGAGCAGAAATTGACACGTTGTCCCTGATACGTCCAAAACTGACGCTGGAGGGGTACCTTTTTAGCCATGTTACTCTTTAAACCCTCACTGTACTATTTCAAGATTATGGTGACACTTTTTTAACAGTTGTAAACACATGGTTAACTTTATAAATTGGGAAAAAAGCAAAAAAAAGCAAAATATTACTTGGCTAGGTTTAGTAAAACAACATCATGATTAAAACAACAAGGCCGTTCAAAACACCTCTGTTTCCTACATGTACTCCAACAACGGCTGACTCTCACCACTCCACCTGTCATGACAAAGCAGTCATATGCATGTCTTCTGTGCAGTGAAGTCTCAAAATCCATTAAATTGCAATCAAATAAATAAAACCTTGATGAAAATCTAATTTCAAAATACAATTTGCACCACAAAGGCTCTAAAGTAGTTCAACCATTAACATTTGTTTTACTTAGATGGTTAACAATCAGCAACTCACTCCTGTTTCCTTCCCAGTTTCCTCGACACCTTTAATTGCAGGAGCTCTTTGTGTACTATAAACTCCCGCTAACAGTACATTCCTGCAACACAAACAGCCTTGGGTGTGTAGACACATCGCATCTGTTTAAACTGAAATCATTTTACTGTAAATTGATGTGCTTCTTTAAAAAGCAGTTTGTTGATGTTGAATCTGTATTGGAAACATCAGATCTGTGTCATATGAGGGAAGTTTTATTGGTTTCCAGATGCAGTGAAATTGCCAAGTGCAACTTTAATAAAGTGCGTTTAAATAAATCATCTAGGGGGCTCTTCATCACGCAGTTATGACATGTGCTACATGCTCCTTGGTGAAATGACATCACTGCATCTGGGACTACAGTATAAATCAGGTTGAATCTGTACAGTCTGATCTGCTCACTGTGGTGCTACTTTTTAAAATCTGTATTGTTCTGCGTCCTCTGCTGAAACGCTGTCACCCCATGAAGCCATTGTTATAAAGTGATTTACTGGACAAAAACGTTTCACACTAAAATTTACAGCATGCTCTGTTGACACAAAGAACGTCCTAAAAATTATATGTTCCATCCGTCAGTTAGAAGGAAAAAAAGACACGGATATATTCGAAGTTGGACGGCGAATTAAATTCCTGATTGTATCTGTAACATTTTGGTTTCAGGCATCGTTGCATGTGAAAAGTGAAGTCAGTTTCAGTTTGAGCTGTAAAACTTCCCCTTTCTCTTTCTTCACTTCAGTGTAATCATGTAATATGTTTTAGTCTCTGGGTCTGCTTCACCTCACAAAACCATTCAGGAACCGCTTCACTGTCTGGCTTTCATCACCGAGCGCTCCGTCACTCCTCCTCCGACCGCTGCGCTTTGTTTAATCATCCTCACACCGAGTCGCGCATCGCTGCTCTTGGATGGCGTTGCCTCGCCTGCAGACATGTTGGACTGGAGGATTTCACCGTGAGGGTTTTAAAGTTCTGACATTTCCCTGAACACACTGAGCAACTTCAACAGGGACGGTGCCACATGCTAATTCTAACACACTTACACTGTTGATTGATGTAGTACCGTTAAAGTTCAGAAAGCTAAACTTTAATATTTCAAAGTAAAGCTTTTAGACATTTTCATATGAAGAAATTCCAATTCAGCCAAACTATTGTCCTGGTTGCTAAAACACAACAGTGATTCTTTAGGAAACTATGCTTTCAAACTCAGTGTTTTGAACACTTTGGCGTTTAATGAGAAAAGTTTTCTGGCTCACAGGAAGTAATGCATTTTATGATTCCAGCTTTTTTTGTAATAAACAGAAGAAGAACTGGAACTAAAGTAATGGAGATGTTCAGTTCATGAATGAAGAAATCTTTAACACTAATCCTCAAGTTGAAATGAGTGCATTGAATCATCAGCATCACTGATTGAATCAGTAGCTTTGTGCATTGAGTCAGTTACACTGACTGGTAACTCAGCTTGGGAATATAACGACATACATACAGTATACTGTGAGACAACATAAATGTGTCCACCATCAGAGATTTTATCTTACAGTTCATACTGTGTTATCTATCCCTTTAATATCTCTGGGTGTATTAAGGGCAGCAAACACCAGCAGTGAATGGCTTGCCATCAAAACACCTGTGTTTAAACACACCAGCAGTGTCTTAATGCTCTTCATTGCAGGTTGATGAGCATCAGCTTGTCAGGCAACGTGATCTCATCCCTACTCGTCATATTTTGCTGCTTGGGCCGTCATTATAGTGATGCCGGGGGGCATCCTTTGGCGTAGTATCTTGACGCAGAAAGTTTGCGCATGGTTAATGTTGTGAAACGGTGACGGTTAGGGTTAGGCAATAAAAATCGTAGGGTTAGAAAAAACATCATGGTTTGGGTTAGAATAAGTACACTTGTAACATAAGTTAACCTACAGACGTAACGTCACGTGACATAATGTCGTCAGTAAAAATCAATCAACTTTTGGTCCGCTGAGTGAAAGTCCTGCATTGTCAAAGATTAAGCCAGTGGTTCCTAAACCTTTTTGCCTAGTGACGCCTAAAAAAAAACAAAACGTGTCTATAATTGTGACTCCTTGACACGAGTTCTTGGCAGTTCTACTAAAGATACTTCTATACTGTAAAGATTAGAGAAAAGTCCCAAAAATGTTACTTGTAATTGAGTATGTTTACATTGTTATACTGGTACTTTTATTGAAGTAGGATCTGAATACTGTAATACCAACAGCAGTAAATCTCCACTCTTGAAAATGGCACCTTACAAAATGATTCTGAGCAGAAAAATCAAAACATTTTGGTACTTTTTAAAAGGATAATCAGGAACTTGAGCCCTCGCTTGACAAAACAAGAACACTAAGATTTCACATCTTGGAAGATGAATTACAAGTGACTCCAAGTATTTCCAAAATAGATGGACAGTATTTTGGATAATTAAAATTCCCTCGGTAATGTCTGACATTTAACTTCATAATTAGGAAAGCCGCTGTGGGGGGCTAAACCCCCCCGTCGCCTCTCTGCCTTCATCAAAATCTTGGCTTCGGGCTGTTGAGTCATGATGCAACGCCGCCTGGTTTCACTGCGAGGGGTAACCATCTGTTTTCACCTCGTAAGGATGCTGAAAAATGAACGTGTGCACGAGTGACCTCTCACTGTAGACGTCCTCCAGACAAGCACAAGGGAGAGATGATGGGAGGGGGGTCCCCACATACGGTATATAAACCAGAATGCACAAGCCACAGATGTGCTGCACTGAAACACATTTAAGCAGCAGATAAATTAGACTGACAAAAGGTGGAGATGTTGTTAGAGGAGGAGTTTGAGGTTTTGGGAGGAGGAGGTGAAGGCTGACTGAGGCTACATTCACATTGTTGGGACATTATGCTCATCTCTCTATTATCTCTTCTTGGATGTTGCCCATATTGTGCACCAGTATAAACTGACAATGTTGATGAAAACAAAACCCATAACAGTAACAAGATGTCAGGTTTTCAAACCTTTTGTTTTGCTCACTTGTTTTGAGCAGTTTGGTCAAAGAATGTGCGGTTTCGTTGTTTGGGGATTGCTGCCGTTGTGGTTTGAGACGTAATGTTTTGGTCGGAGTACAGCGATGACATATGCGGCTTATGTAGGCGCATCGATTTTCATTTGACCAATTTGTGGCCCCAGTGCCTCTTATAGTAGACTGCTGGCCTGAGGCGGCTGCCGACATGAGATTTAAATCACCACCCTAATGTGTCCTGGTAGTATTTACACTTGGCCTTAAAGCTATTCAACTGTGACCCAGTCATTTCAAGAAAGACAAAAAGTGGTTAAGATGAACTTCTTGGCAAATAACGGCCACATGCAGTGACTTGTTGGGAGTCTTGTTGTCACAGTGAGATTTGTCATCTTTGGTATCATTGAAACTGTACAGACACCTACGCTAACATCTGTGCTCATCAACCATATCTGCCAAACCACTTTATCTGGAGGGGAAATTTTATCCAGATGGATGAACTGTTGTTCGCCAAGAAACAGTTACAGAAACAAACTCATCCTAAAAGCACAAATTGTTGTTTTTACATCTCTGTTTAGTCAGTCTAAAAAACAGTCTAAATTCATGCTTTGTCAGGTCTGTCTGCAAGATGACAAGCAATGAACTTTTAAAATGCTTGTTTTCTGAATAGAGTTCAGATCGATGAGGGCTAGGCTGTGATAACATTGTAGCTGCTCAATCAACACTCAAAATAAATCTAAATTAGGCATAAATATGGCAGCAACGTTATTGTTTATCCACATTTATACACATAGATTTTAGTATTATTGAACTTTGGAGAGCCAGGCTCTCTAGTGTCTCTAGTGTTTATGTTTACAAATTCTTTTTAAATTTAGTGAGATAATACCAGCCAGGGTGATTATTTTATTTTATCTGAAGAAAAAAATATATATCTAATGGTAATTATTTTGTACATCTGATGAAAAAAACAAATACATCAGTAATAAATGAACAAGAGTGAAAAATATATTTCTTTTTAATTTTGACTCCCAAAAAAGCTGTTTTACTAGCTAGCCATTTACTGTTTGTTTATTTAGAGGGGTTGGTATAAGTGTACAATAATCAGAACCAGCAGATCATTTGTGCTTTCACCACATTTCTTTCTTCATTTACAAGCCGCCTTTATTTTACTATTTTCCTCTAGCAACAATAAAAACAGATCTGTTTCTTGTAAAATCTGTAAAAATAAAAAACAATGTGCCTTACAGACAACAAGCTTATTGTTGGTCAAAGTGGACAGAAGCATCGGATCTATTTATTTTGTTTTCAGTGACAGTGTGCACACAGCCTGCAGTAAGCGAGTTCCCATCTTCTTGCTTCAGGGGGAAGCCAAACAGGGAGGGAGGATGTGCTCACGTCCGAGAGAGAGAGAGTGAGGGAGTTTAAGACAGAAAAAAAGCAGTGACTGTGTGACAGCGAGAGTGAGAGAGAGAGAGAGCGCTGGAGGTTGAGTGTTTGTGGATGCATTCCAACGAGGCCACAACCTCCGGAGCAGATTTGGAGTTTGAGCCACGACGCAGTCGAGCCGAGGGAGGCTTTTGCAGAAAACAGACGGCTGATCTGGTGCCAGATCACTGAAAGACGAGGGGCTGAGTGGTAGCAGGCAACTGACCCCTCCAATGTTTGAAAACAACTCTTTATTTTACCTCAAATAATCCCCCTTTTGTTTAAAACAATATGAATTATGGATGCTAAAGTTTCTACAAAAGATTTTTTTTTTTGTGCTTTGCATTTGACTCCTTTAAAAACAGAATTTGGTAAGGATGATGTCAAAACACCGCGGCGCCATAGATTCATAAAACTTAAGATATATTTGCTATTATTATTCACTGACTTGTATTGCAATCACTCTTCCAGACAATGGCGGCAGTCTTTAGAGCAGAGTAACGGATTATTCTGGTGGTCGTGGCCCTGCAAGCCTCAAATGTCAAAAGCCAGAGGCAGCCTCAGTGGTTACTAAATTATATGAGGTACGAGCTAAACCAGAGGCTGAAGACGCACAGCTGTGGACAGGATCTGACACCGTCTCGCCTGGCTGGGGCATAGCGAAGAAAAAACAGCCTAAAAGGAAGTGAAAAGCCCTAAAAGTCTATAGTTTTCTGGAAGAAACCGAGGATCTGATTCCATCTCTGGCAGCTGGAGTCTGATTGACTGCAGATTTCAGTTCCTGACGGTCTATATAAGTGTTTACGATCCAAGTGCATCGCATGTCCTCGGAGTCCGCTGTAAAGATCTGAGCGGGGACGTCTCCTCGTGGCAGCGTTACAACTTTCTCGCAGGCCAGATGCTGTCATCTGACATGACATTCTCGCTCTGATTCTGCGTGTTGTTGACCAAACAATCCCTCTGAAACTGATGGAAAACAGATCAAGAGGAGGCCCGGCGCTGCGAAGACTCGTATACACTCGGATTATATTACACTGACCTCGAGACTGTTTAATGAGCCTTGCACGAATATATTGATATGTTCTTATGCTTCTCTGCTATTATCTTCAACCGACTTCACCCTAATTGTCTTTATGGCTAATTGAATTACCTAACAATTGTCATGTTAGCATTTTTGTGGCTAACAGACCCTGTTGGCTTGAGTGAGGAATCCTCAGCCATTTTTCGGTTGACTTGCACCCTCTTCTCGCTGTGTGACAAGCATTTTGTGAAGGAGAAAAACAGACAAAATGTTTTCTAATCCCCTTCTGATTTCTGTTTCTCCGCTCGGGCCACAAATCACTTGGTCTCACTGGCGCTGCAGACCACCCGTTTTCTCCAAGCACCGCACTTAAAAGGAAGCACACTTTATCAGATGCGCACCAGTGGCTCCCACTGGATAAAACTTTGGTCTAAATCAGCTGCTAATGACGTGGAGAAAACGCTTTTTTCTTATGTCTTTAACTCAACTGTAAAGCTTCAAATGTCACTGAACAAGAAAGCCTTTGTGTGACGTAGATAAATGGTTATAAACGCCATCAAATTGTTGCGTTTGATCTCATAGGTGCAGAGGTCGCCCTAAACTGCCACGAGCCCTCGGCACATTACAGAGATTCAGAGGGATGCTGTTTATAGCTAAGCAATTTCACGGTGGCGGCAAATCAGTGATGGCATCCAAAAAAACAGCACAAGATAGTGATGTAAGAGTTTCATTTCAGCCACACTTGCAAAGAAAGAGCAAAACCCACACAAATGACTTACTGTAAAAAGGGAAAAAGACTGTATTTAGTCTGCGTTGAGAACCATCTCCAGGGCTTGAATACACATCATTTTCTAACACAACAGAGGAATAGAAATATTTACTCTGACCTAGCCAAAGACAACAGCTGCGCTCCGAAGAAAACTAACAATGGCATCAGGGCTGTAAACTCCTGAAACTCTCTTTGAAATATTTGCTTTTCCCATCATGACCAGAGCCGCGGTCGACTCGCACCAGATTCTGGTAATATGAGAATCCAGGAGTCGGTGGATCCTGAGTATCACTTTCAGTCTTTGGCTGGAAAACTGAATTCTTTACCTGATCACTTTTAAAACACAACAAGCTGTATACACTGCCACTGACAGTTATGTAAGCAGATCAGGGGTCTGTTTCAAGAAGCTGGTTTAGTGAGTCACATCTGTAGAAATGTTGCTGAGGAAAACCCAGAATTGGTTGTTTTCCATGGCTCCATGTTCCCCAAGTTTTACTCAACAAACTCACCCAGAAAACTCAGTAATTAGTGCATACATGTTTGTAGTACTTACTGTATGTATACAATCAATTAAAAATAAATTATCACTGCCCTGTTGAAATGCATGCATTACACAATTAAGTATATAGTGTGCACAGTGTACTACATGGAAGTGTACTACTGTAATGGAAGTGTCCGTGTTGAGACACAGCTTATGTCTCCACAGTGATGCTTTCGGAAAGAGAATGACATTTGTAAACTGTAACTAACATAATTTCAATCATAGCAAAGGACACAAAACAATATATTAAAGTATATATGAATAAATGAAAATAAGTTTTAAAAAGAAGCAGTAGAAGTAAATAACACCAACTTGCTCATAGAGGTCACTAAAGAACAGATTATGTCTGTTAAAAGTGTATGTCTTTGTTTAATGCTTCACATGTCACATCAATCTTTTGGCTGCGCTTTACCCGCTGTACATAAACACTTGTTTCCTTGACGTCTTAACTCTACAAAATAAAAGCGGTTTGTTCCAAACGAATGGCAGAAGGATAATTAGTTTTTGTCTGTGTCATTACATAACTTGGAATGAATTCACTTTGGTCAGCAGCTGACGTCAGTTATCGGTTCTGGTGAGACGTTGATAGGCTTCAATACGACATGATGACAATTATGAAGTCATTTTGGCAAGTCCAAAAACGTCCTGCATGTGAAAGCGTTGCCAAACCCGCCATAATGAGAGGGGCGTTGGGTCGAATGGTTCCTCACTTCCCATCAGTCACTGGTACTTTGTAAACAACGCTGAGATCTGGAATAAATGTTTGTGCTGAGCGCTCGTGTCGTGGGGTGTGGATCCAGGAATGGAAACACCACTTTCACATGGAGAGAATCAAAAGATCTAGTGTATTTCAATCTCAGCAATTAGACTTAGACATGTCGGGTTACACACAACCCGCACTGGCTGGAAAATAGAGTCCCCCTTCCTCCGTTTCGACAATGCAGACTTTGAAAGGCGTTTTGTGAATCAGCATTTTATCCCCGCCGACAAAGCTAAAAGAGCAGTCTGAAATTACCCCGGCAAACCGCTCAGGAGTCACGTCTTCGGAGAGAAAAATGAGAGAAAAGTGTTTTCTCCATTTGGCAAGAAAGGTGTTCAACCATCACATCTAAGCACAAATGCCTGGCAACCGCACACACAGGTACAACGAACACAGACAACGTGTCTGTAAATCAGATAAGTGCGTCCACTGGAAAAGTATCCCAAGCCACAGAAATGCATAGACTTGGGATGTTGTCCACCCTGCTGTCTGCAGCTTCAGCCCTGGACTCTATAATTAAGCGTCATTAAAGACGGACGGCAGTAGAAGTCATGTAAGAGTGTTTGTGCTTGAAAGTGTCTCGTTGTCAGAACTGTCAGCAGCTGGTCTGCTTCTTCATTTCCTCTAACCACCACGGCCAATAGGCTAAACCTTACAGTTTAATTTCCTCTCAGTGCAGGTAAATCCTTTTTCCCCGTTGTGTGTGTGTTAATGCGGGTCAGTTCTTAATATTTGCCCATCAGATAAGGTCGGTTTTTAGTTATATGACATTATTATTTCTGTACTTCTGTACGTTTTTGAAAGCTCAAAGACCAAAGTTGTCTGCATTCTTTCTAATAGCCAGCAGGGGGTGACTCCTCTGGTTGCAAAAAGAAGTCAGATTGTATAGAAGTCTATGAGAAAATGAGCCTACTTCTCACTTGATTTATTACCTCAGTAAACATTGTAAACATGAGTTTATGGTCTCAATCACTAGTTTCAAGTCTTCTTCAATACAGCATGATGTTCATTTAGTAAATTATGGTCCCATTTAGAGTCAAATAGACCATAAAGCAGGACATGCTTTAGGGTGTGGCTACCTTGTGATTGACAGGTCGCTACCACGGCGTTGTAGGGTCTGGGAGTTGTCCGTGTTTTCGTTTTACAACTCTAACCCTTTCATGGTGTGTTTTCAGTTCATGAAAGTTAATTGTAACATTTTGGTTTTGGTTTATCGTAAACTTAAAACTGCATTAACTGATTTGTTGGCCTCTTTTGAGCAGCAGAAACAAGCTGTGAACACAACATTCACTTATTACATTTGAAGTTAAGCAAACAGTGTCTTATTTACACATCCAGCAGTTACAGAGCAACATTATCATTAATTTTGAATCGTGTTTCTGGCCACCTGATTAATGTAAGTCCAATAATCACTCTCTTTTAGCTCTATATTTGGTTTCCACCAACTCCTGAGGAAAATATCTGTCTCTTTAGCTGCTAAATGCTCCACTATCACCAGCTAACTGAATCAGCCTGCTGTTTGGTGCTGAGCATGTTATGTATGGTGGGTTTTTAGAGCTTTTTTTCTGAAAACAGCTTCCTGCTGCGGCGGCGAACAACGTTATGAGAGCAGTGAGAGTGAACCAAAACAGTAAAGTTTAGCTGAAACTCACTATAAAGCTCTGTAAAATAATGCTCTACAGATTCATCACCTTCCTAAGTCTGACGAGATAACATACTCCATATCTGGCTTCATAAGAGGACCCACCGGTTAACTGGCTATACTGGAGCACCATGGCAAGCTGTCTGACCGAGTCGAGGCATTATATTCATTAATTGGCGGGTTGGTGGTTTGACCCCTGGCTCCTCCTGCCATGTTCTTGAGCAAGACACTGAACCCCAACTGCTCGTGATGGATCAGGCCAGCGGCTCAAAGTCTAGTCCAACAGTGTTTTGAACAGAGACTCGGGTAAAAGACAGTTCACTGGAACCAACGTCAAGAAACTCAGAACATTCAATTGTATTTATAATGGAGCTGACTTGAAGTATCACCACAACAATCTTTTTTTCCTATATATTCGTGCAACCTACTCTGCTTAGCCATCATTTACGTACAGGAAATTCTCTTTTGCTTCTTCTACTTTGCAAATAGACATGACAAAACTGAGAATCAGTAAATGTGCACTATATATATATATAGACATATTCCTGGAAATGTTCATGTGGAAAATGTGTGATTGCAAACTTCTTCATACGTACACTAATATGACTTTCTGTGGGTTTTTTTTTATCCTATGCAATAAAATCTCAGTTAGGTTGAAGGAAGCTTTACTTTATATACATTTAAACACCGTTTCTCATGATATGTGGCTTCCTAAATGAGTAAATTGGTGCTACAGTGTTTGTATTGGATGGACCCACATGTATAGTTGAAGCTGGTTCAGCCCACCACATGCCACCTGAAATATGATGTGTTTCTGACTTTATTATGTCAAACAACAGCTTTATCTGGCAAAGGCAATATACATTGCTTTTTGTCTTTCAAGAAAATAACGACATATAAATATCAGGCAACCGCAGCTAGAGACATAAAAATGCACGTCACTATTTTAATGCATGAGATGTGGTTTATTGAGCTGCTCTCAATAGGTTCACTTGATGGTCAAAGCTGGCCGCTCCAGATTGGTTTTGGTGACCACTAACTTCCTTTGCAACCTAATCAGCACTTCCTGTTGCTCTTGGAATCCAAAGGGCTTATCCCACTGCACTGATTAGCAGCAAAAATAAAAACAAAGCCTTTTCCCATTTTGCTTTTTAGTCCAGTGGTCTCTGACTCTGTGAGTAATATGACTATGAGTTTTAACTTGTGGTTCTCGGCTCCCCACATCTGTCAGACGTTCCTCTGCCTTTGAATACGACTGATTACAGTGACAGACAACTCAATACATGGAAGTCATATTTTTTTACCTCAAATCCTTGATATTCACTCTAAAAGCCTGGAGGTGCCAAGAGGGGTTCGAAACTGTTACATTTGTTGTGTTAAAGTACTGTATCCGTAAATGATGAACAATAACGTCTGTTGACACGCTGGTATGTAGAGTTTATTGTTGATTTTGGAGGTTTCCTCAGAGAGTCAGCTTTTGAGGACTTTAGATAAGACGTCTTGCTGAACGAGCAGCAATGTTTATAAAACATCATCATGGGTTTTATGGGCTACTAGATTTTGCACGAAGAGAGTTCACACACTTTAAGTGCAATGACTGTGATTCATGCTGGCAATGCTGCTCTCTGCAGACACTTTACCCAAAAGCTGATTGCATTCATCAATTGTAATTTGTATATTTAATTATCTCCTCACTTTATTTATCAAGGGACCCCTTTGAAAATGGCTATAATGGCTATTTTTTCCTCACCAAAATTTTGCGCAAGTTTGGAGTGTAATTTAGCCTCCTTCTCGACAAGCCAGTATGACATGGTTGGTACCAATGGATTCCTTAGGTTTTCATTTTCGTATGATACCGGTCTCTTCACTCTAGCTTTAAAAATGAGTCCGCTACACCCTAAAAATCAAATGTGCTTTAATGCGTTAAAGAAGTTAGTAGCGTTAAAACAAATTTGCGTTAACGCGTTATCTTCGCGTTACCTTTGATAGCCCTAGTTACAAGCGATGTCACTCTCTATTACATGGAGAGAGTGATATTTATTTATGTCAGTTACTGTCAGCGTCAATTTTGACCAAAGAATATACGTTGGAGGTGGAGCAGGTGCGGTAAACTTCACAGAAATAGAGCCAGGGCGAGCGTTTTTTCAAACAGCCTGTTCGCTGACGAACGGAGCAGGTTAAGATACCTTCATTGGGAAAAACTGAAACAATCTGATGTTCGCTCGTTCAGTTAGGATGTGACGCAGGAAACAGGGTTAGCTGAACTGTACAGTATTTGTGTCATCAAATCAAAAGAATTAACTAAAAGAGGCTAAAATGCCCCATAGACCTGCAGGTAGTGACACCTTGTACAATACATACAGCCATTTCAGCCACTGTTGATTTAAAAATATTGAATAGTGGAGCTTTAAAGATGCAAGCAGTTCTCTTTCCAGGCTATGTCTTTGTTTACTGTTGAAAGCTGCACACTGCACAACGGAAATCATTTTTAAAAACCATGAAATGGATTTCAGAGGTCATTCAGAATCATAAAACTGATGAAATTTAAGCATAAAGGACCAATTGTCAGTCCAAGCACCACAATTTGGGGTTGTAAGTTTCTCATTCCCCCTTAACAACAGCAATATGTCAGTCGCTAACCGCTATAAATCCTGACAAACTGGTTTATTCCAAACAGGTTGTTTTGCAGCCTGCCTGTGTGATCTCACAGCTCAGACAGGTGGCTCGCAGCTGATGGAAACCCTATTCTCACTGTCGGCTCGAGCTCGGCCCTCCACCTCCAGCTCGCCTACTGCGTCAAGGTAAGGGCCCGCTGAATTATGTGGAGGTGAATTCCCGGCGGTGGCAACGGGATACGGTAGCAGGGGCACCAAATGGAGTTCTTTGGAGGAACAGCAAGTTCATGAGGCGTAGAGTTTCATATCTTGTTGACAGCTCACGGGGAGCATTACCATGTGAGCCGTTTGATTCCCCATACGCCTGCAGGACTTTTTCTGATTTACCTCCTCGTCCGCAGCCCTCCATGGTGAGACACTGTCAGAATTATGCGAAACGAATCGCCAGCAGTTGTGGGTTTCGCTTTCAGGCGTTGTTCATGTCGTGTAGCTGGGACGCCGGAGGGATAAACCCGCTAGGAATGTTTTTTTGTGGTGCGACACAGTGTTCATTTCCGGCTGTCTCTGGCGTGCATGTGGATCCTTCAGAAGAGCATTCTGCGGCGAGCGGTAATGCAACACGTTTGGTGACAATAAAGAGAGAAAGCATTTTGAATTCCCCCCCCCACCCTCCTGCTCACAAAGAAAATATCTTCAAATGCTTATGTCTGCTATACACACCAGCTCACTTGAAAATATAAATTTGATCATATGTGATCTGCTAACAAAAGACATGCGAAGCCATCTGAGCACTCAAACACACCAGAAACTCAAACAACCTCTTAACCGAGTCAACGTGATTCACGTGGCACACATACCCAGAGTTGTTTTGACAGGAGGTCGATGTTAGAGGGAAGATTTAAGGGTACCTGCGTGCAGCCTGCAGGTATGCGGCAGTTGAGCTCTGCAGGCCACACACATGCACCAAAAACCTTAATCACGTTTTTATCCACTCAGAGAGAGAAAGAGAGAAAGAGTGAAGTAAAAGGCAGCAAGGCAGAAATAAAAACACTTTTTTTTTTACATAATAACAGGCTGCTCGTTTCAGTTCAGGCTGTTCTCATACACCGTTTAGATATACCTACGAAAAGTAACGCACTGTAATTCGTATATATTCCACCAAATCAATGTGTATTTAATCCACATAATCGTGAAACAGGAAGTAGTGACAAAAGCTGCGTAGGGAGGAGGTCGTGGTGGATGGGTGGGTCAAAAAACACCAGACGTTCTCCCAACTCTTCACATACAGAAGCTTTGTCAGACCCTTCAGCGTCACTTTTCGGTTACAGTAAACACGTGCTTAATATTGTGAATTAAACAGAAACAGTTGTTGAGGTTTAGGCAACAAAACCACTTAGGTTTAGGAAAAAACAACATGGCTTGGCTTAAAATTACTACAGTACATTTTTGCTATGTGATTTAAGGTTGTGAACGCGGGACACAAACAAACAGGTGACTGTAAAGTGAAATTGAAACGTAATGCACTGGACATAAACACCGGTCTTCTGAGTAAAAGTCTTCTGACTCCTATCAACGGTCTGTTATACATAGCAATAATCTGATATAAAGAAATAACAGACCGTAGAACGCCGTGATTGACCAATCAGAATAGAGTATTCAACAAAGCTGCGTAATAAGAACCGTTTTATGAGGATATGTTTTTCAGTTTGTTTATTGTTTCTGATGCCATTATGTAAAATTATGTCATCTTATGTCACGAACAGCGGTCTCCTGGTTGAAAGTCCTGTGTTTGTTGGACCCATCCATCTCCTCTCCAACCCACCATAAGCAGTCTTTCTCTCTTTTTTCTCTACCTCACAAGCTCAGCGCATAGCATATTTATATGGATGCGTTTACACTGCTGTCAGTACAGTCTACATGGTGTACAACTGACACGGCAAAATCAAGAACGGCGTTCTTATTACATGCAAAATGACTTGCGAAAGAGTAAAAGATGGAACTGAAGAGAAACAGAAAAAAACAATCCACCAGCTTCAACAGGGCAGGTTAGCGAGTGAAAGCACTCAAACAGTGAGCACACCACAAATACCAGCTCCACTCTGTTTTCCAGAGTTTTGACACAGATTGATGCACTCAGCAGAGGCACATTAGCAGGCCTGGAGCTCACATTTGAAAGGTCAACCCTGATTGAATCCCGGATAAGAACATGCTAGAACAATTTGTAGATGCCTTGAAATGGAGGAGCAGCGGTGTGGTCTCACTCAGAACCAACAACAGGACGAAGCAGTAACTCCAAAGATGCTTTAATGACTCAGACGAAAGCAGTGTGATAATGAAAACTTATTTTAAAAGGATAATCCAGTCATCTACAGTACAATAATACCTTCAGAGCTTTGATAATTACATTCAATTTTAAAGCTGAGGAAATAGGCTGTGTCCAAAATCACATACTTAGCTCTACATACCCAATATATGTACTATTGTTTAATATACTTTTGTGTGAATTTCAGATGAACTAAACTATAATTTACGTCGTCACTTCCTGAGAGCCTCCTTGCAGGTTGGAGACGTGTAGCCATGGTAACCTGTGCCAAACTCATGTGACCAAATCAACGGTTTGTGAGAATCAAAGTCTGAATTAATTTAAAATATATATTACGCCCAGCAAAGTGAAATCTTATATTCACAGTTAAATCGAAGCATTATTGATGTGACAGAGCTGTCCGTCAGTGTCAGTTATGAACGTTGTCGTCACTACCGCATTGCATTGTGGGATATTTATGCCGCCTTAGTGTCCAGCGTTGCATACTGTAATATTTCACCAGACAATTTGGGTACTATTGGATTCATACTAAGGTTTCGGGCATACTAAAATATCTCACATACTGTTTTAGCGTACTAAATAGCATGTTAGTATGGAATTTCGGACGCAACCTTTATCTCACAACAGTGTCCATTTAGGAGTTGTTCTGGAGATTTCAATCATATCACATGCTCTTCTTCAACAGATGGAGTTTGCCCAGTTGTCATGGAATTATAGATTTACCTTTTTTGAGCATTTTAAGCACTTTTTGAGTTCATTTTAGATTTTAGAGACAGCATTTGAGAAAAATAACCTCGCCACAAGGTCTATTTAGTAGCTATTATAGAGCTTTCGATCATATCACATGGTCTTCATCAAGCAGGAATAGTTTAAAGTTGATTTTACATCAAGCATAGATGTTACAGATCAAATCAAGTAGGCAATGTTATTTGACATTACTACATGAAAAACGTACAACATCTTAGGAAAATGTGATTTCACAACTCCTTCAGTGGGGGTTTAAACTTCCTTTCTTCCTTTTTTAGACTTTTTCCACTTTATAACACAATAAACATGAGGTCACTCAGTTACATTGGATGGTGAACATAGGGGATGTTAGTCACAGAATGGCACATTTTCATTCAAATTAAAAAAAAATTATGTTTCATAATTACATTTACAATAGTTTCACATATGATGGCGGCTTCATTTTTACCTTCATAACCACCAAACAGGCAAGGAAGACTAAAAAAAGAAAAATGTTTCTTTTGTATAATGCCGAACAAATTTATTAAAAATTCCTTTTGGATACCGCTTTCTGGGTGGCTTGTGCCGTAATCTCAAACATGAGGTGATGTGGAGCGAGTCCAACACAAACCTCGCTCCCAGACAATAGCTCGCCTTGGTAGGTAATGTCCTGACTTTCTGAATTCCACACAGTTTGCGGACACAAAGGCAGCTTTCCTCCCCGAACGTAATCACTTTATGAAGTATGTGAGGCAAATGCCACCAATAATGTGGCAGTAAACAACATTATAAGGGAGCTGGGGGTTGGTTCATGAGGTTACAACATTGTACTATGCGGGTTAAATAGAGGTCTGCTTTGCAAAGCACAATCTGATGACTTATAAGCAGCAAAAATGGTTCACTATTACGGTCATCCTGTTGAATGTATAGTATCCCATTATGTAGTTGAAATTACACTTAATTAATTTCAAGGGGAGGGCAGCCAGGGTTGAGGGCAGACAGCGTTCCCATGGTTCATATCAGGGTCGGAGGGTCTTTCTAATTTAACTCCCTGAGGCTGGCTGAGTGAATGGAGGGACCTGTTTCAGAGGTGGAAGTGTGGGCGGGTGTGTGGGCCTGATCTTTAGGCCACTCGGGGACGTGACGTTGGCCCATGCGGCCTCCCCGGGAACCTGCGCTCAGTCTTAATGCTGCCTGACAGCTCATGGCTGCGGCTCAGCTGCTGGCGTTTATGAAAGGGAGGTGATCGGCTTACGGCGGAGGCTGGCAGGCCGGCCGGGGTGGAGCGCCGAGGTTCACCGAATCCTCCAACGGTAGCAGAGACACAGAGCGACCATGCTGTGAGCTCACTGGGGCTTTCCACAGGATCTGTCTTAACACCCGAGGACCCCGGCCGGTGTAACATTTCACCACGTAATTAGATTACAAATGTAGTGTGAAATGAAATTTAGGGGGTGTTTCGAGTGAAAACCAGGCGTTCTCCGAGGTCAACCATGTTTTTTTCCAAGGTGCCAGTAGAATCCATGGTTTCCGTCACGGGGCGGGATTACAATGTTGTCATATATGCTGCCTCCAAGGTCTCCTGCACTTGCCAGTAAAAACAAGTGCCTTAAGAATGCGTTCTCTGACCTCCCCCCGTCCATCTCAAAGGTGCTCTCGCACTCACTCCAAGGTTGTTTCAGAATAAAACAATTATACACAGAGCGCACACACAGGTTGTCGTTCCTCCGTGACCTCCCAAGCACTTACAATAGCTTCCAGCTGTCTCTTTGGGACTCTTAGGGAATATTTTTTAAGCCCAAGTCACTTTGGTAATAGCCGTACAGTTGATTAGCGAGGCCTCATTCCAGAGGTGAAACATAATTGTCCCCACCTTGAGGCTCCAATAAATTTCATTATTTAGTTTGCAATGTTAGGGCTTTTGTCCAAACACTGAAAAATAAAACTTCATTACAGCAAAAGTAACAGTTAATTAGTGCGGTAAATTAGATTAGCTGGACTTTACACAACCCTGTGCTAAATTATAGTTTAGAGTAAGGAGTGCATATTACAAATTTACCGGAGTATGTGCTGAAATGATAAATCAACTGTAATTTTATTGAGTCATTTATCAAGCACTAATGCCAAATATCCTCCAGGTCGCGAGGTGAATATGGAAAAATAAACATCTTCATGACAACTGAGCAAACTCCATCTGCTGATGAAAGTGTGTCTGAAAGTTCTGGAAAAACCAAGCAAAACGACGTTGTAATAAGAAATTCTGACAAATAACACAATGAGCAATTTGTCACTCTAGTATCTGTGAAATTGTAACTTGCATTTTCACTATTTTTTCTGACATTTTGTCAACTGTAAGATTTATTGCTTTTTTAAAATAATTTGATTTGATTGATAATCAAAAATGAAAATAATCATTGATTGAAGCCCAAATCTGACAAAGTACAATCTAATCTAGAGCTGAAATTGTTGGTCCAATAATAGATTAGTCCATCGACAGAAAAATGTGATAGTCAATTCATCCTCCAATGTGAGTATTTATGGGTTTTATTAGTTTTCTACCAAAGTAAACTGTATAATTTGGGTTTTGGACAGAACAAGACACTCAGAAACGGGAACTGGGGCTCAAGGAAACTGTTATGTAGTGGCTAGACTGAGACTAATTAACTAATGGAAATAATCATAAGTTGCAGACCTAATCTAATTAAATCAAAGTGGGGTTGTACGAATTGGTAGGTTATGAGTATGAGGATTAACAAACCAGGCTTGGGCAGCAGTTCCAGTAATAAAAACCACAGCAAGTGATAGAAACAAAGTTTGAGTCATTCAAAAGGTTATAAAACTTTGATAGAAAGATAAAGTATTTTCTATTCTGTCATCTGGACAGTAAACCACCAGCAGTTGGTGCACTTTCATTTAAGCCGTAAGCCGTGAAAACAATGAGAGGATAAACTGAAATAAATTGAATTTGCTGTGCGTCAGTGATCTGGGGAATGACTGGACCGAGCAGAGCCTCAGCTGCAGACCCTGTAGGTGCAACTGTGGAGATTTGAAAGGCTGGGAATCAGCAAGTTTGAATGGCACATAATGTATTTTTCTTCAGGAGAGAGAGTTTACCGAGGCTTGGAACCCATTCCCACATCGTATGTCAGGTCTATCGAGCCCACAAAAGCTGACTTGTAAAATTACACTCCATTCACTTCCTTTATGCATTTCCCGATTCCTCTTTCAGCACAGGGAAGTTGTGAACAGAAGGTATCTCAGGCCTTGTACACAGACAGGAAGTGTCCTAATTTCCGCCGTTATTACCGAAACCTGTATTTGGCCATAATCGCTGCATTTCTGGTGCGCCATCATCACACGATACGTAGGATGCAGAGAAGAACATCTGGTGACAATCAGGGGTATCGGTCTTGACAGCGTAACTGTCAGCACGCATCTCCTGCAACAAACCATCTACTGCCTGCTCTCTTACGTTACCCAGAGGCCATTTCTGTGTTTCCCCTCCTGTGCGGTTTGCAAGGAGCGTGTTTGTACAGATGACTTCGTGATTGGACGTTTCTCACAAGGGATAACAAGGCCTCGACCCGCAGAGTTCACTTTACCTGTTTACTATTACATGTACATGTATGAATGCTGAAGGTTTATGCTTTAAAATGATCTGTACAAGGTTGCTTTTAGTCATTTGAGCTTTACTGTTTGAGTTAGAACATCAACTTCAGGGACTGTAGATGAAAATCAGAGGAAAGTACAATTATTTAATGGAGTATTTCCATTTTATGTTGCTTTATACTTCTACTCCTCTATATTTAATAGGCACGTATTGTACCCACTACATTTATTTGACAGTTATAGTTTGATGCGCTGTCAGATTACATACTTTTGGTCAGTTTGGTTAAAGGCTCCCTGTGGAGTTTGTGACCACTAGTAGCGCTATGGAGCGAGGTTCGTTGTTGTTGGTGGCAGAAATGTGCCAGAAATGTAGCGCTGTGCCAAAAAAGGCAATCAAGAAGAAGACAGCTTGGAAGGAAACACAGATCTAAACAATGAAGGTTTCAAATTCATCCAAAAATTCGGCTTTTCAAATATTTTATGAGGAAAGAAAAGCATGTTTGTTAGACCTCAGGGATACACACAATATGTGTTGGAGAGAATCAGTGAATTGTTGGTTTGTAAATGCTCCACAGGGCACATTTAAAAGGTCTTAAAAGTATGGCTTTTCCCCAAAAAAGAAGCTAGCGTTAGTGAAGGTTGCGTCCAGTTACCTAACGTTGTAGTTCCCTCAAACAATGTATAACCAAGATGCACATCAGATGGATTAAGAAGTGGGTGGCCGACTGAAAAATAAGTAGGTGTACGCCGTATACCTGCGTATACCGTGCACAACACCACTGCTTAAATGACAAGCTAAACGTTACCTAAAACTACATAGCCATTGCCTGAGATTCCCATAGATTACGTTACATGAATCCTAAAATACCACTGCACAAAGTAACCTAAATCTACAGCTAATGTACAGCTACATGTTGCAAAATGACTTCATTACTCTACCACGGAAGATTCATCACTTGACATGACTGTCTGCAACCCGATATCATGCCAAAGCACGCAATAGACCCGCCTGTCCACTATAGGACAGTGTGTCAGTATCACGTTTTGCCTCACCAAGACGTGAATACTACACACGTGTATTAACGTGCAGAAGCCTACCACCGGGTACACCGGTCTCCTGGATGAAAGTCCTGTGCTTGTTCATCAATAGCACCTTTAATATTAGCTTTATTTGACGAGCTACAAATATTAAAATGCTGCCTATTCTTTTGATATTTAAGGTAGATTTTGTTTCTAATACTTCTAAAATTATGATTATTATTATCATGCAGTACTTTTACAGAGTACATATGGAGTCAGATCAGTCTCAATATTTATGAATACACAAAGAAGTTATTCACAAATGTATTTTGTGATTTATATATAAATGACTCTCTCCACAAAAATACTTTTCAACAGGGAATTATCTGTAGCCAATCAGAAGTCTCCCTCCTCTTCAGCCAATCACATGAGTGTGTCCCCACGGGGGTATGATTTACATCAACACGGATAATAGTCCGATAGCTACATGGATGTATAAAGACGACAGCTTTTAATTTGAATTTTGAGACTGATCTGACTCCATAGCATTGTCACTAATAAATACATAAAAACAATGACGAAGATGTTATCCCATGACTCCCCTATGAGATATACAGCCATAGTTAATTACAGTATAAATATACTGTACAAAGGAAATTGACAGCAACATCTGGTAGTTCAGATCCAATACTGGACAAACACAATACAATACAACAAATTAGTGAATAAAGTACTTAATGACAGCTTCAATCTGAGCTGAAATGTTGTAGATGTCTGCACCATTTTACCCAAAATTTAGAGTGACATATTTGGTATCTTTAGAAAGTTTGGGATGTCCACTAGAATTGAAAACAAGGTTTTTGTGGGTTTGAACTGCGTTTGTCTGCACAGCATGAGTTTGTAACAACTGACCCACAGACCGATCGATGCGGTTTAAGCTGTTTAACAAGCTCAGCAACGTTTAAGAAAACGTCCAATATGACAACATGAGGAATATGTATTTTCCTAAAAACAAAACAGATACTTAAAATCATTTTTCTCAGGTTTCCTCGATGTGCATCTGTCGGTGCCTCTGTGGTACACTATAGCGCTGCAGTAGACCCACATTTCCATGTTAGGGGAAGAGAAAACGACACTTCTGTTGTGATCACGCTGAGAGCTAACCAAAGTGATCAATCCCAATAAGTCATTGTTACATGACTGCTAATAGAAGGTTCTCCAGCTGGGATGAATTTAACCACTTTTTGTTTACATTTCTCAAAGTGACATATGCAGTTTCTTTACATATGTTGAGGAGGTTTAAACATGTTGTTGGCTGCTCTGTAGGTGGGAGCTTATTCAGCTCTATGCTACAGATGGTCTGCAGTTTATTAGCACATAGAAGCAGGACTGTACAGAACGAGGGCTCTGTCTACTTCTGAATCAACATTACAAATATCACTACAGTGTGGGCATGTGCTGCAGTGTTAACCTCTGCAAAAACATTTTCCGTGCAGATATTTGAGCTTAACCAAATACCACTACAACTTTAAAACTGGAAATTATGTATGGACAGGAAATATTGAGTGACGTTTTGCAAGATTCCTGAGTTAGCATAAAACTCGAGCCCCGTTTAAGCGCATTAATTGGTTATTTTAGAAAAAAAAAGTGTAAATGACATGTTAGACCAGAAGCGTACAGCTGGGCTGCATAATGAAAACAATGAAAGCACTGCACCTGATTTTTAACAGCACAACCCAAACCCAGAATATAAAGAGAACCACAGGGAAATAGGCGCTCCAAGGATATGGTCAGTGCTGCGTTCAGGGACAGACTGAGTTTCCAGAAGAGCTGTCAAAATCTGGGTCAATAAACTGTATGAGGTTGAGTTGTGCTCAGACGACCTTCAATAACCTCACTGAGAGGATTTGTATCATCACAGCCTTAAAGAGTTGAAAATACTTAGTTTGTTTCTGCTATTCTGTGATGTAACCGACTGGCTGTTGCAGTAATGAGGTCTTTTCACCATGTGAGTTTTTTCAAATTCAAACTGGTTCAACTGGCTCAGTTTTCATCGGCAAAGAAAGCACTAACCTGACCCGCCAGATGGTTTACACATGGGTTACACAGAACCATCTGCAAAGCCGTCATTGGAAACTGTTTGGAAAAGGGCTGGCACTTTCAAAAAGTACTTGGCAGGTGATTGGATGAACCATCTTCTTTTAATGAAGAAATACTCTCCAGTTCTGATAGAACTGATGCTATTACAGCATCTACGCTAAACTCTTCAGGGGCCCCCATCGCTGTTTAGAACAAATAGTCCATGAGCCTTGTGCCAATTTGGAAGTACCATGTCTCATAGTGATATTTTTAAAGACCTATGTCCCTAGTGTTGGAAAATGTATGATAGCATTGCAACAATAGCTTTCTATGTGCTATCCCTCCTTTTTTCATCCCTTCATCATTATAATTTGTCCCTGTTTTTTTCGCCATTTTACACAGAGACAGTATAAAAGAGGGTAACCTACACAGAATATCATGAAGTCACATATCATTGTAAAGTTTAGACTATAATCTATCTACCAGTCACATTGTCATGACACTGAGGACAACAGAACGCTGCAATAGAGCACATTTTAGAACAGTCGCTTCTGCTTCTCTGTGTCGTCACACAAACATAAACTACGCCGAGCTACGAGCTGCGGGTTCAGCTGTCGCCATGTTGAGAGATGTGCAGAGGCAATAGAAATGCTCCCAATATCGCATTTAGCACCTTTAAGATCCTCAAGGCATTGAGTTTTTTTCAGTTGCCATGGATTGTGAGTAGCTCTTAGACGTCCTATGTATGTTCACTTAAAGTTGTTTCAATCTCTATACATTTGTCATGGTTTAAAGTGGTTTTGAACTGTTTTCACATGGATTTAAACTGGTTTTGGACTGTTTTAAAGGTGTACATATAGTGGTACTGAGTCACGGAGATAGTTTTGGTTTTATTTGCAGAGGTTTTGAGATTTACATCCCCAAGATTTCTGCCACCAGCCCAGGACAATTAAGTTGAAATGAATTGTTTGTGGCGTTCAAAGCACTGAAAAATTACATTTAAAATGTTTAACAGCAATGAGTCTTTTCCGAAACTTATTACTTTTCATAATCAACAGACTTTAATTGGACTAACGATCAAAGAAATAGTCCCTATGATGTTTTTAATTTGAATGCGTAAGACAGGAAGTATTAATCACTTACTCTAGCCTGAGTTCAGCCATTAGATCTTCACTGAGGTCTTGTTGATGCAGTTTGGTGGTAGGAGTCATGGGGGTCACAGAGGTCATGACATGCCATTTCTGAGGATGTGGTGAGCTGTGGAAGTGGCGTGACCTGCAACAAGGAGTCAACAGAAAACAATGAGATGGGATCCATATGCATCCCATAATCCTTCACAGTCCAAAACCACTTTCGTCTCGCAGTGATGGGCGTAGCTGTGGGTTCAAATTCCATGCGTCCATACGAACGCTCCGAGTGTTTGGCTTTCCCTCCAAGTTCTTTGCTATTTCTGTGATTTCTTTATGACTCGCCAATAGAGAGGGGCATTAAATCTGTTTGCACTGGCTCTGCTCAAAGTATGTACACATGTTTCATCTCAGCTTAGATAAATCCACAACTTGTCACTCCCTCCAGTCCAGAACATTGAAACGTGTTTGTCTCTGTTCTTTCACTTATATGTTTTTAAAAAGGTTTAATGTCAAAATGTATTTTATATATGATAATGGAGAAGGCATGAAAAGATTACAGGAGCCAAAGGTTCAGAGGGCCTATGGACAAGATCACGATAAAGAGATGCAAAACGACCACAAAAAGATGCAAAATGACCATAAAAACAAAAAATTACCACAAAGAGACAAAATGACCACAAAGAGATGTAAAATGACTGCCAAAGGATGCAAAAGGACTGCAAAGGAATGCAGAGCGGCCACAAGGAGAAGCAAAAGGACTGCAAAGAGACACAAAACGATCACAAAGAGATGCAAAATGACCACAAAGAGAAGCAAAATGATCACAAAGAGACGCAAAACAACTGCAAAGAGATGCAAAAAGACAACAAAAAGGTGCTAAACAACCACAAATACTGCATAGGGACGCACAATGACCACAAAGAGATGCAAAAAAATTGCAAAGGGTCATAAAATGACCACCAAAAAGATGCAAAACGACCAAAAAAATGCCCTGCCACCGAGTATGATCTCCCAGGAAAATGAAGACTTGATTTACAGCGAAAAAGGAAGCACGTCAACCATTGCACAACCAAAACAGCAAGAGGATAAGGCATTTATTTCCCCCAGCAGCTATCGGTAGCTCTCCGCAGTTATCAAGGAGTATCAATGTAAGTTCTTTACAGTTACTATCCCCAGTAGAGGAAATGGCAGACGGTGGAACAACCAAAGTAAGCAGCGTGTCCTGAGGAAAACAGAAAGCGATACAGTTGTCTTTTACGACAGCGGCGCCAACAATAATACCACTTGGAAACGCTAGGGGGGAAAGTTGAAAAGTTGTCTGTTTCCATTTTAAGAGTAAAAAATTAGAGACGAGAAATGACGACCTCATTACATATAAAGCTTGGAGCTTTTGTATAATTTGGAAATTGAGCCACGTGTTCAACTTTAAGAATGAAAATTATGCTTCAATATTCCTCTGAAAGAACACATTCGAGCCACTTGGCGTTCCCCGACAAAGCCATTGCACCTCCTTCAAACTAATAGGGTCAAATTGCCTTTGGATGCTGATCCAGGGTCTGCTTTGCAATTTCCTCAGCAACATTTTAGGTGAGGGGGTTACAGCAGGAATCCTGATTCCCATCAGGACGCCCAGAAAGTAAGGGACAGCATCCAGGAGGTTGAATTCTCTTAACCTTTCATTCAATACAGCTGAGAATTCCTGTAATTAATCAAACTGTCATTTCACATCCAAAGTAATAAGAGCACAGAGCCAAAATATCAAAGTACAGCACAGTCCAAATATTTATTGTGCTCTGTGTAATAATCTAAAGCTTTTTTCTTTTTGTCTGCTTACACTGTTTTAAAATAACAATAACCAATAACAATGTCCGTCAACAGATTATTTATCATTGTGCTGAAGGAAGGAAAACAAGCTAAAGCTCTCTTATTATGACAGAATAATCTGCCATAGCCTTTGCTTATTGTCATACACATCTGTGTGCCTTGTGCGTCGGTATCAAGACGCCCTGGCTGCTACAACATTGCTCACACAGGCTATATATTGTATTGTCATATCACGCAGCCCCGTGCTTACCATCTGAAAGTGTTTGTCTTGTGACTTTACTAAACCGCACTGATTAATATACATCAGTCTGCAGCCTGATCTAAAATTGTCCCAATGATCAAACGAGGGAAACTCATTTGCAGACCCACAATCTGGGAAGCATTATGTCCTCAATATTCGATTTGCAGTGAAAAGTTGAGATGCTTTCGTCTACTTGCTGACAGCGGTGTGAGCACTGAGACTCACCATGGCCCGTCCCTGAATTTCCACTTTTTGAAACTGATTCCAGAGCCTGCAGCCTCCAAGAAGAGTTTTGGCATAATATCAGAATCATAATCGCTTGTAATTGGCGAGTGCAACCTGGAGCGTGAGGAATTTGGACTTTGTTAGTCAGTGCTGACACGTTATAAGACAGTTACACAGTGCAGGACTGACAAAGCACTGCAGGTAGAGGACAAAAGGTAACTGGACCTCACATACTGTATAGTGAAGACAAGATGATAGATTTGACTTCATGCTGTTCTCTCTGTCCAAACGTTTTCCACAGTAACATCAGTTTTGGTATTTTGTATGATTCAAGCTGACATCACTAAAAATCTGCCAAACACGCACCAAAGAAACAAAACATTGATGTCAATAAATAAATTAATGTCTAGAGAAGATAACTATCAATAATCCTGTCAAAACTTTCCAGACTTCCTGACAGAACCACGGGTGGGAAGAAGACGCTTCTTGTTTGAATTATATGTAAATGTGAGTAATCCGCAAAAAGCAATGTGCGTGATCGGCTCCAATAAGCCATAAATGACAAATGATGCTCTTGGTCGCATGAAAGAAAGACAATAATAGTCCCGTGAGAGTGGCTCCAAACTTCCAAACTCTTGGATGTGTTTTTTGACCGCGGCCCTCGTGATGACACAGTGAAGGAAGGAGCGAGACCTGAGTGAACCAGCTGAACTGAGGCGCTGCTGAAAAATGGCCTTTCTAACAACACTGCACGAGGAAAATGGATTTAATAACACCTAGAAGAGATGTTTGGGAAGATAAGTAACATTAAATTGCTATAGTGTTGGGAGGATAATAAACATTATGTCAATAATCAAATGGACTTCATCTGGAGGATGAGGGTTCGTCACAGAGGGCGATGAAATGACTTCTGGAAAGCTCAGACAACCACTGGAAAGTATTTAAAGGGGCACTCCACACAAAATCCTACTTCTGAGTAAGAAACACTCTCTCTCTCTCTCTGTAGAAAGAAAGATGACATCTTCATGATATATTTGTATTAAAGGATATCAATAGTGAGCAGTTTTTATAGGGGAAGAAAAATATTGAAATGTCCACAGTAGGGATGTCAAAATTCTTAAAACGAGACTAACTGCGTCCGGGGGACGATAGAAAATGTGTTTGGGATGCAGTGAATTCACTGTCGACGCATTTAGGGGACGCACCCTGTTTTTGGCTGGACCACAGAGGGCCAGCCTTACAAACGCTAAAGTCTGTCACTGAGTGATGAAGTTACACGATTGGTCGGTAACTAGTGTTGGAGTTTCCTCATTGGCCATTGCTCTTTCAAAATGAAAAGGCGAAGATCAGTCCTTTATGCAAATGAGCCCGTCCAGTGTGATGCATCCAGCTCACGAAACTTGGACCAAGTTGTCAAACTAGGTGATCTAGTTCTAAACTGAAACGAGATTCAGCAGTGGTAACCTATTTCTCGTTTAAAATGTTTTCAGAAGTAGATTTTGGTGGATTGTTTAAGACTTATTCATTTCTTTAAAGTGCAGCACCGAAACACAACAGCAATGAGCACTTAACACCAAAGTTGAATAAATAAATAAACCAAGGAATAACTCAAAAGGCCAAACATTACTTTAGTTAAATTCACTTTTGGTCATAAATCTTGGCACCATTTTTACTTTTATGTATGGTCCTGCTTCTAATATTCTATGTTTTTCCAGATATGGCTGTAATAAATTTCATAACACAGCGCGTCCCTGCAGCGATCATGTTTAGAGTATAGAGTTTTCTGGATGGCATTTCCTGCTGACACGTCCAAATAAATGAGGTGTTGAGTTGTGGTGCCCCTCTCTGTTTTAACAGTGGCTCTTCCCAAACACCCGGCACTTTCACCCTGCATGACTATACATTAATCCATACCCTCTGATTTATGTTGGTCTGGTTGGATTCTTGCCTCATTGCTGCGATTAACATGTCTCTAAACCGGATTAATTCAAGATAAATGAGGTGAGCGGTTTCAGGCGGGAGGCGTTGAAGAAGGCGGAAACATCGTAATTTTCACGTGAGAAAATAAACGTAAACTGGTGCGGACATGTTTACCACCACTGATCTAAATCATTACTTTGAGACATTTTTATAGACTGTCCTCATTTTGTACAAGAAACACGCACATTAGTACGGCTCAAATCAAGTCACTTTTTGGTACCAGGTGCTTTTCTGTATTTGTTTTCCACTGCAGATAATAGTACCCACTCAGTGTAGGCGGGATTCTCAGCTGATCGCTATACCAACGCTGCGTGAAACTTCCTTGGCATCCTCTACAACGGGACACTCGCTGAATCCTTTCATTAGCAACCAAATAGAGGAACGTCTGCACTTTGTTGTAGTGTACGGCCTCGACAGAGATCAAAACAACTAGTCAATACTGCACATCGTTGTAGACAAATCGTTCATCTGTGGCACGGCAATGCCTGTCCAAATGCTAAGTTGAATTATTGTCGTGTGAGCGTGAATCATTTTCAAAGCTCTCATCAGTGGCAGTGGATCAGGATGTTGTGACATAAGAAATGACAGTCAGCTGCTGAAAAAGCTGCTGGAACATCTGATCCAGACAAGAGAGAAGAGAGCGGGCATGGATCTTACAAAAAGGGTCTTTGGGATTTTTTTTTAAATAAAAAGTTTTATCTTTAAACTTCCTGCAATTCGCCATGTTACCATATCACTTGGACAAATGAAAGCAGGCCGCATATTGTTCTCAATTCTCTGTCAGTTGACTGTTTTTGATAGAAATGATACATTTTAAAATGATAATTTGTTGAAATATGCACAGGTGATCTTGTAAACAAAAATGAATCTATGACAGCTACCTGACCTTTAACCTGTGTTACTATACTATTACACCTTGTTTTTCTTACACAGTTCTTCACGTTGTGGAGGTCTTTGATATCACCAGTGATGACCACAGTGCCCACATGTACAGTCAGAGCTCATGAATGCTTCACTGTGAACAAAATCACCAGTGATTATATGACATTGAGCATTTAAACTCAAATCACTCTTCAGAAACCTACAGGAACCTTCAATTTCCAATAAAAACTGACTTGAAATAGCGAGCGTGATTGGATCAAGTCCAATTCGCTGAAAATAGTTGTTTTTCAAGTAGTTGACACATAATGATCCATCGCTGCCGTGTATAGTTTTTCCCCCAGGATCCTCCTCATCCGAACCGCTGAATGTTCCCATTCACTGTGAAACGTAATCCTCGGATATATGCGAAGCAAAGTGGTTTCCTCCCCTTATTAGCGTCCCCGTAAATCAAGCCAATGGGGTGTCCCGTCGAGAGCGAGGCCTCCTCGTCTGTAGAGCTGATGCCAGTGAAGTATTGTGGGAGATGACGGGGGTCTGAGCCCACACTGAGGCATTGTGGAGCACCTGAGTACACCCCAGTAGTATAGTACTATCACGGTATGAGAACTAAATCCCTGTTAAGGTCTTTTTTAGGGAGAGTTCTTCTTTATATCTTCATCCCTGATTATGGGAGGATTTAGTTGTGAACTCAGCTTCAGGAATAGGAGGGAAAACCACAGTAGGCGAAAGTAAATTATAACATTATTACAATGTGTTCAAATGTAATCTTGTAAAATGTAGTGTTTGGCGAGAAACCTGGATAAATACAGTTGTGTGAAGGACATGTCTTCACAGCAACATGAAATAGATATTGGAGACTCATCAAAAGACAGTTTTGATAAGTTTTATTTTGTTTGAATGAAGTGTGTTTTACAATCATCAGCAAGGTAAAATTACTGTTTCTGTCAATGGAGTCGTGTGGCTTTAAAGAGAGCATATTCATTGTATGATTTGTGCATTAATAAATTATAATAATTGTCCAAATCCCTGTTGATTTTATTTATTTTTTAACAGGCAAGTAAAACATCTCAGCTACTTGCCCGAAGTCAAGTAATGTCAAGCCCTGTGGTAAGAGAAAATAAAAGATAAAAAGAAGTATTGTCTGCAACAGTCAATGTAAAAAAGATGAAAAAGAAAATAACAAAATATGTACAATGAAGAGCTGTAGAGTTTTGTGTAAAGCAGAGGTGTGAACTCGAGTCATATGACTTGGACTCGAATCAGACTCGAGTCACAAATTTGATGACTTTAGACTCGACAAAATCAAAGTAGACTTCGAACTCGACTTGGACTTTAACACCAGTGACCTGTGACTGCACTTGGACTCGAGCCTTTTCTTATTTAAAGTGTGCCACAAATCAGTTAATTTCCCTTCATTTCCTGAATTAGCTAACATGAATGCTATTCATTCCTAGCAAGATGACACTTAATGTCCCAGATCCATTTTGTTTGAACCAATCCGACAAATATTTGAGACCTACTTGTGACTTGCAAAACAATGACTTGGTCCCATCTCTAGTATAAAGTATAGACAATATGTGCAATGTATGGAGATGATAATCCTATACATATTCAAAGATGTGCATGAATGTAATGCATTGTAACAGAGGGAGACTTTACACTGATATACTAATATATAATCATCTGATTAATGCTCAAAACAAGTCCTCTGTGATGGACTAGGGCTGCAAAAACTCATTTTTATTACTTTAACTAGCAATTCATGTTGACTTTTTGATCATAAATATAAAGCTGTGTTGGAATGTTATTACTGTGGTAAATAGTTTACAATAAAGTGTTGTTTTTAATATAAAATCGGAGAATCATGCACTCTATCAATTACTGAAAAAAATGGGCCGTAGAAAGCCGGATTCATCCCTTGCGTTCCTCAGTACACGGCTAATAATCCATACGGTTTCTGCCTGAGATGACAGAATATGATATATACACGAGCAACTAAACAACTGTATTTTTCCAAATAGTATTACAATGATGATGTGCATGGAAAAATCATTGCATACTTCCTTTTGAGAGTAAACTGTCTCTGCTCATCACAACTGGGCCAGACACTTAGACGTTTGGGAAGCAAGGCAGCAATCAAAGCAGAAAAATAACACACTACTATATATCACAACAACTGCCAACACCCATTAAGAGCTTTTGAAGACTTTCAACCAGGATCGATCATGCAGCTCCCCTGATGTTTGTGAGTAACCACACTGCCAGTCAAGAATCCCGACTCTGTTTGTGCCTCAAAGACAGACACTTAGCATCCTACTGTGTCCATGTGGTGTTTTTCAAATAAACTGGGACTCCCTCCGGCCGGCGGTAAACCGAAACCATTCCTCTTGCCCTCATCAGTCAAGTGTCTCGTTGTGACCTAGACATCCTATTCTTCCACCGAGGGACATGAGCTAGGGTTCAGTGAGAAGGGAAATGGTGTGAAGGGGCAAACTCAGCTGCAGCACTTTAACTACAACGACTTTTATAGCCGCTTCTGACACCTTCACTGTTGATCAGGATGGATCACCCCGGCCAACGCGACTACTAATGATGATGTGAGCACAGAGGGCAGCGCGGAGGCATCCATCACATCAAATGTGTCGTGAATTTTATTGATTATCTGCGATTGCTGTAATCCTTCACACATGTTGGGCTTGTTGTACAGTGGCAGAGTATAACAGCAAAAGGACCCGGGCCAGTAGCAGCTACTGTGACCTAATGCCTTTAACTCTTGGAGGACCTCGACATTTCTTCTTCTTCTCCCGCTCAGCTCATACATCACCTTCCAAAGAAACGCAGAGAGGTAGGAAACAGCTGCCCTTTTAGACAGTGGCTGCTTTATCCTCTGATGTTCAGACCAAGTAAAGAGGAGCTGGTGAAAGCTCAGCAGCTCGCTGTAACAGGCCGTTTATCCTCTATTCGCTATGACAACATGGATATTGAGCTTCTCACTGTGTGTTAGCCTTGAGCCACAGCGCTCAGTGGAAGAAACAACAAAATGTCTTGGCCTAGCATAACGTCAAACATATGAGCCAGGACTTACACCGATGCAATCAATGCAGGGAAGTGTTAAAGCAGCCAAGACCGATGACAAAAGCGAAGTTTCCACCAAAAGTTCACGGGATTTTTCGGCCCTGCAACTACTTTTCAAGGAATTAAAAGGTTCCTTCAGCCCACTGTTGTCTGCATTTCCACCGCGGTCTAAAGACCAGCGAAGATTAGTCAAATTAGTGAGCTGACGTGAGAAAAAGCAACATGACATGGGACTAGGGCTGCTGGTGGTCACAGTGGTAAACACACTGTTTCCTCTAAAAAACAAGGGAAAAAATGGATTTGTCTCACTGCGACGATATTTACTGCTGCACTTTGTATGTAATGAATGAAATGAAACTAATAGCATCTGTCCACAGTAAATCATCTGTTGAATGTTTGAGGGTTATTTATTTGTGCTTTAGAACGTAACCACCATGAAACAATCAGACAATAACTTTTATTTCTCTCATTCACAGCATCGTCGTACTACGTCTCTCTCTCTTCTACCGCTCGCCCTCTCAGCTCGCTCGCACGATCTCTGTCGTTTTTAAAATGAGTCGGGTAGCCGATAGCAGAGCCTAACTTCACTTTTAATGTTATCTCCCCTCGTCTTAAAATGGTCCTAAATCGATAATAGAGCTAGTATATCCTTGTTTTATGAATGAAGTGGTCTGAAGACCCATATAAGCAAATGGCCTCTTAATTTAAAAAGGAAAATTCTGTAAACTGAAAACAGAATACCAAAAGTGTGGCAGCTCAGCTAAACAAGGTTACTATATTAGGCTGTAAAGACCCTCTACTGTGACGCTGGCAACAGATAAAATAAAAAAAATCCAGTAGCCCATTCGTTTCTCCATCAAAGTGTTGCAGTAATTACTGTAATTATTGCTGTCTGGACAACGGCAGCCTTACAAGAGAAGAAGAGGTTGGCAGATGTATCACAACACATGGCCAGTTTGGCACAAATCAAAAATTGTTCCATAAATTTGTTTATTTTGTAATTGAAAACATTACAACTCATTCACAGTAACATCAAGCATCACTAAACAGAGAGCGTCAGTTGATAAAATGATAAAAGATATATAGATAAAGGAGCAGTGTGTAACATTTTGGGGGATCTATTAGCAGAAATGGAATATAATATTCATAACTATGTTTTCTTTAGCGTATGATCACCACCGTAGTTCTCCGACACGCTTGTGAAACTGCGGTATCGTGAGCTGCGGAGTGCAAAACCGTGGTACCGTCAGCCGCCGTTTGACTTCTGTTGCTGCTTAAGTAGTGTTACCACGGTTTTGCACTCGGCGGCGCACGTTACTGCAGTCTTGGAAAGGGAGGAGAGAATGGAGGTTAGGGATGTGACGGTGAGGAAATTTTCCCGTCGGTTAATAAACTTGTGACAACACCGGTGGTACCGATTACACCGGACATTTTACAAGAAAAGATGACGGTCAATATGTGTAGCGCGCTTACTTTGATCGTTAACATTTGATGGCAGTGTCTGGCCTATCCGGTTGAGCCGGTGGGGGGCGATGGGTAAGTAATGTAATCGGTGTGTGCCCGACCACCGTGTAACACCTACTACCGCAGCAAGCCTAGTGGAGGGGTACCCAGTTGGTTGCAATCTGCAACCACACCACTAGATGTCGCCAAATCCTACACACTGTACATTTATAGATGCTAGATAATAATAAATATATCTATCTATAGAAATCTAGATAAATATACAAGTTTTTCAGTTCCTCCTGCATGTTCTGGAGCTTCTTACGGCCCTCCTTCTCTTCTATGAGGCAGTGTTAATCCACAATTATTTTTAAGAGTGACTTACTTCACAATGCTTTTGGGAAACATCTCTTAGGCTGAAGAGGGTTCATAAAATGGACTTTTATGATCATCTTAGACTTAAAAGGCTTTTTGGAAACGAGGCCCAGGATTTGCTCCAATGCAATCTCTGCATGGGGAAGTGTTCAGCAGCCAAGACGGATGACAAAGAGAGAAATAAAAAAACATCTATTCTTAAAATATTCAGCGCTGCATGCAACGGTGAGAATTGGTTCACTTTTTAAATTCTTACTTTTCAAACAGCACGAGACACTCTGACCTGAGTTTCCAAGGAGAAATCCTGCTAAACAAATACATACAGTGCTCTGTGGCACCGCCGTTAGACAGGGTGACTACTCATGCACATTTACACTCAATGAGAGAACATTAAACTCAGTTTTGTGGCAATTTGATTGGGCAGGAGACCCAGCTTCATGGTGGTTTGTCATCACCTACATCCGACGCCTACCAAGAACCCGTCTGTGAGAAAAAAGTTACAGCTTCACACCACGTCGTAAAAGTCAGATCATATCGAGAGGGCATCCCTCCATTAGCATCAGCTATTAGACCATCCTTGTTTTATAGCTTTCTGAGTCAAGACAATGGCAGGATTTGATGACTTGATGTACAGGCCCCGTTGTGAAACGATTCGATGGGAAAACTGAAGAAGGAAACCTCAGGACCTTTATGGCACCAGGAGTCCCTGCAGGCGGGCAGCTCTTGTGATCCAAGACGACACCGCTTCAACTTTCCGGCACTCCCATCTCATTTTGTCATAAATTTTAATGAGGAAGGGTCATTTTATCCATTGTACTTATTTTAATGATTTGGCTGCATCCAGTGAGGTAAACAAAAGATTTTCGCCAGACATATTTAACCCTTCAAGTAGTAAAATCTATAGGGGAGGTAAGGTTTATCAGCGGGGGGGTGGATTACGTGAACTGCAGCTGGTGTGACTAATCAACAAGAATCTGCACTCTCACCATTCCCCTCGGTCATAAACAGGTTTTAATTAAGTTGAAAGTTGTCAGGCTATACTCCTGTATCCTGATTGTGGTTTGTACAGTGAAGGAAGATAAATTGAGTCCACATGTAAAATTACTCTTTTATAGCAGTTCGTCATAAGGCCGAATTGATCGTCCTCCTGTTGCATATTCTTGTTCATAATAATCCTTCAAATTAAACCGTTTAAAAAGTCATAACAGCAGCCGTGTTTCCATTCACATATTTTTATTCACATTTTGAAGTATCGCGTTGGAAAAGCTGTATGGAAATGGCAAAATTAGATCAATTCTTAATTGCGAAAATAAGTTTTTATGCTTGTTTGAGGTGGTTTTTGCCTTTGTCGGAAAAAGAATCGATGCGCTAAATGGGTTACGGAAACGCCTTTGCCAAATAAATTCTGACGTAGCGAACATTTAACGCACATGACTGATCAGCTGTTTCTGCTGTCTCGGATATTCCCATAATGTGCAAATGCTTGTTTTCGTCTCTGGACAACGTGAAACATGGCCAATACTAGCTTACATGAAAGAACAATTAAAACTTGCCCAATGGAAACTAATTCCTTCAACTCGGCCCGTAGACTTTACATTGTGATGAAGTCACAGATTTTTAAATCGCTTTTCTCGGCTCAGAGAAAGTTTTACAAATATAAAACCTCCATGAATCAAAAATTTATATTAGAAATCGTCGACTTTGTTTGCAGTTTGAGGTGTCCTGTCCAGTTTGACAGACGTCTCTTATACAGTGGTGGTCTATGTGGAAAATGTTTTTTAGGCTGCAGGTAGATTTTTAGCTGCAATGCCGCGAGTGGCCACTGGAAAAAAATTGGAGGCAAGACTGAGTGGCGGCACCTTATTCAGATCTTATTATACATCTATGGTTTGCATCAAGAGCTTCAATCATTTATTTTAAGACTGTGTAATATATTTACATTTAATAATGCACTGTACTTTAGGACAGTTTTATTTGTACTTGTACTTAAGCAATTCCGTTAAATAGCTACTTCAAATATATACTCGCCTAAATTTCAGAAGGAAACATCATATTTGTTACTCCACTCTACATTTATTTGACTAATTACTAGTTACTTTATCGATTCATTTACACTTGTATACAGTGTATAAAGTAGCTAAAATTATCTCAAACTGATGCTTACACATGAATACATCAGTTAAAGAAAATTTATATTACAATAATATAACATATAAAAGGGCTTTTATATCTATAATTATAAAAAGTATATTTAAGTATATAAAAGTATATTTTGCTGACAATACTTATTTTTTTTATTTACTTTAGTTACTAAATTTTGAATTCAGGATGTTGTAATCAAATATTTATACATTGTTGTACTTTTGCAGTACTTTGATTTGAATAAGTTTCCAACAACTGCTTTTCACACAGTAAAAGTGTGTTTTAAACACTAGAGGTGGTATGAGAACAGAACAATCCGGTTATTATTTATATCATGTCAGTATGCATGAACTGAAATATATTTAACAAATGTATACACACTGGAGCTGGTGTGAGCATTAAACAGAGGATCATGATACTCTAACGTCAGGTGAAAGACTCTCACTTTCTTGTTTATGTTATTTCAGTATGCAGTCAGACAGTCCAGGAAACCAACACTGGACAGTTTTCTTGCTAACATCTCTGCATCCCGTCTCTGCAAATGACTCCCAGGCGGCTTTTCCTCCCCTGCAACACCGAGTGGGATTTACAACGAGATTATGGGGCTCCCCTTTGACCCCAGGGGCTGTGTTCAGCAAGAGGCAACTTTAAATAAAAAAAAAAGTAGACTCAGTTAGAGCTCCCTCCCTCCCTCCCTCCCTCCCTCCCTCCCTCCATCTATCCATCCACCGACTGCACCAAGAACAATGGCTTATTCTCCTGCGCCAGCGCTCCATTACGGGGCCTGTGGCTTGGCAGTGCAGCAGGCCTCAGATTTCAACCACATGTACTGCACTCAAATCAAAAGAGTCAGCCCTGGCAGTATGGCCGCATAGCTGAGGGAGACACAGAGAGAAAAAGTACAAGCAGAGAAGGGGAGGGAGAGGGGGGAAACAGGGAGGAGGACGGAGAAACAGAGGGAGAGAAAATAAAACGAAGTGATGTAAAGAGTAAATAGTGGAGGGGACGGAGAGAGAGGAGAGAGAGGAAATATGGAGACAGTAGGAGTTAGAAAGAAAGCTTGACGAGCAAACAGAGATTATGGCTTTAGCGCCGTGAGGTCAGGACACAGAGAGGTCGAGTCTCAAGGGAGCCATTTTGGAAGGCAGTGAGGGATAACCTCGCCTTCACCCTCAAACTGGCTGTTCTTATTGCACTCTTACTGTAATTTCCAAATCCCACAGACAGTAGCATTTCAGTGGAGTCTGAACACGTACACAGTGCTCACTTTAGGCAGATTTCTTTTGTTTTGAGGTGTGCACACATCATCTGGGACACTCAGCAAAAAAAAGATTTGCTGAAAGTTTACGAAGAGGTTAAAAAGCGAGCTGAAAATGAAAACACCGGGTGTTGCCAGTGTTTTCCAAATGATTGCTCAGTCGTCTGGCGCTGAAACCGGCGTCTGCTTGGGCCCGGGCCGATACATCTGTGCCTCGGAAGTTCACTGTCAAATGCAATTTGAACGTCACGGGCGATCGTGTCATTAATGTGACAGCCCCAAACTTGGATGCTTTTTACCTTTCTTCCTCTGGTGTGAAAAAAAGGAGGAAGACAGATCACCGTGATGTGTTAGGAGAAGTGTTTTTTTTTTCAATGAGATCTTCAGTGCGAACAGGTATCTGATCCAGCAGATACTTGGACGCTGTTTTGATGTTTGGCGTGATCGATTTGCTTTAATATCTGCTAGCGTGATGCAGCTTTCATTGTGTCCATATTTCATGGCAGAAATACAAAGAGGTTATCACCGCATGGAGTACAGAGCAGCAGCTTTCCTGTGGGAGAAAAGCCTGCATTAATCTAACAAAATTGAACACACAAATTGCACAGAAGTCCAGTTCTGCGGGAAGAAAAGTGCATCTGGGGACAGCAAAGGTTGCGTTTAAGGTGAGCTTTGGCACATGAAGTCTTGGCCTCAGCTCTGTGGTTGTTTGTTAAACAGTGGACAGCGTCTGCAGAGAGCAGTGGGGCATTTGGCAACCGGCGTACGAGGTAAACTGAAGGCCTAACGAGAGCTAAAGCAACCTGACACCCCAGCAGATGTTCCAAAATCTCAGGAGACTCTGTTTCCAATTTGACATAATTTACTCTCACTCCTCTGCACTGCTGCTTAATCTTAATTTCTTTATCCCAGCTAGAAGAAGCTGGTGGATTCCCAAGCACTGTTTTCGTGTTGCTCAATCAGACTTAACAAGCTTGAATTGGGGTTGAAGGTGAAGTGCAATGTTGGGGGGACAAGTTCATGAATACATAATCAGAGGCAGAGGATAAAGATGTGCTTTCACAGTGTCCTCTGCTGTGACAATTTCCTGTAAATGGTGAACATCTGTATGAAAATCCAATGCAAGTCATGATTGTTTGATGTCAAGCTGTTGTCAAGCTGGATTTATTTGGATAAAATGTGTCAGAAAACAGATTGTGCTCAAAGTTCACGTCCTCCAAGTTGTAGGTTTTGCTCCATAAATCTGGTCTAAGCTCGCTGCAGATAAAGCACGAGTCACATCTGTTTTGGTTGACTCTAAATCAAACGCAATTCACAGGCAAGATAATATAAAGAGCAGCGGTCTTTGATTGTGGAGTCCAAACGTTTCACCCAAAACTTCATCCCTATACCTCAATGTAAACAATGAGGATGTAATAAATGATGAGATAAATAACAAGGTTACAAGACAGTTTGTCAGTCGGTGGCAGCAGTCCTGTTCTCACCGTGCTTATTGTTGCCAGCAAGTTAGAGACATCTGGAACTCTAACTTAGCTCAGTTATAACACAAGTGTTTACTAAGTGAAGATTTACACATCACATAAAGGGTTACTTTGGTATTTTTCCTCCTGGACCGTATTTTCTCATATTTTTGTGTCTAACTGACTAACAGGAACAACAATTTCTGAAATAAGTCCAGTATTGAGGGAGAATAATGTAGACAGCAGCTGTTCATGGGATGCAATACGGTGCTATTGGGACAAGTTGGCACTGTCATTTACGTCCACTAAAAGTGCTTGTTTTTGCCATGACAGGCTGCGATCGTTATTATAAGTGTCTGACATTATGGAAAGAGTCTCGCTCAAGGAGAAGTCTCGTTCGGAAATCTGGCGAGGTGACGTGTTGCCGGAAGACAACGGTGGAATAGTGGAATACATCCATGGTGGAAACGCGTGTCAGCGGCGCAGAGTTTGTTGTGTCGGAGTACAGAAAAGTGTAGCTTAGTGTTGCCTAAAAGATTTTCAATGTCATGGCTGAATATTTAGATGATTTCCACAATGTGGATGAGGTCTTTGAATTTGATGACTGCCCGTATTTATTTGGGCCAGAGTATACGGATATTCGGCTTTCACAATGAGACTTCTCCTTGAGCAGGACAAAAACAAACAGACTGCATCAAGGAAGAGGTTTTATTTCTCTGTAGGGTCCTTTCCATAATGTCAGACACTTATAATAACAATCTGACTAGTAGTTGATTGCTTTTTATTTGACAGCATTATAGGTAAAGTCTTTATTAATTAAGACATTTCTTAAATTTTGTTGGTGCAACTCAGTTTAGCGCAACTGTAGCTTGAAACTATAACTAGTAGCTTTACAAATAAATGGTGCAACCCAATCCTGACCTCCAAAACTTACAAAAGACTGAATATATTTCCTCATGTTACAACATTGAACTATTCTATATAGAGTCTGGTGTGGCAGTATAAAGGACCAAATCTATTACATACATATTTGCTGGATTTCCAATGAATCTCTGGAAACTCCTGAAGGATAAACTGAATCCCATCTCCCCTCTCTGATACTCACGTTCAGTGAAACACAATCCATCTAACTTGTCAGCAGCTAAAACTGAATCCTCTTTAGCGTCTCATTGTCCCACCAGTTGGTCTGTTGAGTCTGTGTTGCAGATGACATAAAATAAAACACACACAATCTGCTGTTTATGCTCAGCAGTAATATGTTATGTCTTCAGCAAGTGGCCGGTGACAGTCCGAACTGCACTTCTGTAACGGGATTCGACTGGCAAATCTCCCCCCTTACCCCTTGACTTTTCCTTATTTTTCCAAGCCGGCCATATATTTTAAGACTGTAAAATTGGCTACAGTTTAACATGCTTGGTAAATCTCCAAGTCCGACTACTGAACACCGACTCCTGACAGACGCTGACCACACCTGAGTTATTTAGTATTCTGCGGATGTTTCACACCAATGCGAAAGATTAATAAAATCTATTTAAAATGTTTCACTGTACAGCGTAAAACAGTAGGGCTTTGTGTCAACGTGTGTAAAAGCAAACACTTACATGAAATGGTTACCAGCTAAAGTTCATGTTGGGAGTCTATATTTTACCCCGAACAAAGAGTTAAATGTGTGTAACAGCCAGATGAGGGCACGCTGACAGATTCAATTAAGGAGCTATTTTAGAGTCGTGTTATATTTGCAGCGTTTCTGACAATCCCCCACCCCCTCCTGACTGCCTTAATAATCTGAATTATGTCTTTTCGTTTTGCCAGGGCCTAATGGCGAGCTAGCACAGCTTGAGTTCCTGTTAAAGGCCTGGCCGGAGCAAAAACTAACAAGAGAAGTATTTACATTCAGATCTCTGGCGGAGTACTTGTCCATGTGGCACAAAGGCCTGACGGTGAGAGAAGTGACCTTGTGGTCCGACGGTGGCCTGTTTGAATACACGGAGCAGCTGGTAAAGCAGAGATCTCCCCTTCAAGTGCTCTTGAGCAAGGCACCCCCAGTATAGCTCCATTAAGAACGTTCAATGGCGTGAGACTGAAGTAAAAGAGCAGCTGCTCCCATGTAACAACAACTCCTACAGCTCCTAGCCCAGGTCATGTGTTCATTGGAACTAGTCAAAATAAATCCTAATTATGAATTTGCAATCATGGCAGTCATTATTCTGGAAGGTCAGTGGAAGGTTAATTTAGAATAACTACATAGTTATATGCTAGTATAATGTATGCCTAATGTGAACGTGAAGCTACAAACGAGGAAGCAGCATGTTCACTGGTATGATAGAACAGCTATTTTACTCTCTTAAGGTATCGACTTTTTCTGAAATGGTTTTCAGTCCACGGACCAACTTTGTGTATGAAGTGTCCTTATTTTTGTGTGACAGCTCAGAGCTGATTCACTCAATTTCAAACTTTTCTCCTTGTTGTTTTCTCTTTCTCCTTTCATGTGGTCTGGGGCTCCATGTTTGTTGTCTTTCTGTTGTTGCTTCATGTAAAGCATGATTTTAAATGGTTTGTTTGGATTCATTATTCAAGATATAGAAACAAGAAGATTTTATTTTTGCTTATTTTTCCTTCAGACCTCTCCTTTTTCTTCGTCTCTATACTAGGCTGACCGCGGTAGTCATTGTTACCTGTGTTACACTGTGTCGGACACTAACCGATTACATTATGCCCACTGCCCCCCACTCTGTCGTTTCGCTTTTTTTAATAGAAATAAAACCAGCGCTGTGTTATCAATACATAGTTGGACGACGGATGCCATAAACTGAAAGTGAAAGTTTCTGCTCCATACGGAGTCTTAGCACAGAGTAGCATGAGTCAGATTTGAAAACAGTCAGGATTTGGTGTCAAAGCGAAAAGCAAAAGCACAGATTTGGCAATATTTTGGATTTAAACTCAATGCTATAAGGGAACCATAACATTAATGAGGTAATCACCGTGAGGAGGACAGAGAGGTCACAGCTTTTAAATATTTTTTGGGGTATTTTCATCTTTAATTGACAGAGGACAGGGAAGAAATGGGGGACAGACGTATGACATGCTACAAAGGTCCAAAAGCTACAATCTCACAAAAAGAAAGTTGCGTGTATAAATCTCATTTCTGCTCCTTGCTGTGTTGAATTTGCAGTCTTGGCATTTTTCCTCAGAGCCTATAGTGGTCTATTTTAAAGCACAGGTAACAGGTGAACATTCAGTTGAATGTCTTTGGGTGGTTGGATGTCTGTCTTACAAAAACAGCAGCCAAACCCCTGAACAGCCGTGAAACATTCAGCAGCAGCAGCAGACTCAAATGTGCTCTGGATTTCTGCTTTACTGTAACTGAATTTATTATTTGGAGCTGCTCTCTTTTCCCTCCTGGTGTCCTTAATGAAGACCTTCAGACTGAATGGTATTTGCTCGGAGGCATCTACATACAATAACATCCCTCTCTTTGTACACCTGAACACGGCAAAGCACGGCTCCCCTCCCCCTACATTTAGGCCCTGTTTCATTAGGGGAGCTTAGACAAACTCACCACACATGGCAACGTGTCGACTGAGGAGGAATAACGGCGACGACTCCAGTTTCAAATTCCTGACCACTTGTCCTCCACAGCAGACGTCCCTCATGAACAAAGGGTGCGATGACAAAATAAATACAGCAGGAGGCTAATGAGTGTATTTAGGTTATATGGCCTGAAGAAACACACAGGGACGCTGCTAATTACTCCCCAGATGACGTGTAAGAAATAATAAATATGATAAACTTTATTTGTACAGCAGGTTTTCAAAAGCAATTTTAAAAGTATTGTTCAGCACCAGTGGGCAGATCCGGAGTCTGAAAAGTGAAGCCAATGATGAAGTGCCTTAAACTTGCATTTTTTCTAATAGCCAGCAGGGGGCGACTCCTCTGGTTGCAAAAATAGTCTGATTGGAAATGACCCTACTTCTCACTTGATTTATTACCTAAATAAACATTGTAAACATGAGTTTATGGTCTCAATCCCTAGTTTCAAGTGTTCTTCAATACAGCATGTTCATTTAGTAAATTATGGTCCCATTTAGCGTCAAATAGACCATAAAGCAGGGGAAGCTTTAGGGTGTGGCTACCTTGTGATTGACAGGTCGCTACCACGGCGTTGTCCGGTCCGGAGTTGTCTGTGTTTTGGTCTTAGAACTTTAACCCTTTCACAGTGTGTTTTCAGTTCATCAGAGTTAATATTAACATTTCGGTCGCCTAAAAATGTCTTATTCAGCGTTCGGTTGTATTTAGCTCCACTCTCTCGTGTCACTTCTGGTTGGAAAAAACGATGGCGACGGCCAAAATGCAGAACTCGAGGCTTCAAAACAGCAGTCCACAAACCAATGGTTGACGTCACGGTGATTACCTACATTTTTTATATACAGTCTATGGTTGTTTATGGTCTCAATCACTAGTTTCAATCTTCTTCAACACAGCATGATGATCATTTAGTAAATTATGGTCCTATTTAGACTCAAATAGACCATAAAGCAGGGGATGCTTCAGGGCGTGGCTACCGTATGATTGGTGATGGGTTGGTGACGGCCAAAAAACCTACGTCCACTTCTAAGATACAGTCTATGTGCAGGACGTGACAAGACGTCATCACTTTTATCTTGAAATCATGCAACAATAAGACTTATTTTGTTTCCTACAGTAATTGTGGCCCTGTATTACATTTGTTTATTTACCGTACGCTCCGCTCAGTTAATTATTACATCATGCTCGTGGCTCGGACTGATGATTGCTGTTGATTTCCATGACGTTTGATCCAAAACAGCTAAGTTAATAATGAATGGAGCTTAAGAAAAGTTACAGCTCGGTTAATACAGACATCCAAATTAGGGGCCACCAACGTTTCAGCTTAAATGCACCAACAAGGCTCTTTAATGGTGTTATTTTCAAATTAAGTGTGTATAGAATAAGTACAGGTTATTAAGGTGTTGGACAGCCAAATGCAGCTTGGCAGGCTGTGGGCGGTATATAAACAATACACAGGGCAATTATTTCAGGGCCGCTTATTAAAAAGGCTACAGATGTGTTTCATACTAATCACTGTGGTTATGTTACCCTCCATTTTCTTCTTCTCCTCTCTGTTTTTTCCAGATGAATAAAGGCCGATTACTCCATGTAATTGTCGTTATACCGTCTGCCTGCCTCTTATTCCACATGTGAAATAAAACTACTTCTAGTGTGCTTAATTAAAATACTTGACAGCAACTGAACTCTGGTTGTATTTTCCAGGATGACAAGCTTTGGCTTATACAGTAACTTCTATTTTGTTGTATTTCTCCTTTACAGGATGCCCTGTTTAATATATACATCTATAGATTTATGTCTGCATATGTTTTATGTTTTTGAGTACATTTCTGCAAAAGCAATTGACCACTTTTGGGACAAATAAAATTGAACCTTGAACTGTGATATACTACCTGAACTAACAGCGGGGAACTTTGTGATAAATAACGGCCCAGCTTTAAAATTAAATCAACTTTGGGTTTCATTCCAGGCCTTGTGATGTGTCTTCTGTCTTTTTAACATCTTTACACTCAACATATATACAATTAACCTTTTCCAGTGCTATGACGTTCTCTAAAATAGCTCTGCAAACATACTGTGAAATGATGTGTTGTTTAGGCGTGACTGTTTTTAGCATAGCAATTCATCATGTTTCACTTTTCACCTTCACTGTAATAAATCTTTATTTAGGTAGAGTAATATGCTTACAGGCCTTTGCAGTGGAAAACCCCTAAATTCTATATTCTGATGATTAGATCTGGTTGATTTTTTGCGGCTCACTTGCTAGAAAAACAGTGTCAGTGGCTCCCGATGAAAGAAGTACGGTCCTAAAGTCATTTATTGACTGTGAAAACTCTAAATGTGTAGTCTTGTTTTTCTTGGGGTTAAGTAGTTCTCAGGTGTAAAGTTACATATTAGAACATTTTTAGAGCAGTTATAAACTGTACGAGCTCCGTAAAGCATCAGTTTGGACATTGAACCAAATGGTTTGCCTGTTTATGTTCTAATTCAGTCCAATGAACAATGTATGAAACTGGCAACCAGAGCTGCACATCATAAAAATCAATGTACACAATGTTGCAGTCCATTGAAGATCTAGAAACAAACAATAAAAACACTGAAAATTAAGTGTGGCAGGGAAAACTTTTTTTCTCCAGCTCCCATATGTAGTAAGGAGGTGAAGAAATGACAATAAGCAGCCTGATTCTGGATTATTGTTTTGATAAATAGCCAGTGGATTAACTTCTCTATACAGCATTAGTGTTTGAACAGAACTCCACAAAAACTCTATCCAAGACACTGATGTCATCTGATGACCTACTAAAACCTACTAATACTTTTTTCTTATATCCTGAGTTAATACCCCTAAATTTACAAAAGACCCACATAATGCTGAACTGTATGGCAGTACAGGTTTCTTAAGCTTTTATCACGGTATGCAGCATTTTCTACTTTTTTACGAGATACAAGGTTGTATCTTAGATACAAAATACAAGTGGCAGTAAATCACCTTCCCAGTACGAACGCTTGAATAGCCCTTATTTAAATCATTAGGTCCTAAAAGTTGTAAAATGCATTAATAGCTGAATCCAGAGTTATTTCCCTTCCTCCGTTCATGTGAATGAGACCCAGACCGAGGCTGGAGTGAGGGCTGGGAGGCGGAGTTAAAGGAAATGCTAGTGCACCTGCTCTATGGGCCCAATGGATGAGGAAGATCGCTGGATGATCCGGATACTTTATCACTCGGCAGTCGAGCCATTTTGGCTTCATGCGCCACTGAGCAACTTTCATAGGAATGATAGGAGACTTCATGCAACAAAGGTATCCAGCTGGACACCAACTTCAGATATTACATAGTAATCATAAGACAGCATTGTTAATATGTATCTAATATCAATTCTACTTCTATGAAAAACTAAACTGATTACACATGCACGTACTACATCATGCGTCAGCAGCACGCCGGTAGACTGCATAGCTGAGAGAGCGAACAACAAACATGTCAGCTGTTTGGAGGTATTTCACACTTGCCACGTCAACCACTTCTACGGCTACTTGCAATATGTGCAGAGTCAATGTTTCGAGGGGTGGCAGCAGCACCAAAAAATATAACACAAACAACCTAATCAAGCACCTCCAGAGGCATCAAGGCAAAGAATTTTGAAACATTTTGAAGATGTTTTGTCAAGTTTGTGGTGCACCATTTATTATTTGGATAATAAATAACAATGCAGTGAATTTATTTGTTAAATTTTTTTTTCCACAAAGTTAGGAAAGTAATGTCAAGCCTGATGTTGCCTTACACATGAAATAATGTCACTTCAACACAGTTAGGCATGCAGCTTATTAATTAAACACTGGTATCGGATCGGTACTCAGCATCGGCTGATACCCAAAGCCCAGGTATCGGTATTGGTATCGGTATCAGGACTGAAATAGTTGGATCGGTGCATCCCTAAGTGGAACTTAATGTAACCAAAGACAGATTAGCTGCTGCTAATTGCTGAATAATTTCACATTGTAAAGGAAAATGCAGAAATCACAAAAGTACAGACGGGAATAAAAAGCACTTTACTATGTGCAACAGTGTAATTTTGGTCATCACAGGCAACAGAAGTTCAAGGGTTGAAACATCAAATAAAAGCGACTTTGAAACTTTAGTTGGTACTGTCAGAGTTATCATGTGAGTGAGAAGGAACAAAGTCTGTGTCCAACTCCTGAGTGCTAATTATTTTCACCTTAGGTGCAGTAATTTCTTTTCAGGTCTGAGCAGTAAAAGCATAAGAAAGCATTTAAAGTGTTGAAGCATCGAGACTTTGCTGTAAAACTGTAAGCCAGCTGGATTCAGATGATTTTACAAGCCCACATTGAGCCACTAAATTAAGTGCTGTGCTGTATACTTGAAAATATTTTTGTTTTAAGATAATTGACTTGGTCGGGGAAAAAGCATGAATCATTGTCAGATTTGTTGAACTCTTGAGGTGAAATACAAATATCCCACAAAAATAACACCTAATCTGCTTGAAAAGTCATAAATTGCTGCTGTTATAGTAGAGATTTAAATATGATTACACATTTAATAGTCTGGAAAAAAGTAACACAACAAAGTGACAGATGTACTAGAGGAACTCTTCCATCTTTCTCCATCTTGATATACATTACAAAATGGTTGCGTGATTTAAAAGTGAGATAAAAAAGCAGGTATCCAACTGCAAAGAGACATGACTTCATACGAAACGGAACGTAAAATGTGCTCCAATACTCCACATTTACTGCTGTTTGGGTCAAAACATTCAGGGGTTTAATTGGCTATGGCCGATATGGTTGCTGGGTTTAATTTCCATGTGCATGATGTCACACGTTGGTAAAAGTTGAGCCATGCCAGCGGTGACAACTGTGGATGACTAATCTTAACACGCTGCTGCCAAAGAAGCCAAGAGAAATAGGTAGCAGAGTGCCTACCAACTTAAAACAGCTCTCACATTTTCTTGGACGAAATGTGTTTTTCCTGAGGATTCCCGTTGGACGCCTTAAATCAGTGAACTTGTCAGCAAATGTGTTTATGAGGCAAAATGTTGCTGGAGGTCTTCCAGATAGCAGAGCGGGCGCTAAATCATCCGAAGTTACATCTCATGCGTTTCTTCTCACAGGAAAAGAACATTATTTTATACTAAAAGCAAACTTAGTGTGCAGAATAGCACCTTTTGATATTATTCTGATCTTGTTTGTTATAAAATTATGAATTCAAGTCAGCGTCCCAAGGTCGGTTCTGCGGGGTCTTTTTTGATACTAGTATGAAATCTCTTCCCCCGTAATATTAAAGGAACAGTGTGTAACATTTCAGGGTATCTATCAGCAGAAATGGAATATAATATTCATAACTATGTTTTCATTAGTGTATAATCACCTGAAACTAAGAATTGTTGTGTTTACGTTAGCTTAGAATGAGCCTTTCTTATCTATACAGGTAGCGGGTCCTCTTTCAGGAGTCCGCCATGTTTCTACAGTAGCCCAGAACAGACAAACCAAACACTGGCTGTAGAGATAGCCTTTTGCGGTTTTACGTTACCTGAAGGCCACTGTAGTTCTCCGACACGCTTGTGAAACTGCGGTAACGTGAGCTGCAGAGTGCAAAACAGTGGTACCGCCAGTCATCGTCTGACTTCTGTTGTTCCTAAAGTAGTGTTATTATGGTAAGGATGGCCTCTGAACGGTGCGAACGGCGTTACCACGGTTTTGCAATCGGTGGCTCACGTTAAGGCAGTCTTGGAAAGGGAGGGGTGAGCAGAGGGGTACTCAGTTGGTTGCAATCGACAAACCAGCCAAATCCTATACACTGTACCTTTAAGCCTGGACCCCCCTATGGCCCCCCTAACTGTGGCGCATATTTTCGTACATTTTTCACTCCACATGTATCCCCAGATAGGGGAAGTTGTAATTATTTATGTGGAGTGATAAATAAAATGTATGCGTTAACACTGAATGGGTATTCTTGTGTATATATTTATATGTGTACAGTTAGTCTTTGGGAGATCCAAACCAATAGGGGTGGTGGTGGTATGTAACAGTTGTGCTTAATATATTAGATACCCCTAAAAACGCATGTGACCCGAGCCTGGCGCACCGTTTGAAATGATCAAGAACTGCCACTGCCGTCATGCCAATGCTCTTTGCTGCTGCATTTCCATCCACTTCCCAAACCTCCTCCTGTGCTATATGTTTGGTTTTGTTGATATAACTAAGATTTTATGTCTTTGTATGTATTTATAAATTAGTTCTCGTCATTGTTGCTCGGATTCATCGAGAGCAAAAAAGACAAACTAACTGTATAATTATTTTCTAGAACTTGTCAATTCCTTGACGTAAGTATCTCTGACAGAATCTTTTGAAACACAAACTACACAATTAAGAGAAATCTTATTGTTCACATGCAGGATAAGCCCCTGGGATGCGTCATCTCATTGTCTGTCATGACTAATCCTTCTCTACATAATGTTATGCATGTCAGCATTAATATCGATCTAATACTAATGTATGAGTCATATACAAGGCTGGGTATCAAACCTCAGTAATGTTTCTGTAGAGACTGAAATGTGTCTGTAGCGCCAAGTACCAAAAAGCCTCAAACAGTTGCTCTTCTTTACTCGTACTTTTATCAGACAGTTACCGACTTAAATCAAAATTTTGCCAGATTTTATACTATTTAATTCAACTAAAGACACCAACGTTCTCAATTGTTAAATGTTGTCTAAATACAATCAGTAATGCAAGAACTTTGCCCTCATAAAAGAAAGTTTTTCAGAACAAAACATGTTAATATTCCTCGCGGCAAAGATTTTTGCATTAGCACGGAAAATCAGTTCAGCACCATCAGCCCTAGTCACATATGAAACAGTTGTACTACAACATCATACATTTCAAGACAAATTATTTATTTATTAATTATTTCATGGAATGGCACATTCCTAATGAAGTCATAACTGTATTCAGCCCTCAGGCTATTCCTCACAGTCAAATAAACAGTAGAAATAAGACACTAACTGAAATACCCGAGTCCAGAGTACTATAATACTCTCACACCCATCCGTGTACAGCTTTCTCCAGTTATTCCCACGCTTAATTGATTTCCTGAAGGTGGGATTTTCCTACCATGAGTTGTAAATTAGGATGGAAATTATGTGCAGCTGAGGTTACAGAGTGCAAAAAACTCAGTTTTTCCAATTTGCAAAGATTAAAAAATATGAGCTCTTCACACCCTAATGCTCCACTTAAATTCAGCCAAGAAGCCAGCACTGACGTTTTAAGCGCTCACCGATGAGCAGAGTGGAGAGCTGCAGTAGAGGTGTGAACGTCACAGATACCTGACGCTCTGAGGAGCTCTAATAAATTCATTCTGTGATGATGGGACTCGATGTGTGTGGCCTCTGGCGTTCATCTGTCTACAGTTTGGTCCTTAAACCATGCAGTTAAGAACATCTGCTTGAATAAACCATCACCCATTTAGAAATAATTCTCTGAATCTAAGAAGGAATGGACTAGTGAGTGACACTAATTAGGGAGTTCTAACACTACAGCCTTGAAGATTAAAGGGTGGGTCTATTGTTTTTTTTTTTTTTTAGGTCTTTATATCATTTTGTAGCTTCCCAGTGGTGTTTCACATGTATTCAAATCCAGACATCAAAATGTTGGTTGAAGTATGTATGTTTTAGCGTCAAAATGCTATTTACCCAAGCCCTTCTAAAACTTTTTTCCCATGTAACCTCACGTAGGTTTCTGCATGATGACGTTTTACATACATCCTTATCCTACCTAAAGTAACTTGGCCGGCATGCTCCGAGTTTGGAGAAACAGACGGGCCGGACTTTAACATTATCATCAGTGATTGTAAACAACCCTAGTCACGTATGAAGCTGTGTCATATTGCACCCCATTCACACCAAATGGCGAACTGGCCATAGTCCACACTGCATACTTGGTCCATGCGGGGACTTGAACCGACAACCCAAGCCAAGTCCCTACGGACTGAGATACTACTAAATACATTTTGGAATCATTCATGTACTGTACTGCGTGTAACAGATCCTATTGACTCTTATGACACCAGTGGAGTTTCTGCAATGTGTTTTGCAGGGGAAATATACGATAAATCATGTAAGTGAAAATATCCTCCATTAGGATTTGCCTTGACAGCATATCATTACTACACTATTAATCTTACAGAAATCTGATCTGTTTCACAAAGTCTTGTCTGCAGTATTAAAGCCTGTGGGAATAGACGCAGGATCTTGTAAATGCATGAGAGCATATTTTTTAAACAGCTACTGGTGGGGATTTTCTTTTTTATTCAAATAAAGTCTTTTGTGGTTGTGTGATATTGTTTATTGGTAGCAATCCATCATTGTCATTTTTAATGATTTCAAGGTCATATAAAAGGTAATTATGAGTGTGATTCGGATTTGAATTTGGCATATTTGTGGGAAGGGGGGTTCCCCTTTAGGTCTTTGTTCTTACCCACTCTTTCCCTGCAAGCCAGGAAGTATAAAAACCAATCGGTTGTGAAACCATTGCTTATACGACGTTGCATGAGAGTATCAGAGGGTTAGCATGAAGCAAAGCGTCTCATCTTACAATAATGAGCTGAAATATTCTTGCTACAGTAAATACTGTATGAACATAAACAACATGTCAGATTTGTCAGCAGACATTTCATGATTCTTCATTTAAAGACTGGAGGCTTTACGTGATATATCTGCAGTATTTTCCACCTCTTTCTGTTCTCTAGACAGCTGCAGTAGCTGTGTTGAAAGCGTTGAATGGTTTTCAGACACACACACGACCACATGATCACAACACCTTGGATTCCAGTTACTCTCTGGATGAACTGTTTGAGGGGAGATTCTTCTGCCGTGTTTGATTTGGACGGACTTAACTTTTCTCAGGTTTTTGACATCTTTGATAGATGAACTTCTTGGGATATTCAATGTCTGCTTAATTAGAAGGTTGAGTTGAGCCACTGGAAAATAGTCTGTTGCCTTTGGTTTCCCTCCTCTGTTAGGATACAAGCAGCATTCACACATCATTCTTTTCCCCTGTATCACCCAACTACTGCAGCTCACTCAAAATCCTGCTTAAAGCTATAGGGTCGGCAATGTTGAGTTTCTCAGCAAGGGTACGCTAGATTTGAAAAATAAACCATTTGCCAACTCTTTTCCAATGAAAGAAGCGAGCAGGACTAGCTCCAAAAGTCCCTTCAGGGCACCCTCCAAAGCCACTCCCCCACAGTTATCATAATGAATGCAAACATATAATGAATGCAAACATATAATGAACATAAACAATGAACATGGTTATTGTTAGTACTCACAGCTGTCAAGCGCGCAGGCAGGCAGACAGCTATCCTGACAGGTAGCCCCTCCAATCATTTAATCCGGCCCAAATGAATGATTATGAATGAATGAATGCTTATTACAGTCTTGTAACAGCCGTAGATACCATTTGTTTTTCTTCTTGTGTCAGAGTATTTGATTTATTGATTGCTGTCGGGATGTAATTAGAATTTAACTATTATAACAAACGTTTTTTTTAAAAAAGATTACCAACCCTAGCTTTAAAGTATTCCATAATGTCAAAATCAACAAACAAAACAAAGCACATCTATTAAAAAGTGTAGGATTTCAGGCTAATACAGCACACTAAATTATATTTTACAGATTATATTACCCCAAAATATCTAACCATACACAATACCTATATAACCAAGTCTAAGAGTCTACAGCCATGCAAGCAGCTAATTTTTAAGAAAAAAGTAAAAATTCTCTGCTTCCAGCTTCTTAAATGTGAATATTTTCTGGTTTCTTTACTCCTCTGTGAAAGTAAATTGAATAACTTTGAGTTATGGACAAAACAAGACATTTGAGGATGTAATCTTGGGCTTTGGGAAACACTGATCGACATTTTTCACCATTTTCTGACCTTTTATAGACAAATCTAATCGATCAATCGAGAAAATTATCTACAGATTAATCGGCAATGAAAATAATCGTTTGTTGCAGCCCTGTTTCGCGCTAACTAGCTCAAAGGTTAGGGAACACCACTGTCATGAAAAGTGACATCATGAAATATAATGTGTCATTAAGCTAAATAAAAGTGTCATGGGGGCCACATACAAAACATTTTGAACAGGATGAATATTTAATAATAATGCAAAGTTTAAAGATTTCTTAAATTATTTCACAAATTATTTGATTTCTATAGTTTACATAATTTGTTCGGGTGATTACTTATTTCAAAACCACATATTTATTTAATATCTAACAGTTTGGCGCTCCAGGCTATAATGAATATACCTCATATATTGTTGTTGTCCATGTCTGCCTTCTAGAAAATAATGAAAGGAAATATTCCTCGCATATTTCACTGTCACCTGTCACCATCTGGTCTCTGAAATCACTGACGACAGACAGCCGTAAACCACTTGGCACCACTCTCTCTCAACGTATTATTGTATTCGCAAACCTACACCACAAGACTGAAGGATTTATGAAGTGAGACAGACTGAGAAGGATGAGTTTGGTTTTGACCTGTGCTCACATGTAGAGTTTACCACAGGAGAGTTACACAACACTGGATTCACCAAGACGGGGCCAATAAAAAGGCAATTTGTCAATTTAGTTCAGGTCTTTTTTTTTGTTTCTTTGTTGAAAACCTGCAGGGGTTTCAAAGACGTTACAATATGAGCAGCAGCGGCAGCTAGATGCCATTAACTGAACTACTTCCTCTGTCAGACGCAGGTACATTACACTCTATTTATTCGTGTCTCATAAACGTCTAACGTGTTAACAACCTGGTGTATTTGGTGACACCTAGACGGACGCACTTCCCCAAAAGAAAATACTCTTTTGTCAATTATAAGGTGTAAATACTGACTCCAGAGAAGTCCTCCTGCTCCCTTTTTTCCTCATACTGGTGGAAAAAGAACAAATACCTCGGCCATGTGTTCCAAATCAAATGGAAATGATGGAATTAAAATGAAACGGGGCACTCAGATAACCATTTAATTAGCTCTTGTGGTAGCGATCAGGATGAAATCCAAGAGCAAAATCATGCGGTGTATTTCCTTCGCCATCAAGACTATTGCATGACCGTCAAACTGGTGATTCCAAAACCTCTGCCGCAAAGGACTCATTTCACGCCTGTTATAACGCTACAGCACCTGGTGCCTGACAGCAGATCAATGTGTGGGAGCCGGGATATGGATTTATTATATGAAAATTTAGATTAAATTTTAGTGGAGTTTCCTATCCGCTCAGCTTAAGACGCCGACGCCCAAACGAAGAATGTTGACGTATCGAGAGAGATCCGCTTCCTCGGACTGCACACTTCATTGACTGGCGTTCAGTTTTTACACCCGTCGTATTTAAAGAGCCATGAAGGTATTCAGAACTACTGCGGCAAAGGCCTGAAGGAAAATAAAGAAATCTTTCACCTCAGCCTAAACACGGGCGCATACATAGTAGCACAAGCACATAAACAATGAGAAGTTGGAACGATCGCAGAGTTTCAATCAGGCCTCGTAGCCAAAACACAAACGTAAAGTCTTCCGGGAGTCGGGGCAGGGCCTCCTGAAGCCAGCTCAAGTGCTGAGAGTCCCACTCACATTTACAGTGTGTGTGTAATCATCGCCTGCCCGGCGTGATGAAAGGACAATTAACAACATCGCCCTCATAATGCAACTCCCTCATCAATTTCTCATTTACAGCTTCCTCCCTGCTAGTGTCATTGTGGAGCAACTATCTGACAACAGGAAGTGGTTTCCTAATCTGAGAGCTGCCAGAAATCCACCAGGAAAACTCAACAAGGACATTCACAGGGCTGCAAAATATTGGATAATATCCACTGGATTACATAATCTAAATGCAAGTGTCTGCACACTGAATTGTAGCTCCCTAAATAGTTTTATAAAAAATTAAAAAGGCAACATTAGATCAGACTAGGACTGTCTATCGATTAAAATATTTTATCGCGATTAATCACATGATTGTTCATAGTTAATCTTGATTAATCTTGATTAATTGCACAAAATATACCTTAAAAGGGAGATTTGTCAGGTATTTAATACTCTTATCAACATGGGAGTCGGCAAATATGCTGCTTTATGCAAATGTTTGTATTTATTATTGGAAATTAATTAGCAAAACAAAACAATGACACATATTGTCCAGAAACCCTCACAGGTACTGCATTTAGCATAAAAATATGCATAAATCATATCATGGCAAACACAAGCCCAGCAGAAAACAACAGCTGTCAGTGTGTCAGTGTGCTGACTTGACTATGACTTGCCTCAAACTGCATGTGATTATCATAAAGTGGGCATGTCTGTAAAGGGGAGACTCGTGGGTACCCATAGAACCCATTTTCATTCACATATCTTGAGGTCAAAGGTCAAGGGACCCCTTGGAAAATGGCCATGACAGTTTTTCCCCACCAAAATTAAGCGCAAGTTTGGAGCGTTATTTAACCCTCTTCACGACAAGCTAGTATGACATGGTGGCACCGATGGAGTCCTTAAAACTGAGCCTGCTGCAACATCCAAAAGATTAATTTTGTTAATGCATTAAAGAAATTAGTGGCGTTAAAACAAATTTGTGTTAATGCGTTACTATCGCGTTAACTTTGACAGCCCTGATTTATATGGATTGGTAACCTCAGTCCGATATCCAATATGTGAGTTACGTCATATCGTAACCCAATACTTTAATTGGAACGGATTAGTCCCATCTCTAATTGTATCCTATTATATTCTCTCTTATGTGTGGTACTGTCTCTTATTGGTAGAACACTGGTGCTAATGCAGCCCCTCTTTGGCCTTTGGTTCCTGCTAGAGTCATCCGTTCAGATACTGAGATAACTCTGAAAGCATCACTGCTGGCTGTTAAAGTGTGAGAAAGATATCATCTCTTCTTTGTGCTGTGCATCGAGTAACCGTTAATGTTTATCTCATAAGTTCTTGGAAGGTTGTGTCGTTCTTGGCTTTGTGATGAAGGAGAGCGTTTGTCTGGCCAATTTGACTCAACAAATATTGTGCTGAAATATAACTCTATGACTTTATGTGTTTAATATCTCTTCCGCTGTTGAAAAGCCGTGTGCTGCGAGGCCGGCCAGGCTTTCCCTTCCTGCTATTGACTGCTGGCCTGTTGTTTTTACCTGCTCAGACAATAACTTGGCACAAAGGCTTTGAAAGAGAGACGTCAACATGTGCAAATGCAAAAGACTGTGTGTGTTTAAGGGACATTTATGCAGTTTTACTTTACATACAATCATTGGTAGGTTAATTCAAGTCCTGATTGATTTCTGAAAGGGGCTGGTGAGCTCCAGCCTCTGAACCCGCTGAAAAATCTGGACAAGCGAGATAAACTGGTGATGTTTTCCCCTTTTACAGCAACGACATGAGCTAGATACTTTTCACCTAATTCCTCCAGTTTCTAGCTGCAGAAAACTGTGGTTTTACTGGGCAGCAACCAGTTGTAAATGTGTATAATGTCTGTATGAATGTGAAGCAGGGTGTTGCTGGGAAAGAGCAGCGCTCAGCAGAGAACAAACCTCAATCAACACTGAACGCTTCTCCAAAGCAGCAGCCTCAATAAAAGTTTGTTTGTTCAGTGTCTGACAAAACAGCATGTGAGTGCAGTTTTGTTTGGCCAACAACAACTTCTCATCAGCACATAAATATAGCACCATAGTTATGGCCACAAAAAAAACAAACAATAAAAAGATGACAGTTGAAATCTGGTGTTGATCCGGATCAGCACCAAAAGCTCATCAAGTAATCTGTCTGCTACATGTCAGCCAAATCCATTCAACATTAGCCGAATAACAGCAACAGTTCCATACTCAATATGTGTCCATGCAGTCAATGACTGCAAGTCTTTTGGAGCAAAAAGACATTTACTGTCAAAATTAGACAAATTGTTACATGAAATTGTACACAGGCCTTTTCTTGGTCATCTGACCTTAGCAGCAGGTAGGTTTGCCCTGCTTACAGCACTACTCACCGCTTACTGGAGTCTTGCAAACAATAAGCAACAAGCTGCCAAGCTATGTCTATGAAAAGCTACGGCGGCCGCTCCCAAGCTCAGCGAGCTGCGGACGTTTGATTCTGCAGCAAAGTGTGGCCAAACAAAAGTTGGGAAAAGCTTAGCTTTTAGCGGTGAAGTGCGGTTAGAGAAGTCAATCAAAACAGATCCCGTGACTCTTGTGACATGTTGGCCTACGTTATAAAGAATTTCTTCTGCCTGAAACACATGAATACGCCTCCCGGCCGCAGAAAAATGTACAAATGTAAATGCACTTTGCCGCTGCCTGGTGTGAATTCAGCGTAAAGGAGCTTTGACACTCTCTCCCTCTCTATATGAACGCCCATATGCATTCATTATGTGTGAGGGAGACAGATATCGGCCCACTCTTAGCCACCTTTAGGTAACATCATTTCTGTATCATATATGTATGCTTCAGTATGGGCTTATAATGATTATATGACTTGTATTTGGCAACAATAAAATCTAAACTGCAGTCATGAGTGATTGTTGATGCATTATTTTAATGCAAACTAAGCGTGGCTGATGTCTGTGCAGGTAGGACGGGGCAATAGTTGAGTCGTGATGGTGCTTGGGGAAGCGGGGGAGGGCCTTGAAAAGTTGTATAGCCCCAGAGCCCACAGTACTTTAATGCGGCCTTGTTGATGACAGGAAATCAATTACATCTGTGGACCCTAGGAAGAATAGCCAATGAATATACTAGTGCTAATGGAGATCCTAATAAAGAAAGAAAAGAAAGAATCACCATAATGTGCAAATCCAACCTCACCACAACCATGCCAGCACATTCTGCTATAGTCTGGTTCATTACAGATCTAACTGTGATTTTAAATGCAGAATGAGCCAGGAAGTTGGTTTTCTAAAGACACATTTAACCGGAAATAACCGAGGACAAAACATGGAATTGTTTGAACTCTAAGTAGGATGTTACTGGAGGATCCACTAATATCAGTACAGGTCAGAAATGCATGTACTCAAACAAATGAGGCAAAGCGCTGCACACTAACCTGTCCTGCAAAGTAAATATTCATTCAAACTTACAAGTTTGAAATGTTCAACTTCAGCTCATTTCATCAGCTTTGTAACAATCAGAATATCTATCGCCTTAACTGTCAACAACAACAATAAAAGTGGTAACTTCCTTCTACCTCTGCATAGACTCAAATGAAGCAAATATATCAATTCAGGCATTAAAAAATCAATTTCAAAATCGTAAAAAATAGATAAATCACGATACATAGGTGAATCGAGTTTTTGTCCCCCACCCCTAAAGTAAAGTATCAATGACCTTTGCATCCAAAATCTGTCACTCAGCACATCAAGTGTAACCCTGGTAAATTAATTTTGGGCCACTTTGCAAACATCTTTAAACATTGGAGGAAAGTTCCAGACAATTTGCCAATACAGATTAAAGTTATGTTATTAATTAATTTGTTGATGTCACTTTTCTATGAGAGCCATCTGCAGCCTGGATCACACGCGTATCCACAGCAACAACACTCTGGCACAGTAAGCAGGCAGCAGTGGAGTAACCGTACGAGCTGTCGGCTTTAAGAATATATCACCTCTGGATAAATCAAACCACGACTGTTTGTTTTGGCTCACGATCCCGTTCGTCTGTAGTGCTGCCATGTAATGTGGTAACACCTATGTAAAGTCGTGTGAAGAGTTCTGGGAGCCATATGTGGAATCTGCACAACACCACGGCATGATTTCATAAAAAGGTTTGACTTTCGCAAAAATTAATTTTCAACAAATGTGATGAATGGTTTCATCGCCAAGTATCATTTCAGATAATAAACCATCGCATCTGTGCACTTGATTAGGCCGCTTTTGAATGCGATCCATGCTTTTGCACGCAACTTTGTCTCTAACAGGTGCTCCAGCGATGCATGCATAAAGGCTGTTTTATGTATGATGTTTTTGTTATTGCATTACCACACTATGAGGTCAGATGAGCAGGGTTCCGTGATTGGGAGGTTAAGGTTTATGGCCCAGGACCACAAAGAAAATCTAATATGATTTTTTTATTATCAGGGATGTGGTGGAACATAAAACGGAGGATAAATGTGTTCAAAGACGGAGAAAGGAGGTGAACAAACAGAAAAAAAAGGATATGTATGTTCCCCTCTTTATACACACTTCACAATAGCAATACAATGCAGTAAATAAGCAAAGAAAAGAAGCTAATAAAGTGCTGATACACCAGCACTTTCAGGCAGTGACTATGTGACCTCTCTTCAAAGACAAGGTTTACTTTCCATGTCTGCTTAGCTGCGAAAGTCCGCATAACATTAATTTAGACGACTGCTCATGTCCAGACTGTAAACACTTACAAGTCAAGATGTTGTGTCGAAGAGTTGCCAGTTGGATTTAAAGTTTGCAACGTGTCACATGCATAGAAATCCAATGTGGTAAACATAGACCCACATGCATTTCCACTGTCTGTGTATGCATCTGTTTTGGATTAATGTATATCAGGGACTTATATCAGGAAAGTTGGTAACTTGAAACTGTCATATTTGCTCAAACTGTCACTACATCCTGACAGTAGTACATGAGACGGATAATCTGTGAAAGAAAATCATGCTCCTCTGCCTCCTTTTAGTGCTCCTAAATGCATTTGCAAGATTCCACCGTGCCCGAAGAAAAACAACCACTCCGAAGCCAAAGAGTCTCTAACGCAGCTGTCAATCACTGCTGGTGAAACTCACGAACTCCGATCAAACGGTCAAACTAGGCAGCACTGATCAAATATGAATTATGTTACTGTAATGTCTATTTTAGTGTACTGTTAAGCTGTAAAATTAGAAAGTTTGTGACCCGGTCGCCATGTTGAAAACAGTCGAGCCAAAACTAAGCACCGCCCATTTTACAGCTAAACAGCACACTAAAACAGTGATTATCAAAGTGGGATCTGTGGCACTCTCTCAGGGGATCCACAAAATAATCTGCTATGAATTACAAAATTGTGCCGTATCATTAAAAAGTGCAAATCTGCAGATGGGGACCATTTGCACCAATAACACAGGCATATTGTGTCCATTACTCCCACCCTTGTTGCAGCTTTGGTCGATATAACTCCGATATGATAGTGACACACAGCAATAAGTTCATCATTTTTAAGTTGAAGCACTAACTGAAAGTCAGCTTTAAAGAAGTAAGTTTAAATATCTGGATTTATTAAGACTATGTCAGTCTTGCTGCTGTTTATTTTCTGAAAACTTTCATGATCAATTACTTGAAATGTTGGCTATACATGCTGTCAAGTTGAGTCCAAATGCAATTTGAATAAAATCACGCTCTGTTTAAAGGTAAATAAATGGTATTAACATTCAATAACATTGCAGATTTCTGCACTGTGGTACTAATAAAGGAATATCTTATCTCATCTTACATGTATTTTAACATGATTCAAATGAAATGTGTTTCTATTTATCACTATAAAACTGGTCTGAAGTATTTAGGTTGAAAAGTTTTAGAATACAAATAGTTGCAAAGGCATCTAAGAGTACAAATAAGCATATACTTAGTCGTTGTTACGATTAAGTTTCTCCCCTGTGAGGGGTCCCTGGCTGCAAAACATTTGAGAACTCCTGCAGTAAAATATGTTTCTGAAAACATTTGAGGTGATAAACAGGCATTACAGTAACAAAATCTTGATTCATATTTGACAGTTTGATCGGAGTTCACGAGTTTCACCAGCAGTGATAGAAAGCTGCGTTTAAGACTCTTCGGCTCCGATTGGTTGTTTTCTTCGGGCGCGGTGGAATCTTCCAAATGTCACAGATTATCTGTGTCATGTACTACTGTCAGGATATAGTGACAATTTGAGCAAATATGACATAAAAGTAAGATTTATTATAGTCACCAACTGTAGCTTTAAGTGGCCTATACTGTAATCACTAAAACAATTGTGGTCACTACACCTCCTAATGGTATTCATCTTAATTTGACTCACTTGTTTAGCTGCCTTGGGGTTTCCACGTCGTCTGGAGCATCAGTCACAAACAACAAAGCAGGGACTGAAAGAAACAAAACAGGATATTCAGTTAATCACTGTTGTATCCACTGTCATCAAAAAATCACATAAAATGAACATTACGATATTTTATGTTTACTGTCGGGTTATTGCACAACCATAAGTGGTCGTGATGGATGGTTTGGCGTTCAAAGCACAGCATTTTGACACCAGTGACCAGGGTTCAGGTTTAGGCTACGGAAACACTTGGTGTAATAAGGAAAGATTATGGTTTTGGGTTAAATATTCTATTTATTCAATATTTAACCGAGGCGACAATCTTCCCCTAACCTTCACCAAGTTCCTTGAGTTGCCGAACATAATCATAAAAGTATTATTAATACTTTTGCTGCCAGAAGAGCAGATATTATATATAAAAAAAAAATGAAATGTGTTCACAGTGAAGGTTTTGTAAATATGTTCAGTATGACTATTTTGCATTGGCTGTACTTTTTACTGGGAGACATAAACACTTCCCTTTTTATATTGATGAAAAAAATGTGGCATTTTGTTGATGCAAATTAGTTGTATTATATATGAAAGTTTTAGGGTTGTCAGCCTATAAAGTTGGATAAAAACAAATAAAACTGAGGGTAAACTGGGATTAAGTAGGTTCACTTCTTATTAGTATTAGTCCTCATAACTCTGCATGTGATTATGTTGCATCCCCTATCTGCACAAGGAGATACACAGTGCATCAGTAATCAGTCACATCTGCTTGTCCCTGAACTTTGCTGGTCTGCATCCAAACCAGGCTCAGACTGAGGCCAGCTGCTGCTGGTAAGTGATAAATGTGCAGGTACCAAAAACAGCAGGAGGTAGCGAGGTAGTAATTACCTGAACTTAACAACAATATACGCTGGCACCGGTTCACACTCTGTAAAAAATCAGAATATTTACTCCATTATTTCCATCATTTCTTTTGGAAATTATGACCCATGTCTTTGTGTCTGAAACTGTTGACCTCCCAAGAGAGGCCTCATTATTCCTCCAGTGGCTGCCTCTCGTACCTTTGATTCCAAATATCACCCCTGTGCGACCCTGACCTTTGACCTCGGGTAGTAAATTCTCCGCTTGCTCAGGTACCTCGGCGCCACGCTCCCGTGGGACCCGAGCAGCGCCTTTAATTGCTTATCCTCATCTCCGCACAGACGTTTGTGGCATTGCAATTGGTGCGTCGTATAAATTTGTGGGCCTGACGTCGGGCTTGGAGGAGGACCAGTGCCAAGGAATATAATGTGAGTCTCTGTGGCCTCCTTGTATGTCTTGGACAAGAATACAGTCATGAAGAATAGAAGCAGTTGGGTTCAGGGCTCTGTGAACTATAGCAGTCTGAATATGAATATTTTGGGGCTATAAAACATCTACTTTACACTCAAAGGAGCACAAACGGGTCTGTGACACGTTCTCTGATGGATCGCTATGTTTTGCTTCACTGTGGTTAAATCAAAAGGGCTAATTATAATGCCATTAACAAAAGGCAAACAGTCAAACTTCATTAACCCCTTATCATTCCCCCCTCTTTTTATAGAGGGGTAAGGGTAGATAAAAAGTCAACAGTAGATGTCACATAGAAGTGGTGTACATCATCTGAAAGCTGGGAACCTGAAGATTAATTTGAGATGCTGTTCAAGTGTGTCAAGTTGTTCTATTGTCATTAATAAGAAATACAAATTAATTAATAAATGAATTGTGAAAGTGTATAAGAGCGTAGAACATTTGGTGCTAAATTTAACCATTTTGTACCACTGGAGAATTGATCAAAATGATCAATAATCCCTCAAAAATACCACATTAAGACACCAAGACCTTGAGGAACACTATAGAAAAAGACATGCTGTGATTTGGTCTCAAAAACTTTTGACATTTGCATTGGATGGCGAGCATTTCTGTTGTATAAACTGCTCAGAACCCCCTTATTGTCAATCTACCTAGGAAAGCCATCCATCCTCTAAATGCTCTAGGTCTCTAGTTTGTGGTTGTAAAGTTTCATGAGGCCTGTGATTATCCTAGAGGTCACCACAGGTCATTTTATGGAGTGAGGTCAAGTTTAAAAAAATGATCTCATTACAATGAAATGGCTACTATGAGAACTAACATCATCACACATGAATACAGTTGGGCTCATTGGATCCACAAGAGTCTCAGCTTTACAGTGATACCCAATACCCAATACCCAATCTATGTAATTCCAAGACTGTTTAGGGACCCCAGTATGCAGAAATATTAAAAATACATCATTTTAGAATAGGCGAAAATAACACATTTATACTGCATTAAAGAAAATACATGTTTTTGCCCCAAACTGCATGTTATCATCATAAAGTGGGCATGTCTGTAAAGGGGAGACTCGTGGGTACCCATAGAACCCATTTTCATTCACATACCCTTTGAAAATCACCATGCCAGTTTTTCCTTCCCAAAATTTTGCGTAACTTCGTAGTGTTATTTAGTATTCTTCCCGACAAGCTAGTATAGAATGGTTATGCTTGGGTTTTTTAGTTTCACATGATACCAGTATCTTCACTCTAGTTTGAAAACTGAGCCCGCAACAACCTCTGAAAGACAGAATAGCGGCCGGACCCGCTATCGGAGTGTTAAGGGGTTAAAGACATCAGTCCAGGCAGTAGCTCTATTCATCTGCCAGGTTCTAATATCATTTTAAACTCATCGTTAAAATAAAAATACGATGTAGTTCTCAATTCACATGCCAAGTAATAGGGAGCCGACAGTGCTTGTGATTAGCAGCTCATTTCAGTTTGCAAACAAATAAATGCAGAGTCAGGATTTCAGCCTTCTCCCTTCCAAGTTTGTCCAACGCTCTGAACTGCATGTCCTCGAGAGCCCTGGTCCAAGCCCCAGACCGCACGCTCTCATCCCGGGAGTCCTGTATTCGGTGAGTTGTCCAATCGCAGCAGCAGCAGCTCTTAGGGTCTTTTGGTCAACGTGACAGAGCCAAAGACCCCGTCAGGGACCTCATTCGCTCCCGTGCTGCCGCTCTGTCGCCAAACCCTTGGAGCCGACCTTCGCAGCCAGGCTGTCCCGTAAAAATAAAAACTACAAGTGGAAAACAAGAGCAGTGAAATGGCGACAAACTCTGTTGCTTCTTATAAAAGAAACCCCCATTCCTCCTCTTTTTTTCCTCAGAGACAGAGGGGCTTAAAGACTTCACATTTTCAGCATTAGATGAGTACATTTTCAGGTTTCCACGGTTGGTGCTGCTGCAGCCCGAGGCGGTCTTTTTCCACATGCAGCAGAGGTTCGGTTCCATTTTGGAAGGTGCAATGGTGCTCCTTATTTTTCAGGCATATTATCCTAATCGCTGCCAATGTGCCATAGGCTAAGAGGGCAGCAGGATGATTTATGCCCGGCTTAAGTGATTTAAAAGTTCTTTAAAATATTTTACTAGTCTGTTTCTGCTATAGGATATACTGTATGTATGGGAGGAGACGGGTATGGGCTGAAGGCACAACTTGCTGTTCCTGTCCCGGGTTACGCATCATTTATTTGTACTTCAGGTGAGCAATTATGAGCAATAGACAAAATGGGTGAGGTGGTATCAAGTTAAATGATTTAGGATAAGGTCATTCAGAAATTGCAGATATGGGAATTGCACTTTCCGGGATTTTTTAAGGTAGTTTTGAGACGTTTTCTTGGCTCCTGGTTGAAGAAATGAATAGTGTGTGGGGCGCTGGATCTGCTAAGCTGACATTGATGAAGTCTTTCGAGAAGTCATAACCACGCATGGAAAAGTCCTGCCCACTCTAACACACGCGTTGGAGCTCACGCTGTGTTAGTTTTGGGGTTATTTTTAAGTTGGTGGCTGCAATTCCCATTTCCACACATCTGCTTCTGTGCCCATGTTGTTCTTTAAGATGCTGTGAAATGATACATGACTCCCGGGAGGCAATGACGTGTTGAGCTGTCGCCAGAGACTCAACACTAGAAGTACCAGCCGATAAAGCATAAAAGCTATTTTGTGATTATTTTATCATGGTGCTACTGCTGCTGTGTGTGGCGTCAGTGCTGCAGTTCCTCAGTACAGAATTCCAGACTTTTCCAGACTCAAATTTCCAGTCTTCTTGGCAGATTTTTCAGACCATTTCAGACTTGGGGAGGATGCTGTGACAAGATTTCACACAAAGTTTACATCCAGCTTTCTTTCCCCATTTGGAATTGTTAACCAACCAGGCTTTGTATTTAGGATTGTTAAGCCCGCACTAGGAAAACTTGCATTTACCCATTGTGGCCGTTCAGTCCATAGCCCTATGCAGAAAGTTGGACGATGTTCCACTGTTAAAAAATCTTAAACTTTGGGCAAAGCTGTCTTGCAGGCCGTGCCCCAGGCCGCTTTAGGTGAAAAATAATTATGGCACCCTTTTATTAGCAAACAGGGACAGAAATCCATCCCGGGACTTTGAGATGGAAGGGCCTTTACTACACTTCCTCAGTTTGTATAAGCACGTCACCACTCCACACCAATCAAAACAAGACCGTCCAGACAAGCTGAGGTGAGCTGGAACACTAGTCACAGTTTTTTACGTTCATGATGAAAAAGACTGAGTCAATCAGATTTCAGTATTAGACAGGCCCAGTCTGACACGCAGCATTTCGCTCAGTGCTGTCTGCCTGCAGTTACTGCTACTGGTTACTTTTTATTATCATATTATTGTAATTTTGCTCATAATGAATAGTCCATCCATATTTCGCTTAGTGCTAACCGATAAATGTTCAAGCTGCTCCAAACCAATTGCCCCTAGAGGGATTAATAAAATTGTTTGAATTGAATTGAATTGAAATCATATTTTCCTCGTCTTGATATGCACATCTCAAAAGACTGCCTGAAACGCGATGATTAAGATAAATCATTTTATTCAGGGATGGTTACCGAAACTCGATATTAAACGGACCGCGGGGCTAAAGACCGTAATGTTAAGTATTTATCATCACGCGGTTTCTAGTGAGATATTATAGAGTTTATATAATGACTTTGCTGTTGTAAACATTGCTGTTGCTGCTCTAGAAACAACATTTAGCCTAAATATATTTTAAATATTAGTATAGTATAGCTAATATGCACACTTCAATATTTGTTTATTTATCGCAAGTCATATCGTCATCGCAATATTGAAAAATGTTATCGCACATCGCAGATTTTCCTCATATCATGCAGGCCTAATTTCGCCACCCTTGCCAAAGTGCTGCCCTAGGCAATTGCCTAGTTCGCCTATATGGACGAGCCGGCCCTGGTTGTGACGTACAGGCGTAGAGGATGCTCTGTGTAGGAGTGTACGTTCAGTCGCACGCCAGAGCCTACTTCTTGTCTTTCTTTCGATGACATCAAGTTCGCTGTGGCCCGTGGTATACATTTTAACTGGCTGCTCCAAACGCCATGAAAAACACTCTGCTGCTTGTATGATCAATTTACTTTTAGAAATTCAGAATTTTATATTTAAGAAAACAGAATAGGGGCAACCGTCTTGAAATAGATAGGATTTTCCATACTCTCTTTTCTTTTTTCCATACTTATCCAGATCTGGAAATGACTCAAATCAAATTCCATACTGTTCCATACTGCGTAGGAACCCTGTCAGTAAATGCAACATGCAGAAAGCTTTCAATCACTGCAGGCCTTGATTCCATTATGGTGTGAAAGCAAAAATAATCAGAGCGCAATGTGTAACAACATAATTCAACCGTCAATATACAATGATATAAAAATGCCAAATCCTGACACATGCTTACACAAAATCCAATATGTGGTGTTTACTGGGGCTAACGGCCTGCGCTATGTGCTGCACCATATGGACAGAGCAGAGCAGGGCCTCGGTAATCTTCACTGCTGTGGTCACCCACCATTGTGGAAATGTTTGTATGAAGTCGAATCAAATATGTCAACCTCACTAAAGCTACAAACTTCCCCAGGCTTGTGTTGATGCTGTGGGAATGTAAAAACCTGGGGGTAAAAGATGGGGAATCATATTGATATGATTTCCACTTTTTAACTCTTGAATCACAACACTACAGTGGAGCGCACACTACTGTATGTTGGAGCGTTTGCCAGGGTAACACCAGGCTGACACTAGATGGCAGCAGCACACACTGGTATCTGCTCCTTCAGCTGCATGAAAACTGAGCTCTAACACTAAATAGGTGTTTGCAGAAAAAAGTTAAAGCCATAAAAATCGCTCCTCATTTCTATTTGAGAGCAAAGAAGGACGCAGCTATAGGGAGTGAGAAAACGATCAGACATTGTCACCTGTTGGCCAGACCTGCCTGTCATCGCCCCGCAAGTGTTTTTGCTTTGAGTCACATCCTGAACAAAAACAAAAAGGAGTGAGCTCTAGGAATCCAGTCAAAGGAAGGAAAGAGAGGAGAAGGAGGAGGAAAATGTCGCAGGAACAGGGTTTTATGTCTATCTTTTGCACACAGGGGTGATGTTTTGAGTGGAAACACCCAGGGAGAGATAAGGTGGGACGTCACGTCTGGCTTTCATCATGGCACTGCCTCCTGAGTGTTGTTGCAGCAAGCCTAGGAGTCACTCCAATTCTGCTAAACTCCCCTAGCAGGAATCTGAGGTCACTCTCCTGAAGCATGGCAAAAATATATAGCATGCTGCACACTTTAAAGAAGCCATAATAAATCTGAACAGGGTCTAATAAAACGAGCTTGCTTACCACAACACTGAAAGAAAAAGAAAAATGTAAAGTGAGAGTATTTGTTCTCGACAGACGGAGAGCCACACATGTTTGTTTACCTCAAGGGGAGGGCTGAGATTTATATCCAAATCTTCAAGCTGATTCCCCCGAGGCACAATTCATCCTGACCACTTTTTATGGCTTTCAATAAAACACGCTTTAAAAGATGTTCCTTCCCTTTGTCTGCAGCTCTGATCGGATCACCAGAGCTCCTCAGACCGAGGGCCTTGGCCTGGTTTCTCTTTCAAACATCCTTCTTGGTGTTCCTCCCTCCACTTCCCCTCGCGATTGAATTTGTTTTCTTAAATAACCACTTAATTCAAAAGTCCCATAATTTTTTGCGAGGCCATATAAATAACATGCCCGAGCTATCCCACAAATAAGATATCTGTCAGTCTGCCAATGAAGCGCTAGCAGCGGCTGAGAGTCAAGATAAAGTAAAGATCTTTTACTGCTGTGTCATGCGTGTGGCATCAAACACGCTCTAATTTATAGTTGCACATCCTGAAGCGGCCCTCCCTCGTTGCGTTTTGCTTTTAAACTGAAGTAAACTGAGAAGCAGGCGCTTTGCTTCTCACAAGGTCTGGCCATATTTCATGCTATAGTTGACCTCTGAACCCTGAGAGCGGGTCAGACTCAGTAGATTAGGCTGAATATTTGAGGCGAGTGCTACATGGGCTGTGAGAAGGGACTGTTGAAGGGTTCGTCCATTAATCACAGCTTCAGCGTCGACAGAGTTTGACCTCCGGAGTCACATTTCCAGCCCACTGAATCAAAGTTGGTAAACATCACCTGAGGACAAATAGTTCAGTAACTATTGACACTAAATCAGGACATAAATGTGTCTCGTTTGTTCAAAATGAATGACTTATAGCAATAATATACTATCTTTCTGAAATATTTATATTTTTCTTTTGTGATATTGCAAGTTTAAATACATTTACATCATACTGTATAGGCAGCACCTTGTTACAAACCCTGTCAAAGAGTCTTTGATGTTAAACTTGTATTTGCTTCAATGGTAAAAAATAAAAAGGAAAAAAAATCTAAACTATATTTACAAAATGTAGGTTTGTCACCAACATCCACACATACAGTTTGAATTGTTGGTCACTGAGCAGCTTCATTGGAAGAAACAACTTCCGACGTATGTTTTTAATCCATACAATATTTTGATTTACAAACGAATATTCTCATAAAACGATGCTAGAATGAAATTAAAGATAAGACAGAAGGCAGTGCTCTTTTTAGTAATGATGCAAATGCGACATTATCTCTCATTATGTTTCATTCCTCTATCAATGACATGGATGTAATGTGACTTTAAGTAGGGTTAGTGCATTACTAATGCAGCAATTTACACAGCATGTCAAATGAATTTGTTGGACTGCCATTATCATTGACACAGCATAATAACATTTGAACAGCGTAATATTAATGCATTTTTAGCTAGATTTATATGACAAAATAACATTCACGTACTGTAGATTCTTCTCATTTTATTAAAGGTTCTCTATATCAAGAGCGTTAATATAGCATCAACAAGACTCGGTCCAAACCGAGTATATGTCTGGACGGTGTACGGTCAGTCTGTGAATTTGTTACACAAATAGTCAGTGGTCATGTTTATAATGTTAAATTCAGCAGTACATGTCCACCAGGTCCGGCGAGGAGACTAGGGGACTCGCTGCTCCACTCAACTGGCTGTTCAAGCGGTGACGTACCCTATCATTGAATGCACCTGATTGGTCCCTGGTTTTCTGCTCGCCGTTTCAAACAAAAAACAACACGGCGGCCTGCTCGTAAACTTTCTGTAATTACGTCTAAACATTCCACCAAAATCTACTACTGAAAACATTTTAACCCAGCACAACTAGGTGACCTAAGGAATCCATTGGTGCTAACCAAGAAGGACAATACATAATGCTCTAAAGTAAGGCTACATTTTAGCGAGGGAAAAACTGGCATGGCCATTTTCACCCTTGAATTCTGACCTCAAGATGTGTAAATGAAAATGGGTTCTATGGGTACCCACCAGTCTTCCCCTTTACAGACATGCCGACTTTATGATTATCACATACAGTTTTTTGGATGCAGTATAAATGTGTTATTTTCACCTATTCTAAAATGTATTTGAATATTTCTACATACTAGGGTCTTTGAATTGCATAAATTGGGTATCACTGTAAAGCTGAGACTCTTGTGGATCCAATGAGCCCAACTGTATTCATGTGCGATGATGTTAGTCCCCATAGTAGCCATTTCATATAGTATACTGTCACTATATAATATAAAATAACCTATTGTGACCTCTAGGATAATCATATGCTCCAATAAAGGCTTTAATTCTTCAGCACTCCACAAAATCATATATTTATAGCACAGCACAATCCAGACTCTTAAAGTAAATCTGGCTCCAAATTAATGTCAGTCACACCTGTTGAGAGATATTACATATCAATTACTGGATCGATACGTCACATGAAAACTATGATTCAGGTGTTCATGTTCACTACAGACACACGTAAAACACAAACACACATATTCTCACATGTACAGACACACACAAACACCTGTCTATCCATCACTATTCTAACACTTCCAGCTGTACAGCTGCACAGAGTCAGTGTCAGCTTCAAGGCTCACTTTAGTATCGACCAAAATATCAAGTGAATAATGCAGTGTGGACGGGGTGGAGCAGCGAGGTCAGCTTTTCAAAGCAAACACATGACGGGATTTTATCCTCTGCCATGTAAATTTGACACCTGTTTAATCTGACATTTCACAACTCACAGATCCTACATAATCTCTCTGTAGTGAAGGCAGCACCACATCCTAACAGCTACCAGACTGAGTTAGTTTCTCCTCTACTCTATTTGTGAGAGGCTTGTAAAGACAACAAATTATAGTGTTTCTATGTTGTTCTTCGTAAGCAATGACACTGCACTATATAATGTCTCGAAACCATGTTAAAGTGACACTACACCCAACACTCACCCCCTGCTGAGTCAAAGGGTGGTTGAGGAAAGATTAAAGGGTGCTTCTTTGTGAACTGTGTCTGTGGTCGGCTTGAATTCATGTCTACAACAAGTTAGAAGCTACAAGTTTTGGGGTTTCCTGCAGCATATTATAGTGGAGAAACACTGCCTCGCCTGAAATGGAGAGTGCCTCCACTAACTTAAGAACAAATTATTACACTTTATGAATATAATACTTGGAAAAGAGCAGAGTCACTGCATGACAAGACAAGGTCACATTATTTTGAGTGATGTTTAAATGGTCATATACTAACTAAATCAATCACGACACTTGATTTAGTACCTCAGTAAACATTGTAAACATGAGTTTGTGGTCTCAATCGCTAGTTTCAAGTCTTCTTCAATACAGCATGATGTTCATTTAGTAACTTATGGACCCATTTAGAGTTAAATAGACCATAATGGCTACCTTGTGATTGACAGGTCGCTACCACAGTGTTGTCCGGTTTGGGCATTGTCCGTTTTTGTCTTAGAACTTTAACCATTTCACAGTGTGTTTTCAGTTCATGATAGTTAACTGTAACCCTCGCGGTCGCCTAAAAATGTCTTATTCAGCATTCTGTTGTACTTAACTTCACCCTCTCGTGTCACTTCTGGTTCCAAAAAACAAAGATGGTGTTGGCCAAAAACCAAAATGCCCAGCTCCAGGCTTCAAAACCGTAGTCCACAAACCAATAGGTGACGTCACGGTGACCACGTCCACTTCTTATATATACAGAGTATTGTCAAGATCAGCTCAGCAGGTGACAATGTTAACAATATTTCGTGTCCTGTTTGTTTAAAGAATATAGAGTAATATTGAGTAAAAGTTAGTTTAAAGTGTGATACTGACCAGCTGGATTCCTATTGTATCCATCTTATCTTATCTTATCTCTCTGTCTATGTACTGTATCCATCCATCCATGAATGAGGGGGGTATCTAAAACCTTCTTCTTAAACTTCTATTTTAACCTCAAATTGGTCTAGGTTAAAATCGGTCTTAACCAATAAGTCATATTTTACGTGTTGTTACTGTCTAGTCTTGAATGAAACTACGTGCCGTGATATAAAAACATTGTTGCAGAACAGACAGATCACAATGTCTTCCTCTTCCAAACATCTGCAGCTCCATATTTTTTCCTTCTTATTTAACATAAATATTCACATTGTCTGCCACTACTGCAGAATAATCAGCCCAATTGCCAGGAAAAAATGTTGGCGTTTCTTCAAACGCCAACATTTCAAGGGACCCCTTTGAGAATGGCCATGCCAATTTTTCCTTGCCAAAATTAACGTTGGTTTGGAGCGTTATTTAGCCTTTTACGACATGGTTTGTGCCAGTGGATTCCTTAGGTTTTTTAGTTTCATATGATAACAGTATCTTCACTCTAGCTTTAAAACTGAGCCAGCTACAACTTAAAATTACAGGTTGTGTTAATGCATTCAAAAATGAGTGGCATTAAAAGGAATTTGCGTTAACGCGTTATTATCACATTCACTTTGAGAGCCCTAGCTGTTATGTTTGTTACGAAACGTTATGCTTGTTATGTAACGTTATTTAAGAAAGTCTGGTAAGGCTGGTTGTGATTAATTTATGGTATAGTGACGTTGTTGCGTTTGTTTAGTTATGTTGTTACGTTATTTGAACCCAAACCATGATCTTTTTTCTAACCTTAATGAAGTAGTCTTGCTGCCTAAACCTAACCTAACCACGTGGCATTGTGCGTTTCTGCAAGAGTGATACAAGGCTGATATGAAATGTATTCATGAAACATATTGTTGCTTCAGAAACATCAACATTCAACATGTCCTGTGGTTTGCAGAAATGTACAATGTCAACATTTTTTATGGCGACTGGACTACTATAATCCACTTCTTCACTGTCTGTATGTTGTAAACAACCCCTGTTTCATAAAAATATAACTTAATATGCCAGCTGCAGTGGAGCCTGTAAATAACTGGAACATACTGAGCATTAGGACCATAGTTAGAATAAGGTTTGTTTTGTGCAGATTGGTTTTGATGGTGCATATTACTAATAACCTATAAAACATAATAATCAATGTTAATAATGGGGCAGACACAAAATCCTGCAGTCTCCCAGCTAACACAGACAGAGGTTAATCTGTAATTTACCTATTGTACAGATCATATTCTCCGTGCTCAATGTATAATTGTAATATTTGCCTGCCAGCGATGGAAAAACCAGATGAAGTTTCATTGATAATGAAAGTATCATCAGGGATCTGTGGCTGTTTCTGTGCATCCTGGTTGATTTGTTGGCTCACTTACGGGAGCTCCAGGATGAATTTATTCCCTTTATCTCCACGAATGCCAAGAGTCGTGGGGTTCCGCAAGGCAGCCCGAGTCCTGCAGCATTTATTTATGTTTTCTGGAAAACTTTGCAGCCATGAGGCAATCCATCATGTGAGTTTTATCTGCCGACAGAAGAGTTTGAGGTAAAATGGGTCTCATCCCTCCTGTTGGCTTTGTTCATGACGCCTAAGTGGGCCCAAGTTTGGAAAGTAGACAAAATCTTGATAATGTGGTTTGGAGCGGTTAACACTGAGTCTATGCAAAAACAATCAGAGTCATTAGTGGGAGATAGTCAAAGCCATTGAGCTGCCTCCCCCCTCCTCACCCTCCAAACAGACCTTGAGAACCTCTTCACTGACTTCTTCCTAAGCCTCTTGTGCTGAGAGACTAGACTCTGGCACATCACAGGCAGAGAGGAAGCATTTGTTCATTTGAAAAGATGCTGTAATGTTAATCAGATGTGGTTCACATCATACGTGCAAATGAAATCCTCGCAATAAGATCACCCGCAGTATCTGGGTGGAGGTATCAACACACTGTAAAGACAACAAACTGAACCAGAGAGTGCAGATGATCACAGGAAATAGTTTGAGGGTGAATTTCATTTCGTTCAAAAGAATGAGATCATCTTTAATTTGCATTGATTATAGGATTATCCAGTTAAATATATGATTAGCAGGGACTGAAACTGTTAATCGTGACTGTGTAATTGTGACTCTGTCTCACTGAATAGACAATGTCAATGGAATTACCGTTCAAAGAGGCTCTGATTAACTGTTTTTTTTCTCATGTGGCAATTCAGAGAAACCATGTTCGAATCAAAAACCTCCCCGAATATTGTAATGTGTACATTTGAGTCACCAATTGGGTCTTTCATAATTAGCTTATGTTTGATACGGACTATTTACATGTAACAAATAGGAATGTCACGAGAGCTGATACTTCGGTGCCAAGTCGATGACAAAATTCTGAAAATGTGATGGTACTCATTTCTAATACCGCAGGTCTTAGATCAGGGTTTTTTTTTCCTGACTTCTCTGATACTGCTACCTTGTGAACAACAAGTCCATATGAAATCAGAAGAAAGAGAGCTAGTTAACATTAGCTGTTAGCAGCCGGCGGGCAGCACAGTCCTGCTTGGCTAAATAACGGAGCCAAAAGCTAACGTACAGATTGTTGCATTGAGTTATATTATGATGCATTCAAGCTCTATTCAGTAAAAAGTATTAGCCAAAGGTAAATTATAACGTTATCATGATGTATTCAAATGTAATCTTGTAAAATTTTGGTTTTGGCTAGAAATTTGAGGCAGATCATGAACTATTAATAAAACGTTTCTAAAAACCAGTATGCAAATGGTAATGAAGGAGAGTATGTTGAAGTACATGGGATTTATTGTTTTGTTTTCATACCGTGGTATCGAATTGGGTACAGAGAATCGTGGAAATTCACTCATATTGGTATCAACTACTACATTTCTGGTATCGTGACATCCCTAGTAACAAATGCTCTTATTAAAGTAATTTCCAACAGATTCAACATGAGATTAAGATTTAAGCATAAGAAGATCAAAAGTAAAGAGTGCAAGGGTAAAAGATGCAGTGATGTATTGATGGATGTAAAAAAAATATTTTTCTTTCCCTGCAGTGATCAGCTTTGATACAAGCGTTGTAGAATAAGAACGGATAGACAAGATATTTTATGCAAATGACAAGAAATACATAAACATATTCAGCATATGGACTTCAGGAGCCAAAAATATCACAAAAATTAATGACAGCATTAACTCAAGGACCAGATGTACTACTGAAGATTATAGTTATTTCAAAAATAAGGTAATTAGCTTTCCCCTCAGGGTTATCTGATCTAATTTTGTATTAACTGTTTATTATATCATCAAAAGCAGCTGCGAGGCCAACGCAAGTCTTTTAATAACTATTTCATTCCTGCTTTGCTCTTTCTTCTCTCCTCCCAGAGTAAATCCAGCAGGAGCCTTGATTAGAAACGGATGCTTCCTGACTGTTTTTTCTCCTTTCTCCAAGTTGAGGTCAGCAGAAAACGAAAAGACCTAACGCGAAAGATTTCAGACTTGATTACCTTCCACTGACAGGCTGGATCTGATGCCTGCGTTGGCTAATTGATCGCACCGCTGTTTTGTTGCTAATGCCAAGAGAGTTGTGTTTTGTTGCCACGCAAATCACTGCAACTCTCACAATGCCACGTGTGCTCACTTTGACTCGAGCTCCAGATTGGGCCATGGGAAAATATGGTTCCCCAGAGCTGGTTGAGCTCTGCAGCTCTACAGTATGTGTCATGGTGGTTTTAGGGGAAGGAATGTGTGATGTGTATTACATGCAAATATTCGCCTACAATGACAGACAGTTTCTCAGCCTCAAAAAGCTTCTCTCTAATCATCCTGCTCAGGTTAAATTCCTTTTTATATGACATGTTATAAGTGGTTATAGTTGTTATTTTTACTACTGTGATTATACAGTAGCTGTATATTTGTTCAGGCTGGTCTCATACACCAGACCATGATCTTTTCCTAAGCCTAACTAAGTAGTTTTGTTGCCTAATCCTAACCAAATCGGTCTTTTCCTTAAACTAACTAAGTAGTTTTGTAGAGCAGAGCATTAACACGTTGACACGTGTTGCTGGACATTCGTAGGAAAGCGAACGAAAAATGATGGAATGACTTTATCGTAAGATGTCATATGAGCTGTTGCATGAGAATACATTGATTTGTTACATGTTTGTTTTTACTTGTTCACTGTCAATGCCTATACAGAATGAGTGTCTACTGTAAGTGAGTTTAATCACTGATGAGGAAGAGAGTGAAGGATTGAATTGAGTGTGACGATGGATAAGTGAGTGAATGATTGACTGTCTTGCTGAAATGGCTGGTTTTAGTCAGCTTTTAACTCCACAGTCAACTCCTCTGTGTATTGGACCAACCAGTAATCTGAGCAGCATAGCCCGCAGATGACCTACACACACATACACACAACAAGGCCTATCAAAAGTCGGGGTACAGGGCCTCATCCCGTAACAACTCCTGCCAACAAGAGAGCCGATTCATGCTGGCACCATCAAAGAGCAGTACGGCGGCAGGTGAGAGTATTAACATTCTTTGGTTAGAACATGAGGATGTGTTTATTCTCCTCTGCATGTCTAATGACGGCATCTGGAAACCAAAAATCCAGCGGAGTAGACTGTTTCTTCCTATTTCTGTCAGTTCTCACATAATTGGGATAGTAACATTTGGCAACGCTTAAAAGATCGTAGATTCACACCTGTTTGTTTCATTATGTCACAACCGGTCGGAGATACTTGTGGGTTTTTTTAACAGGCAAGCAACACATTTTATTTTTATCAGTCATGAGCATATGCCCTTTTGTACTGAACTACTTGAGTTGTGCAAAGATATGCAAGTGTGGTGAGGTGTTGACAACGGAAACTTTTTCCTCTCTACAATGTCTATTTTAGGACATTTTGGGTTTAGCATTTCTTTACACGCCTCAGCGTGCTTTAAGTCAAAGGTCAAAGCCTTTGACCTTATTGTTAGCATGTTACTGGAATACTGACCATGCTGACATTTAGCATGTTAGACTTTGCTGTGAAAATGTTAATGTATAATATTTAGTATATTATGCTGCCATGCGTAAAGTTAGCATAAAAATATGGATACAGATAGCATAGTATGCTAAGGTTTGGCATTTTGTTGTAGCACAGTAACATATAAACATTTAGCATTTAATAACTATATAATGCTTCTACTAATAATAAAGAGAACACTTATCAGCCTAACTCTCACACTGGACCCTCAATAGAATAAAACATCCCAACTAAGACCCAGTAGAGAACCTTGTTTGGCCAAATTAAATTCTGCTGTGGAAACTGAGAGGACTATAAATTCAATTTAGGAGCAAAACAACAGTTTTTCATCTACAAGTAAACATGTTTTCTCTATTTGGAAAAGGCTGGACTCTCCAATGAGGCATAAACTACATGTTTTACCTTTATATTGTTTGCAGAAACTGGGATTGCAATAGAGCACAAGCCAGCTGGCTGTCAAATAAAAACAGTATGTTTTTTATGAAGAATCCATGCACTTCACTTTCTACAATTCAGCTGCAACACACTGTCCAAATTCTTCAGTGATTTATGTTTAATGTCCCGCCGTATTTAAGCATCCCGTTCCATTTCCATGTCATGCTCTAAATTCTGCTTGACCCAAGCCCACTTTTTACTCGACAGTTTAAATCCCTTCATAAATTGGGGTTAACAAATTAGAGGACAAACTTCTTTGTGCGTCGATTAAACAAACAGCATTGATGAAATTCTCCAGTGATTTATACAGCTGGTGTGTTTGAAACATTATTAATCCCCCTTTTAGCTGCAGGGGAATTGCTTTCAGTATCCCCAGTGAGAGACGCCTGTTGAAATATCCAAGGGACCAACTGTAATGTCCCTAATGTGGCTTTGAGAGCTATTCTGTGGGATTGACAACTTTCCAAAATCTGCAATTATGGCTCATCTTTTTGACCACAAAATACAACACGGGTCAGCATCAACTGTTTTTATGTGCAAGTCACGGTTTGAAGCTGTCAAGGACGGCATGAAGAATGCAAAGTGTCTCGTTCTCACAGACAAACCCATGTATACTCCCTTGGTCTACTTAAACATTAATTATATGCTGCCATTAACTTTGACAAACGGAAGTGAGCTTATGTACATGAAACCACATTGCATGGGAACGTTTGTTATGGGGAATCAGTTTCTCTTTATATAGGTTTCCCTGTTTATGGTTCCACCTAGGGGGCTTTGTGAGTCACAACTGACTCACCCATTCTTCTACAGCAAATGAGCCACTGAAATAAGAGCAGTGATGATAGATGTACTCGGATCATTTACTTGAGTAAAAGCAGCAATACCACAATCTGGACCACAATGACAAATAATGCTGCATTACTCATAAAAGTTCTACACTCATGATTTTACTTACACCTCATTTTTTGGCCACTTGGGGGCAGCAGAAACAAGTTGTGAATAGGGTCGAGCTAAATACTCGGTTGAAACCGTAGATTGTATAAAACATGGACGTAGTCTCCGTGATACCATCCACAGGTTTTTGAAGAGCGGTTGTGAATCTCAAAGTGGGTGGCTCCGGCTGTCGCCATCTTGGGAGAGACGACACAGCCGAGCTTGCAGCTAATCCAAAAATGGGCAAAGATGTGGATCGTTGGTGGAGCTGAGTCGAGTCTGGGTGACGCAGCAGAGGAGACAGCGATCTTAGACGACACCCACCTGTCACTCAAAGCGGACACGCCTATAAAGGATAACTTTGGTATTTTTCAACCCAGACCCTATATCCCCATGTTTTTGTGTATAAGTGACTATGGGGGACAACTCTTTTTGAAATCAGTCAAGTTTTGAGGGAGCAGCCACCTAAACAGGCCATAATGTAATCATTTGGGGCAGCCTACCGTCAGTTTACTAAAAGTGCTTGTTTTTGCCACTGACAGGCTCAGATTGTTATTATAAGTGTCTGACAACATTGTGGAAAGGACCCTACAAAAACATAAAACTTTTTGTTTCACAGAGGGGGGCTTTGCACACACAGCTGAGCAGAGAGACAGCATTCAAACACTCGGCAGTCCACTAACTTGCTCTAATACCAATATTAGCTGCTCTGTTTCAACAATGTTAGGCTGAAAAAACGTGCATGTTCTGTAGGCTGAAATTCAACCGTGGTGTTGATGCAGTGACTTAAACCAAGTAAGAGTAGAAGAGCTATGAGTAAGGAAAAGCTGCTAGCCACTAGGCTAATTTATGCAGTGTAAAATGCCATAGGCTTTGTACTGCATTTACGTGGTGTTGGAATAATAGGAACAATTTGTTGTCGATTGGGAAAAGGAACGCGAACCCTAACGGGTTAGGGTTAGGGTTAGGGTTAGGGCTTGAGTTGCCCCTTCAAGTCGGAACAGCAACTCGGAGACAGCTATTTACACGTCCAGCAGCTACAGTGCAACATTATCATTCAGTTGCTTTACAGTTTTTTTAAACAATATCAGCTGATATTATTTTTTTAGATTAAGTAAACAAACATTTTTAATAGGGATCCTGTAAATATTGCTTTTAAAGAATTGTTTTTAAGATAAGTGATTTACAGTTGCAGTGCTCAATACATGTAGTTAGTTACTTTCCACTACCAAACCAGAGATCAATCTTCCTACAGCCCTCATTCAATTTTGAAACATTTTTTATGGAGCAGCTGAAGAGTCTGTGGACACTGGACACTTTCACCAGGGAGGAATGTTTTTCCATGGGAAGAAAAGGTTAAGACCAATTTCAGGCCTGCGTGGTGCTACTGCTTATTTGGCCAAAACATCTGTAATAGCAAGAAATGTAGGCCATGGCAGCTGAGAGGCCTGCAGCCCAGAAGACACGAGGTGCAGTTTGAGGATCTTCCATCCAAAACCAGAGTTGTGACTGATTTTATTGACAAGCATCATTAATGTCTCACGAGGTTTTCCCATGCAAGGATCCAGCAATGTACCGCTCTCTGCAATATGTGGTGCAGTGTACTTTGACATTTGACTGTGAGCATGATGCACAGCACGGCAGGTCTGAACTCATCTGCTATAAAGACAAATGAAGGTACAAAGTCATAAATTTCTCGGTATTTACAATCAGTTTAATGAAAATAAGTTTTAGTATCGTGTCAGAGCCAGGATAAATATGACATGGGTGTGTATCCAAGGCTTTGGTCTAGGTTATTGTACTCAGATGTCTGAAAAAGAACCAGCCTGTTGTTCTGTATGAAGAAAAACATTTGGATATCCTCAGGTAGCAGATGATGGAGGGTGTGACTGATACTCATTTCTACTGTTTAAGATACTAGACGGGTTCGTTTAAAAAGGCCTCACCAACAAAACCTTCACAGAAATTTAATGTAAAATTTAATCAGTTTGTAGAAAAATGGCTAAAAAAAAAGAAACAAGCATGAAAAGAGTCTTATTTTAAAAGCATTGGCCACTTTTAGCCATGCAAGTGGCATGGCTGTAGGGATAACAATGATGGTCGGTCTGTTGGTCAACCACCTCCAGACGTCCAGACTGAAATATCTCAAAAACTGCAAGATGGATTCTCATGAAATTTGGTACAGATATTCATGGTGCCCAGAGGCAACATCTGTTGCAAAACACAGCTGAGCCTAAGTACAGCCACACAGAATCACTAATATGACTCCATGCTCTTACTTGTGTTCTGTTACCAGTTACTTAAACATTGTACTCAACAAAATAATTAGTGAGATATGGGAACATGGCGGCAATCTACAATGAAATCCAACGAGGTAAAAACGTTCAAAGAACAGATTGTAAACAGACCCACAGTTTACCAGATTATCATCAGCTCTGTATTTGGAGGTGAAACCAAACGTGAGTGAATGCCATACCGCAGAGGAAATGTATGTGTGTGCATAACTACGGCATGTTCTGTACCTCAAAGTTGAACCAAAAGGTATGTAAACCGTGATGGATGTTTACAGTGGAGAGCTTGGAACAATGTTACCATTCACATTTGTTTTCACTTCCAAGTAAATTTGGCTAAGATGAAGGTTTATATGACTGATCATGTGTCTTGTCACATCTGACTTCTTTTAAGCAATGTCACCACATTTCCAGATCCCAGCAATTACCTTGGTGATGTTATTGTTGCCGTTAGAAATGATGGCCACAACTACAAAAATGACACCTGTGTTGTTCCAGTTGAAAGTTTTTAAATGTCTTTGCTGATCCATCTGATCCACACTTTCCACCAAACCATTTCAATGTCAAACAACGGCCTGTTTCCACATGTGTCTCCTCCACTCAGTCCTCTTTTGGCACGAACCAGGCTGACACCATAACACCGGCTTTTATTAGGTTGTGCTGTCACAATTTCAGATGGGACCGTGGTTTGAAGGCCAAAACCGGCCCATAATTGATTTGGAGTTCTGCCTCTCTGTAACTGATTCCCCTCGGGTGTTTGTGTGATCTGTTTTTTAGTTCAGTAGAGCATCACAATGATCCTAAGATAGGACTACAGATGTCTGTGCAAATTCTTTGCATCGAGGCTTCATTTAAACTGAATAAATACAGTTGTTTGAGGGGGGTGTTTTCACAGCAATATAACAGATATTAGTGAGGGAATTATGAACTGTTTAACCTCCTAACACTAGCTCAAAGCAGCTTCTAATCCATAATTAAAACTACTTATGCAAGTATTTAATTAAAATTACAGTAATTTATTTTCCAACAATTTGAATTATGTATTTTTATGCAAATAATAACTAAAGATAGAAATAACAAGGCAAATCTTTTTGGAATTTTTGACGATCTAAACGGACTTCAGGACGGTTGAAATTATTTTTCGGGATGGTGGTAAAAAAGGTTAGTCTGGAGCCTTGAAACCCAGAATGTAATATGACACTTACGGTGCTAAATGCGAGATTGGGAGCATTTCTATTGCCTCGGCATGGCTCTCAACATAGCGACAGCTTGCAGCACTGACGGTGAAAACAAAGGCGACAGTGCTGTCATGGCCATTTTCAGTTTCATTTCTTGACCTCTCACCTCAGATATGTAAATGAAAATGGGTTCTATGGGTACTCATGTTGATAAGAGTATTAAATACTTGACTAAACTCCCATTAAGGTACATTTTGAACGGATACAAAATGTGTAATTCATGTAAGATTAACTATGGATAATTGCGATTAAATATTTTAATCGATTGACAGCCCTAACCTTTACTACTGCTCCTTTATAGAACAAAAATATTTTCCATCTAATTACTCAATTAATTGAGGGTGAAGTCGGTAGAATACTCGATTACTAAAATAATCAATAGCTGCAGCTCTACATTAGAGCCATGTGAAGCCAACCAAATCGAAAACAAAGATGACTAAAGTGGTGACGGATTTCAACAAAAGCAGTCAGTTAGTGAATCTGCATAATTTAAGTAACGTCATAGGAAGATGAAAAGCATTAAGTTACGGAAATGCCATGATTATAAGTGGTGTAGACAGGGAGTAAATAGGCCCAATATGAATGTTGTTGATCAACTGTTGGTATAAAGAAGAGAGGCATAGAGTTTTCTTGCATCATAGCTCTATCAGTGGCGATGACTCCAGGAAAAAGGGAAAATCTTAGATGAATAGAAACCAACCGCCAAAAGGAGGTGATCCAATCCCTGATGAATTTGCACAAAACCCCTTAATGAGTGAATTTGCATAATTGGAATAACGCTACACCAAGACACATAGACATAGAGTACGTGGCATGAGACGTGGAGCACTGCAATTTTAGGATGAGCTGGCAAGAAGCTCACCCCACAGGTTTCAAATGATTAATTCCCAGTCATGTGTTGCTGATCATCTGAATATTTCCACAGTACGGTAAAGAACAATCCTACCATGACTCAGATCTGCATGCAGCTGTGCGACCAAACACATCAAGGAGAAAAGGGGGGAAAAAATGGCAAGCATGTACAGAAATTTATTGACTTACCGTACACCCTGCAGAGACACCGCAGCCACAGTAATACAGTAATACAGTCAGACCCCCTGTCAATGGAAATGCTACATGTCACGGGAGTGTGGTCAATGCCCAGATGATTACCACTGATTTAGCGGTGACCCCCAAGCTTATAATGAGCCTGGAAAGAAGCTTGCTCAGATGTATTAGTACTGGTCGGCAGGCCATCTGAAAACTCTGAAGTGTTTTTAGTGTTTTTCAGGAACACATACATACAGGAGCTGTTTAATCTAGAGCTCAGCTTGTACTTAAAAGCGTAGTTTAACATTCGCTTTCTTGCATAGAGTTAGAAGAGAAGATCAATGCCTTCAATATCTGATAACTATCCTTAAGTGATGTCACTTGAGTCAGCGTCGTATGGGTCTGAAGCATAGACTGTAAATAAGAAGTGGACGTAGTCACCGTGACGTCACCCATTGGTTTGTGGACTATGGTTTTGAAGCCCCGAGTTCGGCATTTTGACTGTTGCCATCTTGTTTTTTTGCAACCAGAAGTGACACGAGACGGTGGTGCTAAGTACAACCAAACTCCAAAACAAGACATTTTTAGGCGATCAAAAAGATTATAATTAACTTTCCTGAACTGAAAACACACTGTCAAAGGGTTAAAGTTGTAAGACGAAAACACGGACAACTCCCAGACTGAACAACACCGTGGTAGCGACCTGTCAATCACAAGGTAGCCACGCCCTAAAGCATACCCTGCTTTATGGTCTATTTGACTCGGCAGTCAAGCCATTTTGGCTTCATGCGCCACTGAGCAATTCTGAATGAACGAGGTTCACCCACCTCCAACGCTGTATCCGGTTCTCTTTATACATCCGTGGTTTTGACAAGGAAGAAGAATGTGTGTAATAAAACAGATGATATCTCTGGTTTTGCTGCATTGTTTGTGATACTTTCCTTTTCAAGCTGTCCATCATGAGTCTGACAGTGTCATAGGGGGGCAATTATAAATTGTGTTGAAGATGAAGGAGTGTCATACTAAAAGGAGGCCCAACAAAAGGTTTTGGTGCCACTGGTTTAATCGCTGCTCTGTTAAACGTGGTTTCAAGTCTGGTTTAACAAACAGTGCAAAATCATTGGCACAAGATCATGGAATAACTGGTCAAAAATCCAAGAATGTTTTTTGAATTGTGAAGCTGAACTGCACTGCCCTTACACGGCACTGTGGAAGGTAGGGCTCTGAAATGCCATCCAACTCAGACAAAATATACAGTAACTGTACATTCAGGAATTAGACTCTGAAATCTTTAGTCTTTGAGACTGTACATCCCTCCTTCTTAATTTAAAATTCATTTTCGACGTGTTTCTTATGCTCGGCTCCAGCGATTGATAGCAGCTGTCCAGCAATTCGTACCATATGCGAGGAGTTTTGTGTAAATATTGTACCACGGGAAGCCTGCTTTACATTTCAATTACTACATTTATACAGTCAGCAAACATGATACGCAGGGAAAATGGCAGAAACTTGACTCTGCCCGCCATGAGCGCAATTTATCAGGAATATTTCATCAGATGTTACAGCGTTGGAGGTCACCACACTCTCTGGCACACTTTAAAACAATGATTAGCTATCATTCTGCTCAATGTCCTGCTTCGTGGGAGTCCCTGTGCAGTCACAGGACACGGGTAAATTTGATTTTGTCAATTTGCAATGCTGTGTGATACAGGAACATTTGGAGTCTTGTTTAATACTGGAGCACTTCCAAACACAAACTAAGATAAATATTCAGTAGATGTATACAAATGTTTATGTGTACTCATGACATTTTTGTTTAAAACGTTGTCATGGCTAATAGAGTAAAGAAGAGTTTGATTGTTATCAGATTTTGGAGTTGAATACATTTTATTTTTCATTTACCACGATTCATTATATTGGCCACATGCATGTGTAACACATTGTACTTGACTACAGTCTGTGGTGAAATGAAAAACACAGACTCGTGCCCGGTGAATTACCTCTGGCACCTTAGGCGTAGTATTAGAAGCCAGAGCAGTCAGAAACACTAGAGCACCTTCAGGAGGGTTTTGGCATTTTAAAAGCATCTAGCTTCTTGGCGGGTATTAGGGGGATTACAAATGTTATACAAGATGAATGTACCGTACAGTAAGTGTTGTGATTCTCTTAGTTTTGGCTGCTCTTTGCCCATGCTGCCGTTTAAAAAAAGATGCTTTGGTGTAGCTTGACATTTGGTATGAGGGATTGCGGTGCACCGGTGAGAACAGGGGTGGTAACATGTCAATGACATCATCCTGCAGCAAAGATAGAGTTACAACGAAATGGCAGATTGGCAGCAGCAACCTGTAAGTTATATCAAATAAGAAACCCTTCAAAAAAGAACACTGACCTTAAGTCTTAAAAAATAGTCCATGTTGCTACACGCCAGACCACAGTTATTGAGCTGCAGCATGCAGGTACAACACAACTACTCAAGTTCAGCGATTCTGAAAGCTTTTACCAGGGAAGGCAATATGGATGAATTCAGCACTTTTTCTGGAAAAAACAATTGATGAACAATTTATGGATAGAATTATCAAATGAGAACACTGGTTTTATGGCTAATCCATTAAAATAAATACCTGACAGATCAAGATAATTCACAGCTGAATGTCTCTGTAAATGCATTATTAAGGGAAGGAATTTTGGAGTGGGAGTACACAGCTAGCTGGACTTTATGTTGTAGGTACTTTTGTAGAAACTGATGTTAGTCTATGCGTTCAGTCTCTGCTGAAAGTTTTGTAAAGTGGTGCAGTGAATGTTGGTTTTGCCCGGCTGTTTCCCAGTGCTGGAGTTTCTTGCTTCACTTTGCTGACATTAATCTCTGGATGATGGTATATTCTGTGTATTAAAAATACTTCAGCTTCCTTTTGCAAAATTAGTTATTAAGTTATTGAATCCACAATGTGCCCAAATGCTAGACACACCGTCCAGGTGCTTCACTTAACAATGAGAACATTTTATTATGGAGTACCTTGGCTTGTCACGATGACTACTTTTGTTGGGCAATATGTTGTCCAAGAAATAATTGCGATAAATGATATTGTAATTTTAAGACCATTTTAGGCCACTGATATAACAATGCTATAATAGCATTATAATGCTAGTTTCAAAGATCAGTGACCTTCTAATTCTTAAGAATATTCAGACATTGGAATGGGAATGTGAAAAAAAATATTAAAATATACCAAATCGATAAAACATGGATAAAATAAAACCACATAACCAAAGTTATAAATAAAATCGACTCCCGAGCCCTGTTGACAAAAATGTGCAATGTCTTTACAATGCAAAAGTCTTATAATGGTCAGGAATACCCTTTATTCTGGTATCACGTTGATTAAAATGTCAGTGACATTCTTATGTAAACAAATAGGGCAGCAACTAACGATTAGTTTCATTGTCAATTAATCTATTGATTGTTTTCCTGATGAATTTATTAGATTTTAGAGGTTAGAAAGTGTCATAAAATGGTAAAAAAATGTCAATCAGTATTTCCCAAAGCCCAGGATGACGTCCTCAAATGTCTTTTTTTGTCCACAACTCAGTTTACTGTCATAGGAATAAAGAAACCATAAAATATTCACATTTAAGAAGCTGGAATCAGAGAATTTAGCTTTCTTTCTTAATAAGTTACTCAAACCGATTAATGGATTATCAAAGTAGTTGGCTATTAATTTAATAGTTGACAATTAATCGTTGCAGCTCTAAAGCAAACACACATGTAAACAAAACGGGCAATATCGAGGTCAGCAAAAATGATCCAGGTCATGCCCATATATTGTACAATAAGTCAATATCATACTTATCGTGACATGCCTAGGAGTACCAACATTTTGATCTGTGAATCGTTTCAGAATCATAAAAGATGAGTGTCGCAAGTGTTTTGTGAATCTATTTTTCCTCAACCACTATCCAATATTGCAATAAAGCAGTCCTATTTGATGGCCTTATACAATAAGACACCAATAGTTCAGTGCTCGTAACGGTACAACAAAAATATGTACTAGCTGACAAATTTCCATCATCTCACGGAATATCGTCATATTGCTTAAACCCAGTTCACTCTTAACCACTTATACCATGAGACTCTTGAATCAATGGACCAATAAATAACAGACAAGAAGTAGGAAAATGGATTAAGAGCACTTTTTATGCCGTTGCTACCCTCACATGCATTCAAAATGTACAATTTATGATCATATTCGAAATCCTGTGATAACCATAAGTATGTTATTTTAATCAAAACATCAAAACACTCTTTCCAAATAGACTTCATGTCGATCTTGTGCCAAAAACCAAATCCAATTTTAAAATAATATGATCTTTATACCTGTGCCGCTTCATGAGGATTACTTTAAATTGGACTAAAAGCATTGCATGACAGATGACAACCTGTTTACAACATGGAAGCACATGTTCAATCAATTGCTGATATTAGCTTCCTGCATTACACACAGGAGCTGCATTATGTTCTTTTAGTCATAATAAGCTCAGTATTCATGGCTCGCTGTGCATCTGCATGGCATTTTGAAACAAGAGAGGAGGGATGACATATGAAAGATTTAATGTTTTAATGTAGCATGGAAAAAATGACTGATTATTTGGTGTAATCTCACAATGCTGCGTCTGTTAAAAACCTCGGAGCGGTTTGTGTAAGTACATTCAGCTCCCCTCTTAAACTCAGCCCAGAGCAGTGAAGGGAAGCTAGGCGCACTGCAGCGAAAAACTCAAACATAAACTCCACAGTTCATATCACTTATCAGCTCGTTGGTAGGAGCATGTTTCTCCACGGGGGTTACCACCTCTTTGTACAGGGCAGACAATGCTTCCTTGTCGAGCCGGCTGCGCCTGTCAAAATGAGTGAAAGCTTTTACGAACGCAATCATAATATTTCCATGTCGCTTTGCAGAAAAAGGCGGTTTTGGCCTCTTTCAACCTGTGTGGCATTGCTGTTTTTCTCATGGGAGTGTAGCCCCTGGTTGGTATGGGTGAAGCCCTTCAGCTCCCAGTGGAGAAGTCGTCTCCATGGGTCACGGTAAGGTTTTTCTCCCGTCCTGGATACTTTCCGAGCCCATTGGTCGATCCACGGGATAAATGCAAAACGTCTGTCCAGCCAAAAGGATGTCAGAACAAGGCTGACTCTTTCATAAAAGCAATAAATCGCAAAAAACGGAGCAGGAATTCCATTATTAATATGTCCACATGCCTCTTTTGGTGCCCATGTTAAATCATTTCATGTAATGGGATAAACATAACCGGGCGCCATTTTCACACAAGGCCTGATTCAGAAACAATCTGTTGCTGTGAACCTCTCAGCAAAGGTTAGTCTGTCTGGCTCGCAGCCTTGGCTGATGCACCTGCAACTTTACGACAAGCAGACGGTCACTTTAAAATGTGTATCGCTACGGTTTCTTGTGATTTCCTGAGAGGATTACAAGTATCAAAATACAACAAGAAAGAACTGCATTTGTTCATGTATTGTTTTGATTGATAAGCTTTACAAGCTGCTGCTTTGGTTTCCCATGAATCATATTTTAATGTGTTACTACATCCAAAATAAAAAACACCTGCAACTTCTTTCTTGTCCTTAACTCAAAACATAATTCATCACATGTCATACATAAACGCTCCTATGTCCTATTTTGGTGTTTTTCTTATTCTCACTTGAATATAAAACATCCGCGGTTGATTATGTGTTGATGTTTTTCAGGACTCCTAGGCCCAGCCACCTCTGTATGAGTTCAAAATATGAAAACAGCTGGTCTTTTTCTTCATCCCCGAAGCCATAAAGTGTTTTGAAGCTGTCAACACCAAGTTGTTGTTTTACCTTGTAGAACCCTTGTAGCATTAGCAGCAACTCCTCCTTTATCCTCCCGGTCTGGGATGAGTTTGAGAACTTAACTAGTACCCTGGAGGTCAGAGACCAGATGGTGAAGTGACTGAAGGACAATAAGCACTTGGATCCCTATCATAACTGAAAGTCAAGGTTACCCTCTCTTCTTCTTTCTAGTAACGCTCAAAGCATGTGGTGATGAAAGGCCTTTTAGAGATTTAGGGCAATGCTTTTAAATAAAGAAAAACAAGCAAATACCAGTTTGATTGTAAAGTTGCACAGACCAGATAACAGCAATGAGATTTACAGCAGACAGGAAACACATTAGAGAAAATGTTTCAATGCTTTGCCAGTGGGGGAACACGTGTACTTCCAGAGCTGCAGTTTCAAGAGAATAGCTCCACTTGAAAGAGTTGTTTGTGGTGCACATGATCAAAGATTTTTCATGAAGACATTTATCATATTTAGATCAAGATACGTGGAATTGGTCTAAATGACAATATAAAAATGTGTCAGCTATCGGAGAATTAGTCGTAGCATTTATACAGCTGCACGAAAAGGCGTATGAATGACACAATAATGCAATAAGAACGACGTTCTTGCTTTTGGCGTGTCATCGCCCAGAGCTAGTGACATAGCATAAAAAGTGAGAAAGACTGCTTGTGGTGGGCGGGAGGGGAGGTATATGGGTCCAACAAACGCAGGACTTACAACCAGTAGACCGGTGTTCGAGACCAGTATTTTGTTTTGTAAGTTATGTTAGTGACGTTTTTAACGTGTTTCCCGTACTTGTTACGTTGTTTCCGTACCTATTGTACTACAGCAGTTTACATTCTTATTTTAACCCCAACCATGACGTTTTTCCAAATTCTAACTGAATGGTTTTGTTGCCTAAACCTAGTGAGTGGTTTTGTTGCCCCCCTGCTGATAGGCTACCGCACCTTCATTCATGCATCAGCGAGGCAAAACGTGACATTAGTCGGGTCTATTAAACACTTTGGCATGATATCGGGTTGGTTTTCTACTATGGTAGCTATCTGTTAAGTACTTGTATTTGTTATATATTTAATTTGCTGGGTCAACAAAAAGCACAAAAATGTCTCTGTTAATTTTACAGAAACAATATAATATGATATATATCACTATTGTAATATAAAAGGCCTCAATAGGCCTTCATGTTGCCCACCCTAATGGTTTTCATTTTTAACCCTTAAAAAAATACCAGATTAATCAAATTAATGTTCATGTTGATTTTATGTTACCCTGCAATCAGTACTTCCAGTGTAGAGCTTAAACCATTAGTCGATTAGTTGACAGAAAACCAAATCGGCAACTATTTTTATCAACAATTAAGGCACGTTCACACAAGTAAGAAATTAACATTCGCCTCCCGTACGCTTGCATTCTATATGCCAGTGGAAGGGACGAAAAATGTTTGCTTCCACTGGCAAAATCGATCCGCATCTTTGCATTCACGTGGAGTTTAACTTTGGTGAACTTTCAGCGTGAATGTTGCCTTGGCAGGTGATGGTTACTGACCAGCATTCGCGCATGTGTGACCCTGCCTTTAATTATTTTCAGTCATTTTATCGAGCATTCTCTGGTTCCAGATTCTCAAATGTGAAGTTTGAGTGCTTATCTCTGTCATATGTAGTATATGAGAGTAAAGTGATGGGTTTTGGACTGATTGTTGAATAAAACAGGGCATTTGAAAATTCCATCCTTGTGTTTTATTAATCAATTAATCAATAAAATAATCATTAGTTGCAGCCAACTGATGCTTTACTTTGTTGTATTTGGCGGAAGCTGCTGTACATGATGTACAAAAGCTTGAGGATCACTTCTCTACTGTTAAACATGTTACTGACCCTTATGTTTGGTACATGTTACACTCTATCCTGTGTCTACAGTATGTGGCCACTCCCTATTTTCTCTTACATCTGTCATTACTGTAACCTTTAACCACATTTATGGACTTCACATCGTTACAGACAAATGTTGCCAAAGGCATGGGAGCAGGTTATTACATCTACAGGTTCAGATAAGGTCTTTGGAGGGCCCCAGTCGTCCTCATGAGAAGGACTTGTAAAACAATTCAGCATCCTTGAGGAGCTTACTCAGCTTATAGAGACAACAGCCCACTCTGCACCGTTTCGTTGTAACCTAATCGCCCAACGAGGAGGAATGTTTTTGCAACCTTGCCATCAGTTGACATTGGCCCTAATCAGGAACCAATTGTACCGTGTTACGAGGTTCAAGCAGAGGAAGTGTGTCTCCATTGAAACTTGACGTAGAAAACAGGCGCGGAGCACAGCCGCGAGTGGGCGGCTGTTTTTTCTTAAGGTGTCGCTGGATCTTCCAAAAGCACTTCCATCTTTCTGGTTGGGTTAGACTTGTGACGGATTGATCTAGCATATGTTGCTGCTCTGTGATTACAAATACAGTTGCAAAGGCTTCATTTATACTGATGGTGGGAACTTTTGAAAATCGCTGCTTTTTCTTTCCTTATTAAATCAGTTGGGAGTACTTGATGACAAGTTCCTGGGTTTTTACACACTGAGTACATGTCTTAATATAATGCTATCTCATTACAAATGTATTTATTGAAGCCATTTTCCCAAAGAACACAGAGCTGAAATCCAACGAAAAGAGCCAAAAGCTACAAAATCACACGCTGATACTTTACATTTCACTGTTTTAATCTCAGACAATATACTTATTTCCCTTACGTTTATTTCTTCATTTGAGTTTTGAAGTACAAGTACAGAAATGACTTAATGTCTGTTTTTCTCCTGCTTTATTTCCTTACATTCGGTGCTGCAGAAAACAAGACCACTGGGAGAGAAATGTAATCGCCTACACCTTGCTGATAGTCAGACCTGTATATATAAAAACTTACAGTCCCAGCAGTTTTTTTTTTTTTTTAAATGTGCTGATTTATCCACCATGTGCACATCCTAGTCCCTGAGACGGCTTTGCATAATATGGTATTTGACAGCCGGATGTGATATGAGGAAAAGGAAATAGGATAAAAAAAAGTCCATTTCAGCTCTGGACTCTGAACTTGGAAGAGCTAATTCTTCTTTTTTTCATCTCCAAATTGCCAGGTGTAAATCCGTATTGGCTCTGGGCCTGACAGGATACAGAGGGGGGTGGCAAAGCAGCTCAAAGTGAGCTCCATTGAGTGGGAGTCCTGAAGTGACTTTTGATACGAAGAGTGTCAGTTATATCTCCCAGCTGCAGATGGACGAAGCCTGCTTTGATCGATGGGACTGCACCGAGCACCTGGAATACTTTTCCAAGAACTCCGGAGAAATAAAGCTCAGGAGTTGAGTACTACACGCATTAAAGTCAAAACTTTTACTTCTGGCTTATGTTTTAATGTCCACCTGGATTCAATGCACCCAACGGTGAAACTTTTTTATAAAGGCTGCTCTTTTTAGACGGTTTAAATCAGGAAAGGTGAGGAGGAGCGTCCTGTTGGCTGAGAAGATTTTCCAAATCATGTACTTGGACAGTCACAAGTTTAAATCTTGATTCAAAACCTTTCATTGCATCTCACCAGAGTCTCTTTGCTGTTCCCTTTTAAATAAAGCATAAATATCATGAAATGCTTTGAATGTGGTTACCACTGAGATGCCCGTTGGCAGTGCTCCTCTGTCTGCTGTGGCCATCACAACTCATTCCAACATCCCATTTCTTCTTCTAGCCTGCATTAACAAACCAGGAATGTAAAATCGGCCCATATTCATAGTTTTCCATAAGCATATAAAATGAACAAACGCTTTTGATAAGTAAAGCTTAAATTTGGTTATTAAATTTAATTGTGACCAAGATATTAACTGTCAAACATTTGTGGTCAAACTATGTAATGATGACACAGTTTCTAGATAAAGACGACTCAGGATTTTATTTCAAGACCGGTCAAGACCACAACTACAGGTTGTGACTAAAATCACTAAATTACCTGTGAATTGTCTAATTTATCTGTTAATATCATTACTCTGATTGCTCATAGAAAACAAAGCGGAATTCGCACACATAAAATCCACCTCTGCAAGGCCTTTTGATTATTTTATCAAGACATTTATCATGGTACACTTACTGTACACATACACACAGTATATATGGCAATAAAAGACGTAAATTCCCTATGGTTTGCACCCGCGTCTGGTCTTGGTTTTGACCAAAGACTGCATACATGTATAAGAAGTGGACGTAGTCACCATGACGTCACCCATTGGTTTGTGGAATGCTGATTTGAAGCCCCGAGTTCGGCATTTTGGCTGTCACCATCTTGTTTTTTTGTACCCCGAAGTGAATCAACAGGTTTGAGCTAACTACAACCGAACGCTGAATAAGACATTTTTAGACGACCAAAAGGTTATAATTAACTTTCATGAAGTGAAAATACACTGTGAAAGGGTTAAAGTTGTAATACGAAAACACGGACAACTCCCAGACCGGACAACGCCGTGGTAACAACCTGTAAATCACAAGGTAGCCACGCCCTAAAGCATACCCTGCCTTATGGTCTATTTGACTCTAAATGGGACCATAATTTACTAAATGAACATCATGCTGTATTGAAGAAGACTTGAAACTAGCGATTGAGACCATAAACTCATGTTTACAATGTTTACTGAGGTAATAAATCAAGTGAGAAGTAGGCTCATTTTCTCATAGACTTCTATACAATTCAGACTTCTTTTTTAAACCAGATGAGTCGCCCCCTGGTGGCTATTGGAAAGAATGCAAGTTTAAGGCACTTCAGCATTGGCATCACTTTTCAGAACCAAGAAGTTGCCACCTGATATTGACTTTGTCTCGCCCTGGCTTGGTCTCGGTGTAGACTTGGTCTCAACCCCTCAAAGTCTTGGTCTTGTCTCTGTCTCAATACACTCATAACTTGGTCTTGGGTTAAGTGGTCTTAACTACAATACTGTGACTTATATGACAATATGGATACGTGATGAAATAACACTGGCCGATGATAAAGGCTCAACTGATTTATCATTCTCACTAGAGCTGCACCTAATGCTTTTTTTTGAGCTGTGTTCACATTATAGCACAAAAACAAGACTTTTGCCGTTACATGCTGCCCCTATAGAACTTTTGCAATGACTTAAAAGCTAGAATGTTGGTATTTGCCATAACAGCGTTTTTGTAATAAACCTGGTTGTCGAATCTGAAGGCTGATATTTCAAACAGCAACTGGTTTTTGCTTGGCCTAAATATGGACAATGATTTGTTATCGTATTAGATACACACCGACCTTATAAATATTTAAACGCGGCTTCAACCGTTAACTGACCTCACAGAAGGTCAGCGTGCAACGCTTCACAGCACACCACGTACATTAGTGCAGGAAAGAAAACACACTACACTCACATTAATGGAGGAGGTGCACGCAAATGCTGTTTTGCTGTGGTAATGTCAACAAAGTTACAATCTATCGTTTAGCTTGCAATATGTAAGACAATAAAGAAAAATGTCCAGAGCCCAAGATTAAGCCTTTGTTTAGCAAAACAACTCAAACCACAAAGATATCCCATTTTCAAATCATTTCAGAACTATTCACCACCTCCCGTGCGACTTTTTCCCCAAGAAAGACCACACACCAAGTGTTTATAAGTACAAAATTTTAAAACTATGGAAATTCTATTATCAAAAAATGATCACCACAGATATGTGAAACTGTCACATAATGCAACCCACAGACAAAAGTCTACTTACTGTAAGTAAAACCCTGATATGATCTAACATTACCCCTGATTGTAATGGACCAATAATGTGATTGCCAGGGGAAAAAATTATATAAGCACCAAGTAAATACAAATATAAAATGTTAACAAAACTAGTACATTTACTCTCCTGCTATTTGATTTCATTAACTTTTTTTTTTTGCAAACTAAGGCACGTTTGTCTTTGCAGATCTCCCAAGATTCATTGCTTTTGGGAATGTGTGATGGTATCACGACCAAGCACTTTCAGATGGTGGTTGCTGGAATTGCTTCCAAATGGGTGTGGGGTTTTCCGGCTTTATCCCCCTTTTCCATGCTTCTTTTTTCCTTTTTTTCTAAGGGAGGTAAAACCAAACACTGATTGTAAAGCCAGTCGAGGTCGTTAGATAACAGGAGTTCCTCTCTATAGACAACTTTTTCATTATCCTTGGGTTTTATAGCTGCACCTCTCTGCGTGATCTCAGAGTTCAGCTGAGAACTTGAGGCTGGGCCTGAAAACAGAGCAGGAGTCTGGTAACAATATCAAACAGCCGTTGAGCTGCAAAGGAGCTTTTTGTTCCCAGCTCGGGTGTGACCGCGTTGGCTCGCTCTCCGATCGCCGCGCTACCAGAATGGAACCTTTTCATTGATAGCCAATGCCTTGTGAGGCACATGCAGGGGATCTGGCATACGGGTGACATCATCAAAGCTATGTGTGCATTTTTGTTCCTCTCTGAAAATAAATTTCACTGCACAGGCTCGTTATTTTACAGCCGAACAGCGGAGCTCCTGGTTGTTTTGTTATGGGTGGTTCTCGGGATCGCCTGCCAGTGCTATCCGCATGCTCAAAGAAAACAGTCCAGACCATACGTGGCCAGCTCAGGCCGCCTCGGTTCTCAGCTAAATAACAAGAACCAAATGTTTATGAAATACTTCTGTCTTTGACAAGATTCCACTTGAACATGTCTCCATGATCAATTGATCAACCATTCGTCATATGGCATAGACTAAGGGCAAAATAAACACCCGCTTTTGTTGAAAGATATGCACTCATTGCAGAACATCTGTGAAGCATTGCACTCAGGACAACCTTAACGTCCCCACGTCTTGATAAATAACTGCTACAGAACTGCTTCATAAGTACCGAAATGTTCCAAACTTTTCTGTCAGCTTTTTGCTAATTATTCAACCCCGCCTGTAAATAAATTGACAGAAATATCAAACGTTTACACGCTTATATAATGCAGTTTTATGGTACACTTAAATTCAAGATAACATTTCATATGCAGAGTTTGTTCACTGATGTAAACACACAAAAAAAAAAAATGCATTGTTTACACAGAAGGAGCCTGACACTGTGAGGCGTTTAAAGACTTGGAAGTGCATCAAACCCAGTGCCATGTAGACCAGTGAAAGAGCAGCAGCTACAAACCCTCGCTGGTGATTGGAGCTTTCCCCATTCAATTGAAATTACCTTTCATCGCACTTTGTTAGCATCGAACTGAGCGGGAACAGCTTTGATGGTGTGGAGAAACACTTGGGAAATGTGGGTCAATCCAGCTCACTGAACACTGCTGTGACAGTCCAGGAAACAAATCCAAAATGAACAGCACTTTGCATGAGACTGAAATGGATATACACAAAGCACTACCAATATGCTTCATAAAAAGTCTAAAGAAAACAGTTCTGTGACCTCTGCTTTGAAACACAACTCCAAAATGTTAAAACTTTTAGTTTGTATTTGCGGCATTCATCAAATTTGGATTGGAAAAGAGTCCGAACTTTGAAATCTTTCTTTCCAGCGTTTCAATCAATGGAATATTGGTGTCACGGCTCAGAAATGTATTACATGTCAACAGTTATGCCTTCAAGACATGGCAAAAGTTTCAACCAAAGTAGCAAAACAAAAAAACTTCCAAAAGCAAAAATGTTTTTTTTAATATAGTTATATACTGTATAGGCACTGCATCAATCCAGTCCAATTAAAGCTGCTAAAAAGCCACTGTTCAGCACCAAACAGCTGACAGACACAGTTAGAGACTAGCTGGTGAACATACTGGAGTATTTAGCAGCTAAAGAGAGACATATTTCCCTCAGGAGTTGGTAGAGACCAAAAACAGAGCTAAAAGAGAGAGATTATTGGACTTACATTCATTAAGAAACCGTTGCTCATGTCCAAAGTGGAACCAAGTCAATGTTGACTTTTTTTACCGTAGGTTTGCTACGTAACTTCTGTACTTTGCTAACACCAGTTCTATAACAAATGTTATTTTAACCCAAACCACAATCTTTTCCTAAGCCTAACCAAGTACTTGTGTTGTCTAAATGTAACCAAGTAGTTTTGTTGAGTAAGTAAACCTACGTTGGAAGTTTATATTGAAAAGACACTATGATCGGAAACTGACACATCGTCCCCGACACGTCCAAAACTGATGCTAGAGGGGTACCTGGAGCATCATAGTTTTAAGCGTAGGGCCACTGATAAAGTGTCGGTATTTGACGAGTTAGGACTGAGAATGTGTTGCAACGTCAGTGTTGTGTTCACAACTTGTTTCTGCTGCCCCATGCCAGAAATACAGTAATAAATACAGATATTGTACGCAGTGGCTTTTCTTGCCTCTCCTCCATTGTTTCACTAGCTGCCTCTTTCATGTCAAGGGGACAGCACAGCGGTCAAGTGCATTCGAGGACGATACCATTGTCTGCTTGTCTCAAAAATATGAATTTTCCATGATTATCTGAATAATATTAATCAGATTTCTTCAGCAACCCATCAAAACTAACTCATTGGTTCTCATTAGTTTTGACAGTCACCTAATCCCGTCAGGGCCCTCAAACCCCGTCACAATCCTTGTTTAATCAACTGGTCTTAACCCTTCCACAGTCATCAGTGACAGGATTATCATTTAGGGAGACACATCTGTGGCCAATTCAAGACGCTTGCTGTTATGTGAATGACCCCGTGAGATGATACAGGAGATAAACCAGCTGCATTGAAGTCTCCCTCAGACGTAATCCTCTCAGATCTCATCTCGGAACCACTAAGACGTATCGCATATCCACTAATCATTTTCTAAATTGTTTATTGAAAATACTCCTCGTCTGGTAGATAGTGAGTCTGAAGAGGGAAGGAGTTTTCTTTACATTGAGACTTGTGCTCGGGGTCATATGGGGCGAGTGATTCAGACATCAGATGCAGAATATTATACTTTGTTCTGGGCTTGTTAATGGAAACAATTATTGCATCAGCTTCTTTGGTTCACTGACACAAATGCCCTCCAAAGAAAACCTGCCTTGTATCAAGTGTCTCTGGAAGTGCAGCAAAATTGCGACGTATCCCTGCGAGCCATCTAACATTTAAGGAATAAACAAACCATGACTGGAAACATTTGGTCATCTTGGAGGCACGTGAGCTCAAAAGACAGTAATTTGTTTCCCCCGGAAAACATTTATTACTAATCTGCCAGACACAAATCCTTTAGTTGAGAGTCGTTTTTGTAAAAACTCCTGTTGGTTCTCGCAGGGGAGTCAAACATTTCAGAGGTCGACTACTAGTGGTTTGAAAATTAGATTAACCTTAATAACCTTTCAGCTGGCAACTTGTGCGCTTAGATTTATTTTGGGGTCAGCTCAAAGCTGCTACAAATTGCAGAGAGCGACAAGAAAAAGGGTGGACTTTCTTTGTGTGTTCTTATTTTCCAAGAACTGATGTTGTGTATTTTACACGGTGGGATAAAGAAACTGCCAACAAGAGCAGCTGCACAAATGGATCTGCTGGAAACGTGTCATACCACCGTTGCAGTGAGGTGATTGATTTCTAGGATACAGGCAGCTTGGACCGATCCATTATCTGCACCTTATTGAAGTTATTACAAACAGAGAGAAACAATATTTCAATGAAAATCAAAAAGCTCAAACCTCTGACAGTTATCTCTCTCTCTCTCGCTTGGTTTTAATTTTCTACAGTCATGCCTTAAAGCCATTACTGTTGCCTCTCGCCAAAACAGACACGGGACTCGCTGCGTTCATGTGCTGTTTTCCTCACTTTACCCACATCACAGTATCTGAAATGGTGCACATCTCTCCCCCTCTCTGGCTTCTCCCCATCATTTCATACCACATCTGGCTCTGTGGGGTCGGCTCCAAGCTCTGGTGGAGGTCTGTGTCGCTGCAACACATCTCTGAGAGGACCCTCCGCAAGACGAAGACAGACTGCGCTGGCAGGTCTGAATCTGAGCGGCCCGCGATGTTCATCATGCATTAACATCTGTCCACAACTCGGCAGGATTCAGAAGGGCTCCTTTTCATTTTCTTGGGGAGAATTGCTGGTGCTCTGCTTTGTGTTTCTGTGTATGGTGAGGAATGGGTGCACTCGTGCTTGAAGACGATGATGCACTGCAGCATGGAAAGAGTTTGCTCCTGCGGTCACATCTTGGTACGAGAACACTTGTGATTCATGGTTATTTTGCACACGTTTTGGCTGGACTACTGTAACACTGAAAATTCATATTGGTTTAATCTTGTATATCCTTTCCTTTCCTCCTGCGAGCAGTTTTCAGTAGTGGAAAGATAATGCCCGAAATTATTTGTGAAAGGACTGCCAGCAAGTTATGTGCATGAATTTTCATTCTTTGGATGTGGGACAGTCAAGTTTACCAAATCAGAGGATGTGCACAATGTCATTGCTTATAAACCACATACGATTTATGCTGATCCGTATGACTACTGCAAAATAAAGCTTCCAGAGTACACACAAATATTTCTCTAAATAAATTAGACTTCCCAGAAGTAGTTTTGCGGAATGATTACACACAGCAGTTCTGACTTGACAGATATATGGCGGCATTGGTGGTTTATTCCCTTAAAGCTGCACAAACCAATATTTTTATGATCAACAATGGATCAAATGAGTATGTGTAATGTGAAAAACACTACGGCGAATTACCACACAACTCAATTCCTCTCTTACCTCTACAAAGACTTTTAGCATCTTCACTCTCATTGTTTTGGTTTTTGGGCTTGCAATTTTATTGTTTTGATTCAGACAATTTTACCGTATTGGTAGCAGATCAAAAATTACGATATGACCCATTTCTGTAATGATAATTTGTAGCAGTTAAAAGGGGCGCCAAATCAGAAACAAACACTCATATGGGTAATTCTGACAGACAATGACAAACATGCTATTTTGCCATTCAAGGACTTGTGCTAACTCAATGGCAAAGACACCAACCTCTCTACGCGACCTTAGATTATTAGTTTATTGATCTATCAGTCGATCACCAGAAGTCATTTTTCAAGCATAAAAGCCAAACGTTACCTAGTTCCATCCTTTCAGTTGTGGAGATTTGCTGCTTTTAAATTAAACTGAATATCTTGAGGTTTTGGACTGTTGGTCGTAGGGATGTCACAAGAACTGAAACTCCAGTACCAAGTTGACGCCAAAATTCTGAAAACGTGATGCATTTTTCTACGGTGCCGCAGGTGCCGTCAAGCATTTAAAGGGGCACTCCACACGAAATCCTACCTTTGAGTAAGAAACACCCACTCTGTAGAAATTACTGCATTAATGGCTATCAATAGTGAGCAGTTTTTAAAGGGGAAGAAAAGTATTCAAATGTCCTCAGTAGGGATGTTAAAATTCTGAAAATGTGACTGTACTCTTTTTCTAACAGTATAGCAGTTATCGTGGGTACTGTCTCGAGACTAACGGCGTCCTGGGACAATAGAAACTATCGACGCCTTCAGGGTACGCACCCTATTGATAAAGCTACATTGGGGTGTGCGATTGCATTACATTATGATGTGTTCAGGCTCTATTCAGAAAAAAAATAGTATTGGGTGAAGGTAAATGCTAGCGTTATCATGATGTGTTCAAATGTAATCTTGTAAAATATATTTTTTGGCAAGAAAATTGAATAAATATACAGTTGTTTGACAGAGATGTTTTCACAGCAATTTAAAATAGATAACAGACTGTAATAAAGGAACTTGTATCCAGAATGGTGGAATTTCATGGTATTGGTATCGACTACTACATTTCTGGTACATCCTTAGTTGGTCGGATGAAAAAAGAACAGAAGATATCACCTTTGGCTTTAGGGCATTGTGAGGTATTAATTGTATAAACAAAACAACTAATCAACAGATGAATCAATAAGTAAAATAACCAGTGGTTGTAGTCATATTCCTGAAACCCTAGTGGATTAACTCTTAACAATTGTCCGCATGTTTACAGCACAGAGAACCATGGAAAAATAAAGATGGCAAACATCATGACAAGCAAGAAAAATACTAAATAGATGTTCAGATTTGATAAAACTGTGGTTTGGATGAAACTCTAGAAGTGGAGGAGGCGAGTCTACTACATTTTCTCCCTTGGCTTCATGCCTCTTATTCTGTGTTCATGAGAGCAGAAATAGGAGGTGAAGTCTGGTCTTAAGAGGTCTCATTCGCCTTATTTTAGGACAATTTGTTCCCTCAAGGAATTTAAATCATGGAGCTTGCATGTAAATATGTCTGCTGCCTGAAATCCAGGCTCCGATGTCGATTTCACAGTGTAACATCCACGGAGGCTTCAGCTGCAAGATAGCTTCCAGGCGAAATAAGACTGTCATAACAATGACAATTTAAAAATGGTAGAAACGATGCTTTTGACTTGTTAAAACATACAAATCAGCGTCTAGGCAAGAAAGTTGAAGATGATCCTGATGTGCTTCTTGTGCGATCAGATTCTGGAACTGAAAAGAAATAAGTGGGAATGACCTCCGAAGTCTGTTTTATCTGTCTGACACTTGCTAGCTCTCTTAGATTTGAATCAACACCTTCATCATCCTTCCAATTCGTTTACAGTGGGAATGTGAAATGCATTATGGTTTAGCTTCTGGATGGCTCTAGCATGTCAAAACCAGGTGGTACGCGTCTTAATGCAACATCGTAAACATTCCGGCGTCGGCCATCGCTCATGATCATCAGTCAGGTGGCAGATCTATTCAAACCGAAAGCAATTCTTTACGAAGGAGGAAACTGATGTACATTAACTGGGACACGTCTTAATCTTTAAAATATCATGACTGTTGAGCAGATACGGGAGCATATCAGACGCAGACCGTGTCAGCGTTTCACACAAGAATCCTGATGAATGATTCTTTAATGTGGTATGATGGCTCCTGCAGACCAAACCCAAGAGAAGGAATTTTGACTTGCATCTTTCTCTCTGTCTGCGTCTGACAGCGGGAGCAGTGGGGTAGAGTCTATCCTGCTAGTGGAAACTTCACCTCATGCAAAGATAAGAAAGACTAGGGAGGGAGGAGTGAAGAGGGGGGGAGGGCGGTCTGCAGCTGGAAGACATTACAAGTACCAGTCATCCTCGCTGGAAAAGAAATAGACAAGGAAGAAAAAGAAGAAACAAGAAAATAAGAGACAACCTTCAGATATCCTCAGATGTTATTTATTAGAGAGGAGATGCCCCCCCTCCTTGCTCATTATTGGATGTACTCGCCTGCAGGCTGAACTGTGCTGGGTTCAGTTCTCTTTATGATGTGCTTTGACTCAATAAGATTTGACAAATACTTTCCTTCATTATCACCGGTTCATCACAGTAATTATGTCGTGGCAGAAGGTGATCGAACCCTGATGATTTGGAGCACAGAGCTTCTGAGAATCTGTTTTTAGAAACACTATTTATACATTTCTTTTACACCTCTTGTCGTTGCCTGTTTAACCTCCTTTGACCCAGGGGTTAATGAATACATGAAGTTTTACTCAGCTTATTGGCAGATATTTTTGGTCAATTATCTGTGTATAAAAGCTTATATCTTGTGTCAGTAATTTTGTTTTTCTTTGGGTCAAAGTTTGCCTGTTTGCAATGTTTTTTCATGCCTATATTAATTAGAGCTGCAACGATTAATTGATTAGTTGTTAACTAATCAATTAATCACCAACTATTTTGATAATCGATTAATCAGTTTGAGTCTTTTTATAAGAAATGCTTTTATTCAGCGTTTGGTTGTACTTAGCTCCACCCTCTTATGTCACTTCTGGCTGCAAAAAAAGAAGATGGTGACGGTCGAAAACCAATGGGTGACATCACGGTGACTATACGTCCACTTCTTATGTACAGTCCATGGATAAAATACAAGTTAATCTAAGGGGTAAATCAAAGCAGGATGCATGGGAGATACTGGCTCCCATTGTAATCAGATCTCAGCTAATTGCAATGTGTACAGTTTGGCCACCTTACTCCACCTATTCCTGTTATCTCAAACAAACCTGGCAAAAGCTGCTGATGATCCATATACCAGCAAAATGAAAAATAAGTAGAGCTCATACAGCAGCATCGCTTCCCTTGACCTGGGAAACGCATGTTTGTTGACAAGAATGTCAGCTCAGCCTACATAATTTGCATACGGAGATTCAAATACAATGATAACAGAATCTAAAATATTAACATCAGGTATGAATGCAAAGGCCCTTAATTAGATGTCATTATCAAGCTAATGTATCCAGATACAGATTGCATGTTATAGCATGTGGAAATGGGGTCCAAGTGACCAATTAAAAGTGGCAAAAGTAAGGAAAATGCAGTAGCCTACCAGCAGGGGGCAACAAAACCACTTAAGTTTAGGAAATATGCCATTTTTGTATGTAAAGTAAGTAAAATATGTACGGAAACAACGTAACATCACTACGAAAAACACGTCACAAATGTCACTAAAAAACACCTTACAAACGTCACTAATGTAACTTACAAAACAAAACAACAGTCTCGATCACCGGTCTCCTGGTTGAAAGTCCTGTGGTTGTTTGATCCATCCACCTCCCTCCCGACTACCTACCTTAAGCGGTCATTCTCACACACTCAGCACAGACTACATGGTGTACAAATGACACACCTCAAACAAGAACTGCGTCCTTATCACACGCTTTTGCATTGAGCATTATCATGTCATTCACATGCCTTTTCGTGCGACCGGACTGGAACTTGAAATAGAAACAATGTAAGAATAGAAACAAATGAGTATTTTAGTCTACAGTAGATATGAATGGATGGATTTCATGCCGCCCACATGGTAGACAATGCCAAAATGAAAGCCGTACTCAGTAACTTCTGTATAACAAATGGAGACCATTTACAGACGGTGTCCATTATTCCATGGCGGAGAGGAATGGCGGAAATTATCTGTCTGAACGTCTTCATTTACACCCTGAAAGGTTTTATATCCCACTGTGAAAAGTGCGACCAAAGATTACCAAGCCCCGATAATAATTCATCTGAATTTGCCTGGAACTGAACTTGTCAGCACGTCTCCCCCTCAACAGTCCTCTGGAAAGCTCGACGTTTCCACACTACTCTCTACATGTGAAGCTTGTATTATACTGGTTATCCAGATGTACCCACAAGGCACTGGGAGAGGAAGTGTAACAGCCACGCTGTGATGATGAGGGAGCTTGCGTGGGTGGGGTGGGTGCCACGGCGCTCTGGTGTGGCAGCTCATATACTGTGAAACATTTTATAACGTTGTTCACCAGCTTCATTTCCTCACGAGTGAGCACACTTGAAATCACGCTCATTAGATGTGGGAAAGGACCTCATGTGAAAAGCTCACTCAGTTTTTATGTGGCAGGACATTAAAGTGAGGCTGAAACCTTGACTGGCGGTGTTGACTGCTCACAAAGTCAGAGACAAAAACAATCTGAAGAGTTTAATTTTTCATTTCAAAACAAGAACCAAATGTAAACAAGTACATTTACTGAAGTAATATATGTAAATACAATTCTGAGGTACTTTGCTTGAGTATTTCAGAAAGGCTACTTTGTCCTCACCTAACCTGCCAGATGGTTTGTTACACAGAACTATCTGGGAAGTTGTCATTAGAAACTGTTTGGAAAAGGGCAAAAAATAAATACGTGTCAGGTGATTGGATGAACCATCTGTCAATCAAACTTTTACCGAAGTCAGTCAGGAGAAGAGCGAAGATAGCTTTTTCATCTAGAAAAGTATTTATTAATTTGACTAATGTTTCCATATTCAAATTAATAGGGTCATAACATGCACAAAAAGGTCATTTTCAGTCATAAAGTAAAATAGATGAGAGCTGGCTACATAAGCTTGTTACTATCTGCCTGTTGCATCTGTAAATGGGGGCTCAGACACTGAACCAATCAGCAAATATGCAGAAGAACCATAACAATGACCTAACATAAGCTAAAAAGCTCCATGGAGCTGAGGGAAACAGCACAGTTGGTGATAATTGCATACTAATAATTGCAGGTTTGTCACCACAATCATCTCAAATTGCATTTGATACATTCTTATTGAAATACTGACATAAACACATTAAGAAAAGGTAATATTACAAATGTGAGGATCAGCCAAAGCATCAGGACTTGTAAACATAAATCTCCTATTAGTAATCCATTTACATTTTTTTAGGATGTCTCATTTTGGATCGAAACACTCCTATTGTTCCCCCTGCATGACTTACTGAATGATATGTGTTTCCATAATTAGATGATCGCATAGAGCAAAGCCAGTTTTGTCATCACCTACTTAACTGGACCAATCACCGTGGATTTAGCATTATTATTAGATCATCCTTTGGATGGGCGCCATCCTTCCAGTGTGGTGTCATAAATATATAGCTGATGGTGGGAATGATAAATTACGGTGCAAGGGGCAGCTGCACCTCTCCGCAGTATTTATGGCAGCAAACATTGAGGACACATGTAGAAAAATTCAACAACTTGCACATCATAACAGCCGCCATGAAGGCTGAGGTTTGTCCAGTTCCTATTCCCGAGCAGAGTTCGGTGCGTCTGCTGCCAAATGTTTTAGAAGGGGTCAACATTTCAAGAAGCTCTATGAAAAGTCTGGGGGATAAGACACATTTGGGAGTCTGCTTTATGACACTAATGTAAGCAGAGTATGAGTCACGTTTTATGATTTCTGATGTCATGTACTTGTGTTATGACTATGGAGGTTTGTGCCACGCTGAAGTCTTTTCACAGACCCCATTCTCTCTCCAAGCTAAAAATAGTGTAATTGCTATGCATAGCCAAAACTAGTGTGTGTGGTAGTTATAGTGTAGTGAGCCACAGACACAACTTTCCTATTGAAGAAGAGTCTTTTAGACATTAAAAATATTGTAATTCCTACTCCACTAGATTTAATTAACAGCTTTAGTTACTCGATACTTCACAGATTAAGATTTTGCATACAAAACATACTCCCCGACCTTTTTGCCTGGCGACCCCTTGACCCCTAAAATTAACTAATATCTGCTTGCGACTATATGAGTTGTGACCAGTCCAACCAAAGAGTTATTTTCTCCACTAAACCTCTCAGATTGTTTCATCTCAATAACTGTGATGGGGCTGAGGAGTTGAAACCATCCCGTATTTCACAAGAATAAAAGGCAAACATCAGAGGAAAGTCTGAGAAAAACAAATTAATTTGAGTAACTGTTACGAGAATTGCCGTTAGTTCGGTCCCTGGCGTGTCTATGTAAGGGAATGAACTTGCCCCAAAGTGTGCGTTTGAAAGAGAAAGCTGGCGGGCAGTGGTTTATGTGGGCTTACCCACAGAGGCCAGCCCAGACGGCGTCAGTAGACAATTCTTGTTCTTGTTGGTGGTGGGTCCAAAACGAAACAAAGCTGGAGGTAGTAGACGTTCAGTTCTCAAGACAAGAGCCAAAAGTTGCTCTGTTGTCGGGTCTCGGAGGGTGTTTTCACACTTGGTCCCATTCAGCCCTCCGAACGAACTCAGAGCAATTAGTCAGCATTTTTGTGCATGTGTGAACACTCCCAAAAGAACTCAGACCGCTCTGGAACAAACGAGGAGGTACGAGTATGGTTCGCTTCAAGTCCGCGTCGCAGTTCGCTTAACTTGTGAACACAAAGCGCTCCAGGTTCGCTTTGCCATTGTATTTTAGCCCCCTAGGCCCTCATAGACATATTATATGCTATTGCACTGGGACGCTGCCAGCTGCCGGCCAAACAGCTGACTACTCATTGAAGTTCAGCCGGCTACTTTATTATATAAATGAAATCCCCGTTCATTCCTACGAGAGCTGCTCAGTGGCGCATGAAACCAAAATGGCTCTACTGCCGAGTGATACAGTACCCGGATCATCCGGCGGTCTTCCGCATCCATTGGACCGATAGAGCAGGCGCAGTAGTGTTTCCTTTAACTCCGCCGCCCAGCCCTCGCTCCAGCTGTAGACTGGAGCTCATTCACATGAACGGAGGAAAGGAAATAACTCTGGATTCGGCTATTAGTGCATTTTACAACTTTTAGGACCTAATGATTTAAATAAGGGCTATTCAAGTGTTCGTACTGGGAAGTTGATTTACCTAAAAAAATAAAATTATCCACTGAGTTACAGACATCTCTTTCCCAAGCTTATTTTCTGCAATAATCCAAAACCAAATGGAAAAATCCTATTGGCTTTTTGTCGAGGGAACGTCATCCCTGGAGCACTCTGTACGTGCCTAGCGGCTTGTTTGGCACGACCCTCAAACAAAGGTAGTTAGAGCGGAGTCCAAAGAGTTTGGTTTGGTTGACCAACCACCGCATTTCAGACAGACGGTGAAAAGAGGAGCTGCAGCACAGCCGGTATGAGAAAAATAAAGCCTTTTTGGAACGTGTTCTAGCAGAAACCCAAAATGCAAGTATGAACCTGAAAATAAGGACAAGTCCTCTTTAAGTTGTAAAAATGAGCTGCACCATGACCGGATTTATAACACTCGTAAAAGAGATATTCTGTATGATGAGTGTTTACTTTGAATACTTTAGCATTTTCCTCTTGTAATAAAGGATTTTTTCTTAGTAGGGTAGCCATTTTCACTTTTAAATACATGATCTGAATACTTCTGCTCCCAACATGAATGCAGCCCATAACCATATAAACAGAATGGGTCCATGGTGTACAATACAAGGCCCCACAGCAATGTTTCTTTTTGTGGCTATTGGTAATTTACTGTGAGATGTAAAAATTGACTTTTAAGAACAAATCAAACCACATGGTGTGCGATAACACGTGCTATCTGAGCTCTATAACTAAAGCTTTACACATGAACAACCCTGACAAAGATCAGCTTTTTTAAGAAGCAAATGGGGACAAGCTCTCGATCTGGATGCCATATATTTTGCTGTGGGTGGGCTGCTGGCCTCATGCAAAATTACATGCATTCTGCGCAGCCGTCACTCACTGCGGACATAAAACATGGCTTTCATAGGTTAGTCTGACACAGTTAGTTAAATCTCCGTCTGGATCAAAACCACTTGCTGTTGTTTGCCTCAGGCAGAGCAGGCAGATACTAGATTGTGATCTTGGATTATATGGTTTCACCGTCATCACGTGTAAAATATTGAGCTCTGCAGCTTACAAACCCAAGACAAGAAAAGTGCTATGTAGGGTAACTGTGTTTTAGAGATACATAGGGCCTACACAAAACATGACATTTGTGGGCAAAAGACCAAATATAGAGAAAATGTGTAGGTAGAATTACTGTAAGGCCAAAAAAGGCTATGCATGATTTCTAGCCATGCTGGCAGCGTGACTCTATGAATGGCAATGTTGGTTCACCACTTTGTCACAGACTGAAATATCTCAACAACTATTGGATGGATTGCATTTATATTTTGTACCTACATTCACGTTCCCCTGAGGATGAATCCCTCTGACTTTGATGACCCCCTGACCTTTCCTCTAGTGCTGTCACCATGATATTTTTGCTTTTTAGTGAAATGTCTCAACAACTATTCAATGTATTGCCATAAAAAGATATTTTTCCCAGATGATAAATCCTAATCTCCTGACTTTTCATCTAAACTACTTGCAAGACATTCCCATCAGCCTCATCTGTTCTTTATGCTAACTTCTGATTATCAAATATCAGCATGCTAACACACTAAACTAAGTAAATGGTAAATGGACTAACATTTATATGGCGCATTTCTAGTCTTCTGATTACTCAAAGTGCTTTACACTACATGTCAGCATTCACCCATTCACCCACACATTCATACACTGATGGCAGAGGCTGCCATGCAAGGTGCCAACTTTGCCCATCAGGATCTAATCTAAATAGTCATTCACACACTGATGGCACAGCCTTTGGGAGCAATTTGGGGTTCAGTATCTTGCTCAAGGACACTTTGACATGTGGACTAGAGGACCCGGGGATCAAACCGCCAACCTGTGGTGGATGACCCGCTCTACCTCTGAGCCACAGCTGCCCCCAAGTCGGTGAACATGGTAAACAATGGCGTTAGCGTTGTCATTGTGAGTATGTGAGCATGCTGTCCTAAGCATTTAGCTCAAAGCATGTGCAAGTGCAGCCTCACTGAGCTGCTAGCCTGGTTGTACACTCTGGATGTTCACAACCAGAGTTTATGTCTTTGAGCCGGTATCACGTGTAGCTGTCCGGCAGATTAAATGATCAACGACCAAAATGTCTATTGCTAATATGCCAAATAAACAAATAAATTGATTAATAGCATATTAAATAGCTCAATATTGTAAGATATGTTGTCAGGACAACTTAAATACAAACTTATATACAAAAGTTTAAATGCCTCCACTCCACTGTGCTTCTGATCCAATACACTTTTTGTCAAATTCAGTGACTATCTCCTCACAGTCCACTGGCTGTCCGATCTGTAGGCACAACACCATTTTGAATTTCACAAACGCAGAAATCGGACCAAACTGCCTATTATTTTATTTTTTAGGCTGCTTCTTTATTTAACTTAAATTCAAGTTATGTCACATGTAGGCTATTATATGGCTATTTAAAACATATGTCTGGCAGTTGTTCTATGTGGCCGGATTTCTGGAATATTAATGGCCATATTGGCCATCAAAAAAAGAAGTCTAGCGTAAAGCCTGCTCACAACATAAGGCATGACTGTATCAACAGTATTGACCAATAAAGAGTTTTCTGTGTTTGTATAATAAAAGCCAGTTGCAACTCAGTCTGCTGCAACTGTAATGTCTTGATCTGGTTTCTGTTGCTCTCATGATAAGTACCCCAACCATCATGAGTCACTCTCTGCAGCACACCCATGTGTACCAAACAAAGAGCTATGACTACACCAAACAGAACAAGTACAGTACGCCTGCACTTTGTTATGGAGAGCCTCGACGAGGCTCACTCATCATGTCTGTAAACCATTGTGTTTTTGTTTGACACACATTGCTGGGAAACTCGACTTCCCGTCCCTTGTAATGGGATTGCCCAACAGGATTATTTCATCACCAATTTATTACCATCTAATCCCAGAGATTTCTGTCTTGGCATGGTGTTTCTCTCAAACAAACAGACAGACAGAAGAGGGCGGACATTGGGGTGCTGGCCCTTAATCATCTGCTCTCCTGCTGATTCATCTTGTGAAAATGGGGCTCTTCCTCCGTTTTCTCATCACTGTTTAGTTCTTTTGATTCGTATGAAGGACAATGCTCTCGTAACGAGTCTGTAATTAGGGAATTGTCTTTGAGGTTTGGAAAGAAATAGCGTAAGGATGCAGTCACAGCATAGTCAAGAAGTTTCTCATGTCTGAGATGATTACAGACAGTAAGAAGGACTGCATGTGGTGGAAAAAAAGGCAACATATTGTAATCTTTAGTTTTTTGGATCACAAAGAATCCTATGAAAAGGAGAGAAGACATGATAACTTGTTGGTGAGATAAGGGAGGCGAGGGAATTCACCTCAGACTAAAGGAAAAAAAAACATTAATCATCATTAAGATGACTGTTAAAACAATCTTAAAATTAATAAATGTAAGCATTAAAGATAACTCTTGACCTTGGAAATTGCAGTTTGACAACAATCCCCACTCATAGTCCACTAACTAATTTCTTTGGGAGCTCTTCCTCAGTGGATGGATTTAATTTTTTTTATCCATAGCACTTCAAGGACTTCTAGTTTGTGTTGGCTTAAAAACATGCAATTTAATTTTTTTTAAGTATATTGTTGGCCATATTATGCCATATTTAAGGAACGACATGTAACAAAAGTCCCCGGTTTGACTCGAACAAGGGACGTTGTGGTTCATGTTAAGCGCCTTAAACTCCTTGGCCACCAGGACAAATATGCTGCTTTATGCAAATGTATGTTTATATTTACTATTGAAAATCAATTAACAAGACAAAACAATGACAACGATTATACAGAAACCCTCACAGGTACTGCATTTAGCATAGAAAATGTGCTCAAATCATAACAAACTGAAGCCCAACAGACAATAACAGCTAAATTGCAATCTTTTCTGACATTTGCAACAACAGCTGTCAGTGTGTCAGTGTGTTGACTTGACTATGACTTGCCCCAAACTGCCTGTGATTATCATAAAGTGGACATGTCTGTAAAGGGGAGACTCATGGGTACCCATAGAACCCATTTTCATTCACATATCTTGAGGTCAGAGGTCAAGGGACCCCTACATGGCCATGACAGTTTATCCTCGCCAAAATTTTGCTTAACTTCGTAGCATAATTTAGCCTCCTTCCCAACATGTATGACATGTATGACATGGTTGGTACCAATGGATTCCTTAGGTTTTCTTCCAGTATCTTCACTGTAGCTTTAAAACTGAGCCCGCTACAACCTCCGAAAGATCAATTGTGTTAATGTGTTAAAGAAATTAGTGGCGTTAAAACTAATTGGCGTAAAAGCGTTTTGTTCTATGATATAAAATATGTCAGTAAATACCCCACTCTTGAATTTGTGAAGCTTTTATATGTCTTAAAAAAGGCGGTTGCTAACAAGTGGCTAAATTAGACTAAACATCATCACGCTGCCTTGTTCGCCTTTAAAGCCTCATTGTGTATACTCAAGCTCATGTGACCGTGGCGTAGTTCGTTTATACCTTAACGTTAGCTTTTTACTTGCCGATTGCATTTACACTTCAAAAATCATAAAAGTATTATAAACGTTTGTTTGCCCCAGAGCTTATTTTCTACTATAATCCAAAACCAAATGGTAAAATCCCATTTGCTTTTTATCGAGGGAACCCGTGTGATTCTAACTTCCGGCTTGGCCACAAAAATGCATCATCCCTGCAGCACTCTGTGATTTGCAGATCCAGTATTGGTTTGTGAAATTCTCCCTTGCTCTTGACACTTTTACTCATCAGGAGGGACAAGGATTAGGGTTAGAAGAAAAGACGTATTAGCTTTGGCTAAACTTCAGGAAAGCATTTTTGCACAGAATCCGGATTGTGAATTTTGTCCCACGTCTTTTTACAATGTTGCTCGACAAAGGTTTTGCTTCAGGGACAGTGTATAAAAGGAGGAACGAGGAATGAATAACTCTTACATAAAAAACATATGTCATATATCAAGAAAGACTAGAAATAACATAAATCACAAACTCTCTGTTGTGCTTGCTCTGGATGAGTCCTAAAAACAGAACTGTTGCAAGAGTGAGAAAACGTCACTAGTTCCTGCTGTCATGTGGTACTTATTGCTAAAACTAAGACCAATAAGCACAGAGCGGTGATCCAGCACAGTCAGGCTGATGAGCTTGTTGTGAATAATAGCCCTCAGTTCACATGCAGCATATGCGCTAACCACTGCATCTGACAGAGTCCAGACTTAGGGGAAAAACTTGGAGTGGAGGGACTTCATGAGGAGTAGCCAGGCAGTAAAAACGGAGCGTATGTATGTGTTGGCCAACCTTGATTTAGTCTCATGCCCATTACATACTGCTGAAGAGCTCTCATGGGGTCAAGTCAGCCAAGCACAGAACACAGTGTTTGGTAAAAAAATACAAAATGCATAAAATCAGTTGGAAGCTGAAACAATAATTTGGGTTAATTTAGCTGAAAAGCCTTTCTAAATTAATATGTTGGATGTAACTCAAGTAATTGCCATCCAAGCATAAGATATTTTTGGCGTTCGTAGGAGTTTTTAGAAGTATGTTTTTGTATTTTGTTTATCGTGTTCATTCAAATCTCCCATTAGAGATTGTATTGGACTTGAACTTTAAATGGAACTTGAAGTAGACTTTTCTCAATTTACTCATTAACGTGGCAATAAATACTAAAGCCAATAACTGTTAAATAAAGATCCATATTTCCATTTTTCTTTTCCTTTCCTTTCTCAGGCTGCTCCGAATGATGAACAGCGTTTTTCCAAAATAAAACACACGTCATTTACAGTGTGATATTCGCATTAAAGTGAGAGCTTTTTGAGCATTATTGAAGCTGATAGTGATTATTGGCTCTGTCTTGAAAATATGAAATATTGAGCTGTGAATATAAACAGAGTGAAGCCCTAGTGTATGCGTGTTTGCAGTGCAGACAAAGGGGAAACAAAACTCGATCACAATGAAAGTAAATGACCTAGATTTCTGATCACACCACTGTGCGCAGAGCTTGTTCAGTATCCTCTCCAATGATCACTTTTTAAATGTTTTTCCACATCATTTTCCTCAACATTTAACAGATTTTCCACCTTTATCCCTCTTTGAGGAAATAACTCGTAGGAGACGAGGAATTCCCAGACAGTAAAAAGTCTCAAGAAACATGAGAGATCTCTCTCCGCTCACATCTGTATCCCTATATAACCCAGCATCCTCCTTAATTCCATACGGTAGCTTGTATATCACACAGGTTTTATAGAGTCGAGCCCTGTGTGGGCGGGCACGACGGTATCCAGTTAGCGCAGTGATAAACTTCACAGCCAAGGGCAGAAAGTTCGCCGCTCCGATCGATGGCCTGTAAGACATTACTTATCATTGCTCGGGTGAATAACAGACCTTGTCCTTTAATGTGGGCTGTGTGATCACGCCAAGCTGCACAAAGCAGCCGTTCAACCCAGAGCAAAGTGTGGTTTCAGAGGAATCCCTTTACCCCCTACCCATAAGCCTACCCTCAAACCCCCTCCTTCCCGCCTGGATGCTGCCTCGCCATTTTTTCGGGGTACTGCAGATGTGGAGTTAGTAGCTGGCACAAGCTACAGTATACGACTTTGTGGGCTGCGAAGCCTCACTGTGGCAATCAGGGGTGCATTGGACTGGACTGCAGACGCTAAGTGGGCCGCTGCCAGTGCTTTGAACTGTGAAAATAAATACTGAATGGGGCTACGTTGTGCTAGCCAGGCCTTGAGTCCTATAGTCATCTGTCTTGGTGTACACACCGGTGGGAGTGTTTGCCTTGGACATCAGCCACCGCATGTGGTAGCTGAGATTTTTTTCACACTGGATCACACTTTTTGAGGGCGCATTTAATAAAACTAGCTGCTGAATATAAAAAGGGGCAAGACTCATTTTGCACATGTGATAACTTTCCCCCTCATCTCTGCTCTCTCCTCTTGTCAGGGATGGGATCTGCACAAACGGCCAGAGTATATCTCTGCGTCTGGTAGAGACGTTTGTTCGAGGGCTGAAAGAGAGATCACTGGGGTGAGAGGATGTGGGCCACTCAGAGGAAGGAGGCAAACGAAGCACCTGGGACAGGTTGATTTGGATGTTTGGACGTCGAAGGGGAACTTGTTCAGTGGCCAACGCTCTGTTTCTTCACAGAGACGAGGGGAACTGACAGTGCTGCGCTGTCCGCTGCACAGTAGTTTTTAAACAGAGAGTGAGAACAGGAGATTGGATGTCAGAATTAACCATTCAGGGGCGTTTTGGAGGATTGCACTCATATAGCTCCCCTGCTCCCACATATTACTTTATCTGCTGCAGTGTAATCCAACAATCATACCATATTGAAAAACAGCATAAGGGTAGGGATTAAAATCTGAGTCCTTAACAAGGAGTCATCCTTGTTAAACAGGAGTAGGGTTTAACGATGTACAGGGAGGATTATAGGGTATACCATGCATACTTTGCACTAAATACCCTGCTCTTAGTTTTGATTGGAATATCCCTCCGCACTCAAATATTCAGTTTGGTAGCCCTCCATTGGCTGAGAAACTCTCCAGCATGTCATATTAAGTGCATACCTTGAGTTTGTATGAAGGTTTTGATTTATGACAAGTTTGCCATGCTGTTTTTCTTTCCTTCTGGCCCTTTTTCATTCATCCAAAATTTGATTCGCTGAGTACGCATGCACTTTTTAATTCTGCTTTATTTCGCTGAAAGACATTCACAGTTGGGAGTACAGCCAGTGCAACCACATTCTTCTACTGTTGGCCACTAAACAGCTTCGCCCGAGCAATTGGAGTAATCCTCAAAACCCAAGTCCTCACAACTGGCTTCATTTGAATTTAAAATGCAGCTGGATGTGCTGGCAGCTTACAAGTTAAAGTTCTATACTAATGTTGCTTTAGTGTTTTTATTATGCGATTTTCTCACCAACTCAGCTTTTTTGCCTTTTTCTTAATCAGCTCTTTTCAGTCTCTGTTTTTGTGTCTTGTGGACACATAAAACATTTTAATTGTTTAGTGTTTTTGTTTAATTATGGAACAAGCATTTTGGAAATTCTACAGCACTTTTAATCTGAAAATACTAAACGTGAAATATGCACTTTTATCCCATTTTGGGTAGCTTTTGTGGTCCAACGGCCCAAAAAGACGAAATACAAAACACAGTGCCACAACCATCTGTCACACTAACTGTCATGCATGAACACCCTCTGCAATGTCAGCCAAAAACTTGCACCCACATTTTCAACCTTATCCACGTAACAGCTATTCTGTTTTCCGTGTTTCCAACAAACAAAACTCTTTGCAGTGTCACTAAACTGCAAAAGCATGCTGACATAGACCTTAAATGTCACTTGAGGATCCTGCTTTTACTATCATGCCAAGAAAAGCCATCAAATTCAATCAAACGCTGAAAGAAAACAGATCACATCAAGACCCTGGTGACACTAAAGATGCCGCGAGCTGCTGAAACTTGCCCGTTTTAGCTTTGGCGCACAGAACGTGATCCAGAATCAGATTATCGCAGTTGGCATCCCCTTTTCCAGACTTTGCTCTTTCCCATCTGTCTGGAACAGACTTCATCCTGTTTTCAGCCTTGTGCCATCTCCTCCAGTGGATGGAAATTGAAACATGTTGGATGAAACTGGCAAGATAAGCATTTGATAGCCAGTTCATCTTTCTGAGAAACAGGTGCGGCCATAGTTTTACAGGCATCTTTGTATATACATTGGGAGGAGGATCTTAAGTGCCTCTTGTGTCCGCTGTTAAAAGAATTCATGGCAAACCATCACAAAGAGACAAAATGCTCATATCTCTGACATGAAGGTATTATGATAGAAATAAAAGTACCAGATGTTAATAATAAATCTAGATAGCGTCAACTGTGTTTCAGCAAGGGAATTTCATAAGACTGATTTTGTCTGGAGGTACCTAAAGGGAACGTGCTCATGTGTAAAAAAACATTAAAGGAACAGTGTGTAGCATTTAGGGGGATCTATTGGCGGAAATGGAATATAATGTTAATAAGTATGTTTTCTTTAGCGTATAATCACCTGAAAATAAGAATCGTTGTGTTTTTCTTACCTTAGAATGAGTGATTTATATCTTCTACAAGTGGCCCAAGCCAAAATCGAGTTAAGTGTTACAGCCATACTATAGGTTATTATGTCTACAGGTTATTAATGATGATCAATTACATTTTCAGTGGAGCCCTGTTGTATTTTATATCATATAACATCTACCACTTTATTACAGAATTCATAATACCTTATTATGTCCTGTGCAAAAATACTTAAATTTGTTAGATAAGCCACTTTAAAAACAAAATGCTGCAAACAAACTAATTTGAAGTAGGGCTGTGCAATTGATTAAATTTCAATTATGGTTTTGGCTTCCAATGACTATGAAAACAAGATAATAAACAAAATGATTATTGTGCCACATTCCATTCCGCAATGACACTCTTGTTTTGTCCTGTGTTATAAATCCAGCGCACCCCTTTCCTTTACAGCTGTGCACTTTCGGCCCACTCGTTGGGTCAGGGACGGACGCTCAGTGTGGGAACTCTCTCCGGCGCTGCTGGCCCTCACCGTGCGTATTTCCTTTCATTGTGGTGCGTTGCAACCGGCTCGAGGTCGGCTTGGAAAGGCCTCGGGTGAAAGTGGCGCTCTGCAGCACCACTCAGGCCGGACCTCGTCGCTTAGTGCCCGCTGTGCCCTCACTTCCTGTGTTGAGGAACGAAGCCCCCTGTTCCCAGCGCGACTGTCAACCAGGGCGAACTGTTGGCAACCCACCTGACCCGTCTTCAAACACGAAACCCGTCTTATCGTTTGTCATGCTATTAGGGTGTGACTTTTTTGCCGTGTTATCACCATTCATATCTGTACAATCAATGAGTTTAATAAATTGTTTACTAGAGTGCAGAATTGAGCACAAAGAGCACAAAGTTCTTCATGGGTCTAGCCTCCAATTTTACTCTCAAAGTGCACCAGAGTGCTGCATTCAACTTTCTCTAAATGCATGATGTTTCCAAATGAGTGCTATCTCAACATCATCAAAATAATTGTGATTATGATTTTTGCCATAATAAAGCAGAACTTTTAAGATATTTCAACATTCTACTGGGCATATTTGACGAATAAAGACAAAACTAAAATGTAGTTTAAAAAAATTAAAACTTTAACTAACTTTGACTAACTAAAACTACACTAAAATGTTTTGAGTTGTCGTTGACCAAAACTAGACTATAACTATGAAAAATGAAAATGACTAAAAAATGATTAAAACTAGTAAACATTTTCATCTTAAGACTAAGACTAAATCCAAATTAGCTGCCAAAATTAAAACGGATGTATTGGCTGGCCAACTCGTCACATTGCGACAAGAGCCTGGCTCAACTTTGTGAATTTTATTTTGCACTTTTTCACTGCTGCAACGCAGTGGGCTAATTGAAATGAATAGGGTGGCTGCGTTTTTTTTATGAAGTGCTAATGCTGTCTGGAAACAGTCTTCGTCCGTTACCAGGAAATTTTAGTGATAGCACAGCTGTTTGTCAAGTGTTCCTGCTGCCCACACCATTAAAACTGTTTTGGTTTGCTCTGGTCTTGCTCTCAATTGCTTTTGAAGTCGGTCTTTGAACTGACTTGGACTAAACTGAGGTGGTCTTAACTTTATTTCTTTATTTAGGTACAGTATATAATGCCACTTCCCTACTTCCCGACTTTAAAACAGAGGATGAAACAAGCTGCCATCTTCCAGAAGAGGAGCCCAATGTGGTTTTCATATTCACTCAGTGACTTCATCCAGTGATTGGGGACACACTTAATGTGGTTCATTACAAACAGTGACGGCTGGAAGAGGGGAAGGACTGAGAAACCTGATTCTGGCATAACAGTAGTTTACCAAACCCTTCTTGTCTGTTTAGAATTGAATCAGCAAGCAGCTGTTCCCGTGTTGAGTGACTACTCTCCAGCAGACCGTGGTTGTTTTGCATGCCCGCTACAAAGTGCCAGGCAACGTTTGGCTGAACTCATAGTGCCGCTAACCCTCTGCCACGCACGTGTCTTTGATTCCTGTGTTAGGCTTGAATAGCAACATCTTCTTGACATTGCAGATGTTGGTCATTAATAGCATATGTTTGTCATCTTTTTTTTTTTCATCCCATATTCTAATAGCTCTTGAACTACCTTTTTTTTTATCACTTACGTTTCCTTAGTTTCTTGGATGAACATCTGAGAAAGTGTTATATGATTTAGTGCCTTGTTTAAAAGAAGCTCACACGAAAAGGGGGGTATAATATTGTCCTTGTGTGAAAGCTACGCCTCTCTCGATGATGACTAATGCCCGTGTTACAAATGGTCGCTTTTCAACTTTTGCTTGAACAATTAATTACAGAGTCAACAGATAGGATGTGAGGAGGCCTTTATGTCACTGCCCACAAGGCTCCTGAGACGTGCTCAATTTTACATTTTGTATAATTTGTTCATTTCTTCTGTCTTTGCTCATTTGCAAACATTATATGACAACAGGTAGGACTTTTAGGATATTTATACAAGCTTGCCCTGTTGTTTAATATTCACACAGTTTGAGGTTCTTATTCTTGGGCTGAATTTGTTATTCCAAAGAGAGCTGGGGCACATTTTTCCTATTATCATTATCCTACTGGTTGTGTTTACAGCTTTTGCATAATTGGCATGAGGTATGGTTACTTGAGACAACGGCAATCTAAGAAACTCATACACACTGTCTGTTTTAGTCTTTGTCAGGGAGTCGGAGCACACGACTGGATTCTGTGCAATGAAAGCAGCACAAAAGTAACTATGGTGCATTTATTTACTCGGGTTGAAATTAGACATTTTCCAGAGGAAGGAAAGAGCCGGAGAAATCATGCAAAAGATTCAAAACACATGCTTTACAGAGGAGCTCTGCAGAGAGAGGCCTGAAACTCGGACAGTTGAAGTGGTTTAGAACAATCGTATACATTCGCCTGAAGGATGTGAGCAACTGTACATGACTGGAGAAATGTAGAAACACTTTACAGAGATTTTACAAAGAGATTACTGTATGAATAAAAGAATATTATTTTAGGGCTGTCAAAGTGAACACGATAATAACGTGTAATTTGTTTTAACGACACTAATTTCAGTTTTAAAGCTAGAGTGAAGATACTGGCATGAAACTACAAAAAACGAAGGAATCCATTGATATCCACCATGTCATACTAGCTTGTTGCGAAGGAGGTTAAATAACGCTCCAAACATGCGTTAAATTTTGGCAAGGAAAAACTGTCATGGCCATTTTCAAAGGGGTCTCTTGACCTCTGACCTCAAGATATGTGAATGAAAATGGGTTCTATGGGTACCCACGAGTCTCCCCTTTACAGACATGCCCACTTTATGATAACCACATGCCGTTAGGGGCAAGTCATAGTCAAGTCAGCACACTGACACACTGACAGCTGTTGTTGCCTGTTGGGCTAAAGTTTGTATGTTATGATTTGAGCATATTTTTTATGCTAAATGCAGTACCTGTGAGGGTTTCTGGACAATATTTTTCATTGTTTTGTGTTGTAAGTTGATTTCCAATAATAAATATATACATAGATTTGCATAAAGCAGCATATTTGTCCACTCCCATGTTGATAAGAGCATTAAATACTTGACAAATCTCCCTTTAAGGTACATTTTGAACAGATAAAAAAACATGCAATTAATATGCAATTAATCGCGATTAAGTATGGACAATAATGTGATTAATCGTGATTACATATTTTAATCATTTGACAGCCCTACTATTTATGTATGGTGGATATAGTATTGTTTATTTTAATTTTTTTTAATGCTTCATTTTGTGCATAGTAAATTCTCATAATGTTCCGTATATAGTATTTTAGGTACCTATTTATTCAAATGCTAAAAAAAATAATATACTTCTGCCAATTTGACAACCTATATTTACAAGTGTGATATCAATAAATTGTATTTTATCATAGCTTATCCTTGTCATGTTTTTCTAGGCCACACTCATTAACTCACTCTATACGGAAATTAAAGACTTGCCAGATGTGGAGGAGACAAACCTGCACTTTATATTACTGCTGTTTTCGTTTCTTCTGGATGTCATGCCAGATACAACTTGAGCGGGATGTTTAGCTATTTCTCCTCCAACATTATTTACTGGCACTGGCCAATTATGATTTCACTGTTTTATAACAAGCTGCATGTACATTAAGTAACATGCCTGTCATGTCATTCAGACTGATTAAAAAGATCTGTGTCACGTGATGGGAAAATGAAGAATGGGACATTTTATGAAGCAGTGTAAACATAACCCGAGAGCTGTATTTGTATGGATTACTTTTTTTTAGTTCCCTTTCACTTTGTTTTATATAATGAATACATTACAATTGGAGCATCTATGATATTTGGCAGCACACAACCTCAAAGCTATGGCAGCCATGATCCTGTAACATCCAATCTACAACACAGACACTACAGAGAAATATTAGCCACTATTTGAAAGCTTGTTTTTCCTTTCTTGCCAAACAAAGCAATACAGTTGATCTTCCAGCTATGGAAAATGGATCAGGTCCTACTCCTTCACAAGATTCCATCTTCTGCCTTGAACCTGTGATGGTAACAAGGAAAGAAAACTTGGCCAAACTCTGCACCTCTGTAAGGTCGTATCCAGCAGTGGAACCAAAATAAAGGCTGTAAATCAATGAGTTCTCAGCAGTGCTATATGCAGCCTGTGACAATGCCATTTTAAGACCGTTGTATGAAACTACCATGCTCACAGAGTAGAGGTGCTCGGAGCGCTTTTCCCAGATGCCTCAGGTTTCATGACTGGACTAAAGGCACGGGGGCTCAACCTCTTCTGACACTATTACTCTGAACTGCACCAATACCGGCCACATAATTCCTGTTTACATCCTCATTTCCAGCTCTGTTCTACCAGAAACCAGGTCAGTCAAGTTCAGGTCAATTTCATCCTATGTGCAACAGCTCTATGGAAACGAGAGGCAAAAAAGGAAAAAAGGCTAAGATATTCCACTTCCTGTTTATACAGACTTATGTGGAGACCTTCCATTTTCCCACAAAACCCTCCGTTTTCTCGGAGGCCATTGGTTTTCTTCACTTCCTGTCACTCTAAGAAGCTCAATCCTCGACTGCAGCCTGACTAACTGCAGCAGTCGGCGGATTATCATCTGTATCTCTCTCAAATTAAATTTGCTGAAAGGAACCGTCTGACAAATTAAGTTGGAAGCAGCTGGCATTGTGATGAGGACGCTGGCTTCCTGCCCTTGTTGGTTTGAATGGGTTTCCGCTATACCAGCAACCGGGTGGGCTGTCCCACTGCTAATAAAGCAAAGAGAGGCTGGAGGTGAGAGGAGGTCGCCGAGACTCGGAGGAAATGGAGCTCTCACGAAACAAATGGAAAATATGTCTGTGTTTTAAATCAGCGTTTTAGGCAACAGGAGAGGGCTCAGAGCCAAACTATTGTTTCCGAACGTCTTTGTTGCTTTCTGCCTTCTGTCTTTACTTTTTTCTTCTTCCTTTTTTGGACGAGAAAGCCGTCTCTCGCTCTGTTGTTTTGTCTCTCAATGCTTTTCCAGCCGCTCCAACACACTGCTGCACCTCACACTCTCTGGGATGTTAGAACAACATTGGGGGAGTTATATCTGCCGCCATGCATGAGCCCCGTGCTGTAGGTCGCCAAAGCCTGCTGTGAATCAGGGGCTTGATCAGGTAGTTATGTAGGCTTAGCTAAATTAAAAGCAAAATATACTCCCTGAGAGAGTGAATGACTTTATTTGAAGCCAAACCAGCCGTGATCCCGTGAACTCATTATTCACAAAACGCATGCCTGCCTGCCTGCGTGCGATGGATGCCACAGGGACACAAGCGCTGTACTCTGCTCTGTATGTGTGTGGCACCCCCTTGTAGAAAAATAAAGCTTTTAGTCGCTCTGCTGAATAAGAGTTGTGTGCTCAGGATTTCCTGTGGTCTAGTCTCCCAATATTGCGGGCTGGGATAAACCCTGATCAGGAGGCCCTTACAATGGAACATGTGAAAAGCCTTGGCACGCCGGCTTACTCTCAGAGAACTGTGTCAAAAACATATTGTTTGGCTCCGGCAAAGACGGCAATAAAGACGGAGCATTACTGCAGTCGTACAGTAGAGATGCATCACGTGCGACGGGAAACACCTGGTGCGTGCAGGCTCCCTCGAGAGAGAGGATAAGGCGAAGAGCGGAGCCAGGGTCAACAGGTGGATGCGAATGCACTCCAGAAGAGGCCATCGAGGGTTGAGTGTTAATGAGAGACAAGTGTTTCTTCTCCTCGGAGTGACTCTCATCTTGAAACAGTCACTTCTGGTTCTCATTCCACCCGAGTAGTTAACCCTTCCACGCGTGACTTGTGCAAAGGGGGCCTCACACAGATTGAGTTAATGGCTCTTTCTGCCGCCTTTGTGAAATTAGTGCTTATTTGGTTTCAAAGAGGTGGAATTAGTCTGTGTTTGCATGGATATGGAAAAGAAAAGATGTGGCTTAACCCTTTCAAGATTCCATCGTTCATTTTAAAATCAACTAAAATTATATAACTTACTACTTTACAAACTTGGCACAGCTGACTTTGACTCAGATAGCATATCGTATTAGGGAATCATGTAAACCGCTTTGATTAGACATATTTAGAGAGAGATAGTACATGAACAGCACAGAAGGCATATTGTAGTCCAGAATATTTCACACCATTGACTCCACCAACTTAACCATAACACCATCTTCGGATGTGGCTACTGTCTCTGACAAATATTCAATGGAACCACAAGCAAACACAACATGTGATTTAATGTGAAGGTCAGAAGACACACCACATGCATGTGTTTTTTCTTCCCCCCCAAACTCCATCCCCAAAGCGAAATAAAACAAACCTGTTGAAATGTTAACGGCATATGACTTTTGGTGCACAGACTTGGTTGAGAATCCACAGAAGGCTACTGTGCTGCACGGCAGTGGGACCCAGTAGACCCAGTAGGACCACTACACCTCTGGGAGTGTTTCAGACCATCCGAACTACATTTCCTCTGTGCTGGGTCAGTTGAGCGTGAGCTGATGGAGTTTAGCGGAGGGCCTTGTTATTCCTGCTGCTATTAATCTTTGCTTTGAACTGAAAAAATGATATAGAGGCTGAAAGGCACATGTTTGCTTTTGTATGCAGATGTTTCAACACGTACTGTACATCGGGCATTTTATGGTCACTGAAGAGTTGGTGGAGCTGAGGCTGCAGCGCTGTTGGCTCCAAGATGTTGTTTGGGGCTTGATATGAAAAAGAAAGATTGATTGAATTGGTTTTTATAAATAAAAACAAATTCATATCAACCTATAAAGTTTATTTTTGTCATTTCAATAGTGACAAAATGGCTGCAGACCAAGTAAAGATCGTTGTAGTGTAGTATAATGTAGACATTACAACATTGTGACTTTGAGAAGAACATTTTCTATTTCTTTTATTATTGTACTTCATGCCCAATAGTCACATAAAATAAAGCTTTTTCTTATTTTTCTTATATTTTTCTATAAGGAATGTGTTAGTCTGATGGTTTTTGATTGGTCTTATTTATTTCTATTGATGGTTTTAGTCTGTTGTTGGTTTTTGATTGGTCTTAGAAATTTTCATTGATGGTTTTTGACTGTTTTTAATTTCAGACAAACACAGTAGCATACAAAGTCAATGGAAAGACGCAAATTAAACCCAAATTCGTCCAAGGCTTTATGAATCCAATTCATAAATGTACATAGGTGAAAGAAAAAAAGAAGAGATTGGAGGGAAGTAACAGAAAGAACTGGAGTTTCTGGTGAGTTCTGTAAAAAATCTAACGTGACGGTACTTGTTTTTCTACCGCAGGTACCATAAGGGCTCACGTAAACTGCAGTAAACTGCCTACCAACGCGTCCAGGGGACACACCCTATTTTTTCCCCGATACATTGTAAACAAAAAATCCTCAAATGCCAAATCATTGAGATCTGTTCCACTTTCAAAATGTTATAGTCTTTAAAGCACCCTTTCACAAGTCTAATCTTCACACACTGAAGACTTTTCCAAACTCCAAACAACACCACGGCACTATTATAACGCCCTGAATCAATGAATGGACTTGTATTACCCCACATGACACCCACAGAACCTAAATGGAGGGGTTGCATGTCAGGAGCAGCTGGCGGTTTACAGAGAGACACCTGTGCGGATTAAGCTCCGGTGTCAGGTTGAGTTTCGTTGTCCCAGCGGCCCCGAGCCTAGACTGATAAATGACTCCCAGTTCTCTCAACGCATAGCTTACTGACACACATCTCACAGACATGCTGCTCTGATTTCACAGTGGAAGTGGCCTGGATAGACCTAGATTCAAAATAGAACGGTTAGGTCATGTTGCCCATCTAGGAACCAGGACTTTCCTGGTAAAATATGGATTTGTCGCAGTCTCGTGCCTTTTTAAAAAAATGGACCTCTAGAGGCCTCCGTCATTATTAAATATTTTGGCTATTTTCCATCTTAAAGTCTATACACTGTTGTAGAGAGTGCATCTTTAAGTGACTGAATTCGAAAGCCAGAAATATCATAGAGTGTAAGGGGAACAAAGGTTTTTCCAAAGTGATGAAAGAGTATGTGAATCAATACAGCATAGTATCGTGATATTTTGCGTGGCAATATCATTACTTTTATAGATTCACGGACGTCAAGAATTGACCTTTAACTATATAAACTATTAACCTCTTAATAATCCGACTGCCCAACGGTGAGCCCGGCCGCTATCCTGTCTTTCAGACGTTTTATAGCGGCCTTAAAGCTAGATTGAAGATACTGGCATCATACGAAACTAGAAAACCTAAGGAATCCATCGGTACCAACCATGTCTTTGCTAGCTTGTCGGGAAGAATGCTAAATAACGCTCCACAGTCACGCTAAATTTTGGCAAGGAAAAACTGGTATGGCCATTTTCCCTTGACCTCTGACCTCAAGATACAGTATGTGAATGAAAACTCTGAGATGAACAGAGTGAAAACTGTATCTTATTAGATTAAACAGATGTTGACAAACTGCATAGTTTGCAGTTGAAAAAAGTAAATAAATCGCATTATCTTATTGCAATACTCGTTTTGCATATCGCAAAATGTTTAAAATCACAATAAGATCATACTGTGATAATATCGTATCGTGGAGCCTCTGGTGATTCCCGCCTCTATCTCCAATACAGAGTACAATCAAAAACTTTTATTTTCCTAAATATTGATGAAATATGTATCTGTGACTCCGGATATTGTTTCATCACTCTGTTGGAAGTGAGTGATCCTTTTTTTTTATCTCATAAAAGGTTGTAAATGTTTTAAAATCCTCTGAGATAAAACTTGGTTTGGGGCTGTGCTGTAAATAAAATTGACTCTTGACTTGTATTTGTTGTGTGGATCCAATAAATGTTAAACGTGTGACTTGTTTTGGGCATCATGTGCAACAGATTTCAGATTTAAAAGAAACAAGTAACCAAACAAATTTCACCACATAAGCTTCAACAGTTTGCAAAACTGGAACAATTTCCTGGATTAGTGTCATTTATTCTTCCTACTGTAATCCAGCTCAGCATTTTTCACCTTACTTTTTTCTTTTTCATCCTCTTTAATTAAATACAAGACAGTAAAGAGCAACAGGAAATAGGGGAAGAGAGAACATGAAACAACAACAGCGCCTGACCAGACTTGAATCCAGATCGTTAGGGTTACATGGCATGTGTTTTAAACCGCTGGGCCACCGGGACACCGCTTTTGATGGTTTTCTTGGTGGAAAGAAACAATGTTTGTCTTTGATGATTTTGTGCTGTGGCATTGATAATGTATAATAAACCACGGGGGTGGCATCTTCACGTAATCCACACAGGAAGACCTGAAAAAAAATGACATAAAAACAATATTTGACCGAGCATTCAACTCTCATTTTTTAGATTCTCTTTGAAAAAATGATGCTGAAACAAATTTACTGAATCCATTTTATCTGATGCGTACCATGTCGACTGTTACGCATTTGTCAACCACTCCAGTTAAAAGACAACTCAAAGTGAAACAGCCTTGTCGCCAGAAATATTATGAAATGCAGATCATGTCCCACAGTGTGAATTGTGTGCAAAAATAGAAAGAAGCTCCCATCATGTCATTTAGAGGCTGAATAAATATGGTAAAGACCACAGACAGTGATGGATTATAATTTAAACCAAGTCAATATGTCTTCTCAACTCTTTTGCCATTTTGTGGTGACCACAACTGTGTGACTTCCTGCACTTAATCCACACAAGAAAATTGACACATTTTGAGAGTTCCCCACAATGGGATCTTGAGCGAAAGTGCACCACTGTAAAGGAAAGAGGTGCGCTGGATTTATAATAAGACAAAACGAGAGCGCTATTGCGAAACGGAATGCGGCAAAATAATCGTTTTATATTGATTATCTTGTTTTCATTATCACTGGAAGCTAAAATTGTAATTGAAATTTGATTGATTGCACAGCCCTAAAATTTGTTTAATCTCAGTAAATTGTTCTCAATGTTACACCTCTTCCTAACTGGACGCAATGCAAATGAGCGAACATCAGATTGTTTCTGTTTTTCCTAATGAAGATGTCCAAACCTGCTCTGTGCGTCAGCGAACAGGCAAAGCGGCGAGTCGCTTGTTTGAAAAACTGCTCGCCCTGGATCTATTTATGTGAAATTTTGCGCACCTTCAACCTATTTTCACTGGTCAAAGTTGACACTGACAGTAACTGACAGTTAATCAATATTGCGCTCTGTGTAACCGAGAGTGACATCGCTTTTAGTATATCTGGACAATTTCTTGCGCTCCATTTGTGAGTTTGCTCGGTCGCTGCATGTTACAAAGAGGTGTTACTCTCCGGTTATAAAAACGCGCTGCTGTCACCTTCTGTAATCCCATCATCTAGGAGGAAACAGCCAATTCTTTGCACACGTTTTCCAACAATGCAGTCTTTGTTTCAGAGCTCCAGATAATTTTGCATGACTGTGGGGTTAAAATGGTAGGCACAGACTTCTTTGTAGTGCTAGCAGGCATTAAGGATGTCTCGCAGCAACACAATCCAGTCAGCTATAAACTATAGAAAAGTATGAAAAGGAGATGAGAGGGGTAAAACGTCCCTTTACTAACTGCATTACAATCAAGTGAAGAGTTTGGGATGACACATGTGTGCTATGCAAACAGTTTTCTCTCCAGTCCCAGTTCAAGGCTGATACACTGTAAAAGGAGACATGTGGGACGGTATATGCGTCTGCAGCAGTAGCAAACACAACCGAGCGACTCGCAACATAAATCCAGTCCATGATGATGTCATTAGATTCCTGCGAGAGCAGAAACCATACATGAAAAATTACACAGCATGAGAGCAGCCCCGAGAGTATATTCCTCGCGTAACGTCTTAATTTTATGTTTCCAACGTGAAAAGACACAGAGAACTGTCCTCCAGGGTTTGGTCCTGCTGGATCTACTGTTCCAGGATCCAGTTAGAGACCACATCTGTTTTAGATGCAGAGCGGGGACTGGGGCAAATCATGGCTCATTATGATTTGAAATTAAATTTATAGTAAACCGTGTTTATTATGTATTCAGAATGTTTACGATATAGGCATAAATAAAACTGGAGATGTCCTTAAGTCTAAAATAAATGATGACCGTAGGCAGCCGTGTTGTGCCTGTGTATCAGGTTACTTACACCGGGGTGTTAATTCACAAATCAGTCCAACTGAAAGTATTTTTGTCCCACAGCTTTGTCAACATTACATCAGTGAAGTGTGGAAGGCAATCCAAGTTTTAAAAAAAATGGGGCATCTACTCTAAGAAGAATTAAATAAAAATCTTGGTTGAATTTAAAGTTGTCTTTAGGCAGGGACTTACAAAACAGTAACATTTCAGAGGATGTAGTCATCTTTGCTTTGAGCAAAGGACACTTTTCAGCTTGTGTTTCAGCAACACGATGCAACTGTAGTGCTTTGTATTGAAAGCCTTAAAGCAGCTAAAATTGATATATTTTATAATGACAGTTAAGGGTGGGAAAAAAGAAATTGATTCACCTATGTATTGCGATTTTTTAAATTTTGAATGCCAGAATTGATATATTTGCTTGCAGAGGTAGAAGGAAGTTACCACTTTTATTGTTGTAGTCTGAGTAACGTGACGTCATATCCTTTCCATATCGGTCAACCAAAACAAACTGCAGTCGGCCACAGCGAGCTGAAGCGTAAAGGTAGAAAACAGCAGAGGGTCCATGTGGATACGACCTGCACCCTCACATGTTAAAGTGGTAAACATTACACATACAGCAAAGTATGGAAACACATTGGGTTTCACACATTGCAGGAAAAGCAGAGCTAGACATCATGGCTAAAGCTGCATGCTAACTCTGTCATGGACAGGAAACAATATCGTATTGCGGTAGTAGTGTGGTCAAGGAAGTATACACGTGTGACTACGTCCAGTTTTCAAAATAAGGTGTTAACAAAAGGAACTGTAAATGCAAAAAACATATGGAAATAAGATTGATCGGATTATATTCACCAGAAGTATAAAACATTACATGCCTCTTAGAAATTAAAAAGGAGAGGAATTATATAATATGTATTATAAATAATGCCTGACAATGACTTATATATTTGACTTCAGGACATCTCTGACTACATAATGCTGAAAATCAAACATTTTTACCGTATCAATTAAGGTTTTTTCCAAAGTAAAAGTCCCTAGAAGTCTATGATTCAACTTTTTCCCATGGACTAGTGTTCAAAAAGTTAACAAAATCGCAATAAATCCTAATATCGAATCAGCACCCAAGTATCGTGATAATATCTAATCGGGAGATCAGCGTATCATCCCAGCCCTACAAGATGGCGACGGCTAAAATGCAGAATTCAAGGCTTCAAAACCATACTCCGCAAACAAATGGGTGACGTCACAGTGACTATACGTCCACAGTCTATGGTGTGTCTATTTTAATGAGGGAACATGTCAGTATGTCACCCAGTGCAACAGTGTGGCTCATTGTTTTTAATAGTTCTATGCCACAGTAATATGTTATGTCAGTGTGTGGATTCATAGACAATACTTGTCCGTAGGAGAAGTTATTGTTTGTTTGGGTCTGTTCATAGGATTTGTTGACAAGAAAAGAACAGAATATCAGCCGACATTAACTAATATCAGATGTAATAGACAGGTGTTGTGGTAAGCCACAGGTTTAAACTGCTTCCTCTTGATTCAGGCTTGGTCACGTCAGCGCAAAGTAACACAGCCGGTGCGTGTAAATAATTCAAATATGAGTCATCCTCTCCTCTTCTTTTAGTCTCACAATCACTAATTAGAAGAAGAAAGAGCCCTAAAATGCATCGTTTATAAGTTCCAGTAGTGCAGACTTCAATTTATGCCCAAATGAACCTGTCTTCTCGAGTTAGACATCAGTGTACAGTTCAGAGGACGAGCCCAGCGGGTGAGCTCCCGCCACAACAGAGTCTGGCCTTTGAAAGGATTTGAAACAGTTGAGATGACGGAGGGGGCAGGAAGTAGAATAGTGATGGCAATGCTCTTTAACACTGTAATCCTATTGTCAATTTCAAGGATTAATGTTCTTTCATCACGGTCAGTGTTGTTTATGTGTGTATGAGTGCATGTGTGTGTGTGTGGAGGGCAGGCGGAGGTGCACGGGACATGTCTGCAGTTAATGGTTGAACCAAAACAATAAGAGGCTCACAGTCAATTACAGGTCAGGCTCTCTAAACCTTTGACAGTGCTTGTTGCTGTGTGGGACATTTTTTATGTTTTACCAACAATACCCTGGAAACAGGAAAGAACAGGGATGCCAAATATAGCGTGCAAGGACCAGATATGACCCTGCAGGAAGTTCTTCATTTTCCTCCTGTGGAGGTAAAAAAGACATTTTAAAGAGTTTGAGCTTTAGTTTTGAATATATTGCGATAATCTTTGGACGTAGAGTTGTGCCGGAGCTAGAAAGGAAAAATAAATATGTCACCTTTGTTTCAACTGGCCTAAGTTGAAAAGGAAGCACACACTGAGAAGCAGAAAGCTGACATTGAAGCCAACCTGCACAGAGTCAGAAAGCTGTTGCAGAACTAAGCCTGAAGCTTGGGGAAATAAAATTCAGTCAAAAGTTAAAAGGATGATATACGGTTTAGAATCAGCTCAAGGTATAGCAGAACATTATTTTGAAGAACCGGCTCCTTCTCCAGCCAGGAGCAGAGCAGAGCTTCGCTGCTTCAACCGGTCCATGCTGGTAGCCAACACCGACACCACGCTGCTGGAGGCCCAGGCCGTATTGTTGGGCCCGCTGGAGGGAAGGGAGGCACGGGAGAACCAGAACCAGGACTGAGCGGAGCGGACTGTCAGACCCTGCTGCAGTAAAATAAGAAGGTTTCACACTACCGCTTTTGTCCACAGGGACTGCCAAAATTGCCATGACATGGTATCTTGTTTAACTTCTCTAACTGAAACTAGCCATAAGCAGTAAGATCTGGCCTGCACTCGCCGAAATTGAGCCAATCGCAACGCACGACCGCAGCTTCAGTTACACTGCGCATGTGTTATACCCCGTACCTCAAGACCCGTGTCCACCCGTGACCCAGCCTCCTTTCCATAGGCCTTGAGCTAAACCTCCCTTTTCCATTTTTATTTGATTCAGCTACAATTTTGGCCAACAGGGCGCCGACCTCATCAAAATGTCAGCAGCTTCGGCTGTGGTCTAATAATGACATAAAACACAGTCTGGTTTCATTGAGGTGAGAATGAATTGCCAAACAAGGGAAAATAGCAGCCATTGTAAGCTGTGAGTTGAAGCAGGTGGAATATAAACTGATATTAATTTCATTTTGATAAGTCTCTGGAACACATTAGAAAATAGAGCAAACCCTCCGTTTCACAGACTTTATTCATACTTTAATAACAGCCGTCGTGTCGGGAGCCAAGTAGCTAAAATAGCTTATTATTCAGTGATCCGAAGGGGCTGGGAAATGATTGCCCTGTCTGCATTGCAGTCAACTTGCCATGATGAACATCACACAGATGAAAGAGGAGGGAGCTGTTTTTGTCCTAAAACGAACAGGTGGAAACATTAACTGCAGTTGGCAGGTTGTGCTAACAAGCTCAAGGGCGTTTGCAAGCTTTCTGGGATGTGTGTGTCGGCACTGTGGCTAATTAATCACAGAGTACTGACACAGTTAAAAATGAGGCAAATGACTGCGCTTCTCCAGGAACAACACGGAAATAAATGGGCGTGTGCTCCGTAATTGATTCCTCATTTTCACAGACTTCAAAAGCAACCGAGAGTTTTAATCAGATCACAGTTCTGGATGATTGCAAATTTATCAGACAAATTAAGTTAAATTTACTTCTGGAGAAGCCCAGATTCTCCTCTTAACAATGTTGGGAATATAATGACCTTATGCTAATAACGCCCATAAAAACGACAGATAATACACCCCCCTCGGGCTTTTTAGAAATGCTGTTCTGGGTTAGATGTTCTTTCATGTCCTTGGGTTTGTTTTTCATTTATTCAAAAGTAAGCAAACTTTTGAAAAATGCAATACTCTCGCTGAGATGTAGAAAAATGTTAAGCAAGAACTCGAAGAGGATGGTCTCATAGCACTTATTGAATTCCCACTTTATTACTTAGTTTACATAGTTTTAAATATCTGCCATGGCAAACATCTGACATCCATTCAAACTATTTAGTTAACAGGGATTTAAGGCTAAACAAAAGCTGTTGTGCAGAGGAGGGGATTGGATGTCAGAGTTAGTCTTGGATTTATGAAGTACATGTCATGAGTAAGCACTTTTATTTAGATATTCTGTAGAAGTGAACAGATATTGCATGATGTTTGAGATAAAGCCATGGTTACAGTGTTTATGTGATCTTTAATATCCAACTAGTTTGTTTATAGTGATTGGGATCTGATTACCTCGCTGAGTTTTTCACAACGCCACCCTTCTGTTGTCCAGTTGTAAAGTCTTTATTTTTTGGAAATCCCGCTGGGGGCCTGGCCTAGATGAATCTACATTATCATCCTTATTATGAAAAATCTTTTTTGCATTTCAGTCGAGAAACTTTCAGGCTTCAAGGGCATGATTAATGATTAAGAAGGAAAACTTCTCATCTTTTGAAGCTCTTAGAGACATCAAAGCTATTCAGCTTATTGTTAAACTTAGCTGTGCTTTAGGATATTATGAACTAACACTTGACTGCATTAAAGAGAGTTTCATTGAGTGTGGGGAGCGAAGAAAACTGGCAAGAGAACTGTAAGCTGTCAGGAATGTATTTCATTCAAGTATATTTACACTATGTATGTATATTCAGTTGGGTTTTAATGGACTGCAATCTTGAATTGACCATATAAATGTTTATGGTCACATATACAGATTTTCCCTAGGAGACGGTGAATGTTTAAACTCATCTTAACCTAAAGTACATACTGTACATACAGCATAATGTAGGTCATAAAATATATGTATAAACTACAAAAAAATCAAATAAAATAAGAGGGGGCAATGTTACGTTTATACAGGGTTTTAAATTAATGCTCCCAAAACTCTTCATCTGAATTTGACTGTATTCTTGTGATGTATTCGCTGACAAAGCTTCCCTTTAAATCCATCAAAATTAGTGCATATGAGTCACCCTCAGTAACAATACGATTTTCCATCTTGCAATGGATAAACGAGTGTGTGAGAGAATTCAAATTCCAGACAATCCCCCGTTTGCCACTACCAGCTGTTTGGCCACGAGAACAAAAAAGAAAAACATGTTTAATAAAATGCAGTAGATTTGTGAGGTTCAGAAAGTATTTTTTCAGATTGTAAATTCATGTTTCAAAGTTTTACTTCTTGTTGTTCCTAAATGTTCCTTTTACAGATATGCAGGAACCTCAAGGATAATGTCACAATACTATAGTTTTGTGTTATGGTTTGAATTATTGTAAATTTGTTTCTGAGAAAGCATGTTTATACAGGGTTTTAAATTAATGCTCCCAAAAATCTTCATCTGAATTTTACTGAATTCTTGTGATGTATTCGCTGCCAAAGCTTCCCTTTAAATCCATCAAAATTAGTGCATATGAGTCACCCTCAGTAACAATAAGATTTTCCATCTTGCAATGGATAAACGAGTGTGTGAGAGGATCCAAATTCCAGACAATCCCCCGTTTGTCACTACCAGCTGTTTGGCCACGAGAACAAAAAAGAAAAACATGTTTAATAAATGCAGTAGAGTTGTGAGCTTCAGAAAGTATTTTTTCAGATTGTAAATTCATGTTTCAAAGTTTTACTACTTTTTCCTTTTAAAGATATGCACGAACCTCAAGGATAATGTCACAATACTATAGTTTTGTGTTATGGTTTGAATTGCATGTTTTGCCTGGCAAATGCTGTATAGGAGAAGCCAGTCAGAGGTATGAATCAGACCTGTTGCAAATTGTAAAACGCTTCATTGCTGCAGTTGTGAATAAAACATATATTTAGATAAGTTGCCAAAAACACCAACTGCCAACTGTGTCACCTATATTGTTCATGCGGACAATTAATTATACTTCTCAACTCTGTAATATGAAATCAGTGGTGTAGATTAGTCTATCTATGGTTAATGTGTTGTGAGGATGGAGCAGAAAAACAAACAAAGATATCCGTGGTGAATGGAGACAGTTTATCCAAAGTAGAATTGTTCCAAAACCAGTATCTGAATTGCCAACAACAACAACACGTGTCACTCAGTACCTGATCCCTACATCCTGCCCAATTGGTACTGCGGATGTGCAACTCTCAACAAAGATGAGAAAGAAAGCTAACGAGCGAGCCATCTCGCTTCTTTCTCATCTCTGTTGAGAGTTGCATATGCACAGTACCGATCACTGCAGGTGCTAGCGGAGAGTGTAACGTCAGCCAGAACAAGAAAAATTCCTGCAATTTGGCAATATTTTACACCGGAACATTTGTCAAACTAGATAATAAAAGACAGTTCTATGGCCTTCATTCTCTGTACGTATTTGTTCATGTTTTACAAAGGGTTTAACCTGAGCCAGGCCTTACAACACTGATCGCAATCATATCACATCATACAGGGTTAGTAGTATACAGCTGTTTGAGGTACATGGGAGCAGCAGGCCAGAGCTCCAGATTGTAATGAAACCTCAACCCTGCTACACAAGTAACCTTTGGGTCAGTCATGAAAACAAGGAGCCCTCAAGAAAGCAGTTCTCAACAACACAGTATTGTATCAAGTTGTATCGTAAGTTTAAATTTGTTGACACACGGACCTTATGCAAACTATTACCTGCAGGCTTATTGACAAAATTAGATTCAGTGATATACAGTAATAGCTGAGTATCAGAAGAAGCACTATTTCGATCGTCATGGCGGACCTGAGCTCCACGTCCGCTGTTGGCCTTTAGCGATGGAGACACGGCGGCAAACCTACTGAACTTTTGGACCCTTCATAGTCATTGTCTGTACTTTTGTTTAGTCTCAGACACAGACAGTTGGTCTTCCCCCAAACCCATGATAACAAACAACAGACTCCATTACTTGTTTCACTTGTATCCACATGGTGCCCACAAGCATCACACTGAAATGTGCTTTTAATCCAAAACAAAGAGTCAAATAAAGGTCCATGTCTGATAAAACTGACATTCATAATAAGAGGTTTGATGATGGTGTAAAAGTTAGGAACTTAGAGCTTTAAATCATCAACTGGGCTTGGAAACAGCATGAGATACATCTGACCCCACCGTAAGAACAATCCCCCAGGTAGGGGTCCATGAGCAGGTCACAAAGTCAGTATATATTTATCTCATCAACCTTGTCTGTGGTAGGTTTGAGCAAACACCGAGCTCAGACAAATGTAAATACCACAGTGTGAGCTCAGTCTTCTTCAATTTAAGTGATTAAGATCTGATTGTGTAGAGTTCCGAAAAAGATCATAAAATTACCATCAAACTTCTTTAAAAAACAAACCGCAGGATAATCTAAGTTTGTTGAATCCAAGAAATTTCACCATGAGTCGAAAAGACTGAGAATTACTCTACTGTTCTGGGGTTTTACTGTCTGAACTTTGAGTTACGAGGGTGAAAAGATAATTAAGGAATTTTAATTTGGGGCGAACAATTTATTTTTGCTTTCTAACTGCTAATTGGCCACCAGCAGTAACCTGATAATCAGACCAAATTACCATTGGTTTCACCTCATTCATCTAGTCTGACATCATGTTCATGTGGCCCGATTTCTGTTTGGAAAAGGGAGTAATCTTGTTAACAACTAAGTGATGCGAAACCGAACGGAGGTGGCTGTTACTAGGAGCAGTTGACGTTTTTCACAACCATCAAAGAAAAATGCCAATTTAAGGTGTGTTACTTAGAATAGAGCTGCGTTGATATCATCCACGCTTGTCATAGCTACATATAGCTAGCCCCGTTTTCAAACTCAAACCAACTGGTGAAAATAACCATCAATGGGCACAACATTAGATCTATTTAGAACAAATCAGAGATGTTGGTGGCAATATAGAGGTCTACAACTAAACTATTATGTTTGGTAGTCCTTCATCAACTTTGCTTTTCTGCTGCCATAAAAGATAAATAGATAATTATATACTATATACAGTTGACGAGTATACGGAATTCTACCTCTAGGTGTCACACTTGACTCAGCAGCCGCTTGTCACAAAACAAGAATAGCTGGTCAACCTTAACAACCCACCTTAAGTGAGCCTGGGCCGAAGTTGTTGCTAACTTCAGGGCTAACCTCTTCACTTTAATCAGCAAGTGGCAAGACACAGGAACTTGGCTTGGGTCTTGATGAGTTGTAGCAGTTATTCACCAACAACCTAAACTGTACACACACTGAAGTGCTACGTTCACAGCTATAACGTTACTGCTAACTTCATTCACCATCACATGCTCGCTCCCTCTCTTTCTTGACTGCACACTCGCTAACGTTACAGGCCAGCGCTTGCAATACACAGACGGAAAGCCTTCTTGTCTCGTCACCCTAAAAAAACACATGAACTTTACAGTAAACAAACACAACGTGCCCCGTGCGTCCCTTCCCACCTCTACTGAAATTTGATCTCCTTCATGTTGCCAGCGATATGTCAAAGTCACCGGCCTCAGCTCAGCAGATGTAGACGGCCTGTAAAATACTAGTGGCTCCGTTAGTCCATTTATAAACGAACATAATATTACATTAATCCCATTGTCATATTGCTTATTACTAATGTAATACAAGCTGGATTTAGCGCCGTGATGTGACCTGTTGCTGATGTTGGCTAATTTTAAATTTGCCAGAATGTGTCATAATGAGAAATGCCGGTTCAACCTGTTGGCATAAAATCCAACTGGTGTAAACTTTTACACCGGACTGGACCGGCATAAAAGGAAATCAACCCAACTCTAATACTATAACATTAATTATGGGGTGATCATTTTTACTTTTAGTTGGACCAATTGATCCACCTACCAGCAGAACAGGTGGTTGTGCTAGGCATATGCAAGGTGTGAGCCTCTATGAGAGAGAAGCTAGTTTGTTTTAAAAAGAAGTATCCAAGCACTGTGATAAATTCAATAAAGCATTTTTCAGTATAAGCCTCATTTGCATGGTAGAGTTTAAAAGTTGACATCATCTATGTTGTCATGAATAAACAAACTCTGTACACATTTTGTTTGTCCTTCACCCCCTCTAATCCTGACAAGCGATATTACGTTTGGGTCAAAACTTCCCCCTTAAACTAGGGAGCAGATTCCCCAGGGATGGATCTAATAATAGCCCGGCTTGAGATCACTTCCACATCTAACATAAAACGTGGCTGCACCCTGGTTACGATCATATCTTCCCTGCATTTTCCACTATTTTTTGCCATCATGAACCAATCTAAACCAAGCTGGGGAATGTTCCCTGGAATGACAATTAAACGAACAAAGAGCAACCTGTGCAATGAACCAAAACAAATGGGGAAAAGAGAGAGCCGTTGCCAAAATCTATAACCTTGCAGCAGCATTTTATGCACGGTAAAAAAAAATGTTTTTGTTTAACATGGGTGTGTTTCAGTCTTGCATGATGCAGTCTGAATTGAGTCCCACAGATGAACACAGTGCACCTGTATCTCTCCCCACAGGTCACTCAGCGATGTGACAACCGTGGTCTTGTTTTGTCTCTAATATCCCTGAGTCCTTAATTAAATAATCCAAATGGGATTAGTATGGAGGTCTTTGAAGTCCCGTGTTCTTTGCCTCGGGTGAAATATCGAGACACGGTGCTTCTTTTGATCAGTGCAATCAAAATCAACTCTGGAGTGGTCGCTGTGTCAGATCCAGTCCAGGAACAGAAGCTTCCGCTTGGCTTCCTCTCCACCGTGAAGGCTCAGGGATTCCCTTATTTGCCACAAAACGTATTATGAGCTCATAATTATAAACTGTCCAGCTGTTGTTGTTTCATGTCTATGAGGTAATATGTTATTTAACGACCAAATTTAGGTAAATTAATTCATCTGAGGTAAGCTCGTTCTTGCACTAAATTGGATGTAAAACTTAACATCCTTCCTGTGAGACTTTCAACAACAACAACATCTTATTTCCCAATCTCCCGGGGTGCATCGGGGTGTGCATTTGCCCGGACATCTGAGCTAATTAGCGCTTTCTTCCAGGGCGGGGGGAGGTTCGGGTACTCGATCTATAGCTTGATTCACAAGCTCCACCTCTGGGGTCTGTCGTGTGTGAGAACCGGCATTTCAAACTTGTTTTGAGGAGAGTTCAAAGTTATTGAGAGAAGACGGCGCTTTGTGTCGCCTTTCATCGCCCTGAAGAGGCTGAAAGGACTGAAAAGCGTCACCATGACGAGCTCAGTCATCTGTGAAAATAAGTGCCTGTATAGTCTCACTATCATTAACATGAAGCCGCATGTGATGACGCAGTAAGGTGTTTACATAGTCTAGGATGATGGTCTGAATTTATTAAATTTGTAAACATTTTATTTTATCTTCCATTTACTTTACCAATTAAATGTGCTGATTGTATGATTCACTGACATATTGTAAATCTATGTGAAAAATGTCCATAACAGTTTCCCAGAGTCTAAGAGGATGTCTTCAAATGTCTTGTTTTGTCCGACCAACAGTCCAAAACCCACAGATATTCACTTTACAGTGATATACAACAGAGAAACGCAGCAAATCCTCCCATTGGAGAGGCTGCAACCAGCAAATATTTGTCTTTTTTGCTTGATTAAAACAATTAATTGATTATCAAAATAGTTGCCGATTAATTTTGTGTCAATCAACTGTTCAATTTGTCGGCTATATTGTTTCAGCTCTAATCTTCATATAGAAATGGAGATGTGGGTTAGTTTGACAGTGGATGAATTTAAGGCAGGCCTATTCATTTGGCGGCCCGTGGGCCAAGTCCGGCCTTAATCCAGCCCTTTGATCATTTATAAATATGAAAAAAGTATTTAAAATCTAACAATTTCTTACAATGAGACAGTTTATTCCTGTTCATCAACGTTACCGCTCACACTACTGACGCTGTTACGGACTGTTACAAGCAATATTATTGTGTTTTTTTTAAATAACCTGCTAACATTCTAAGTTTATGGGTTGTATGGGTGTATGGGTTTACGTTGTTTGATTATTAGAAATCATCATTTTATTAGGAGGCTAATTAATCATCCATTCATTAGTTATGTCTTGTTAAGCACAGAAAATACTTTTCTTAGGGCTGTCAAAGTTAACGTGATAATAACATAACGTAACCATACTAGTTTGTCAAGCTAAATAACGCTCCAGACTTGCACTACATTTTGGTGAGGAAAAACTGGCATTGCTATTTTCAAAAGGGGTGCCCTGACCTCTGACCTCAAAATATGTGAATGAAAATGGGTTCTATGGGTACCCACAAGTCTCCCCTTTACAGACATGCCCACTTTATGATAATCATATGCAGTTTGGGGCAAGTCATAGTCAAGTCAGCACACTGACAGCTGTTGTTGCTTGTTGGGCTGCAGTTTGCCATGTTATGATTAGAGAATATTTATTATGCTAAATGCAGTACCTGTGAGGGTTTCTGGACAATATTTGTCATTGTTGTTTATTGATTTCCAATAATACATATATACATACATTTGCATAAAGCAGCATATTTGCAAACTCCCATGTTGATAAGAGTATTAAATACTTGACAAACCTCCCTTTAAGGTACATATTGAACAGATAAAAAATGTGCGATTAATCACGATTAACTATTTTAATCGATTGACATCCTTATTTATTTCGTTTAAAAGTTTTAAGCCAGGCTGTTTAAGCAGAGGGAATTTAGTGAATCAAACTGAATAAATAAAAAAGAAATTAAATCCAACATTGTGTTTTTATTAATACAATAACCTACTAAGATTAAAAAGGTGTATTGTTTTCACATCTAAATTCCAAGCTTTGCAGATCAGACACAGGAAATGTAAATGTCTGGCCCCTTGGCACTTCACTGTTTTTCAGATCTAGCCCTTCTGAAAGAGTAATTGAATCGGCCTGATTTAAGGTGTTAATGTGCCATCTTTTTAGATATTACACGACAGGATATTCAGATTAACGCCTTTGTCTGTAGCTGTGTCAAACTCTTTCCACTCCACTAATTTCAGTCTTCATGAATATAGTGAGAATCCAGAACAGATTTGGACATTTGTTTCATTTCAGTTTTATGATAGAAATGTTTTGGCACAAAATGAAACAATAAAAAAAAATGACACACAGAACTCGGGCATAATGAAACGCAGTGGGCCCAATCAACTTTTATACAAGCACACGCTCAGGTTAAGTAATGTGCGACACATCAAAACGAGACTAGAGTGCTCACACATGGTGGAGTAACTGTGGTAGCTTTTGATGTCCTGAGCGCCTTACAAGCTGATTAAACACAAGGTTTATAAGGCCTGTGAAACACTGGAGATGTCTCTGCACAAACCCAGCGGCATGTGGTGTAGCAGTAATTAAGTTATTAAGTCCTTAGTTAAATGTCCATCCTCTGTGCAAGCTGTTGCAAGGCAAATTTATGGCTCAAATTAGATCCACAGCTTATTACAGCCTGAGGGGTATGGAGCTAATTTTGCATGGCGAGTAAGAAGTCAACCAAAATCTTCTCAACAAGTGTATTTGTCCATATGGACCTGTTTAAGGCTGAGATGTGTTCCTTACATAGCGCAGCGCTCAAGGAGTTATGAATTAGCCTGTGACATGCAAACAGGTGCACACGGCCAGAAATATCCACCGGCTAAGCTAATGTTTACTCTGAGTGAGTCACAGCAGGCGTAATGATTATCATTCCACACCCTGTCCAAGATTCCTCCGACTGTATTAGCAACATTACCAATCACAATGTCACGCTCTGTGTTGATGTCCAATCAGCTCATTTGAATAGCATCAAGATGTGTTGATCCCAGATGCTGAGAGGGGAAGGTTTAGTGAAGCGCCGGGGTCAAAAGGTTTACTGAAAACTAAACTTTCAGATTTGAAAGTTTAGATTTCTTCTTTCATAATCAAAAACAGGTGGTTATTTGCTAAATTAAACAACCGTATTTACAGAACTTCCTTTGTTTATGTAAAGCAAACTCATCCTCTGTGAGTGAATACTGGACTTGAACTCAACAGGTGGCCAGAGATACAGTACAACTCCAACCCGATTAAATATCCCCGGTAAACAGAATGAACAAATCACACAGTTTAGGTGTGAAATAACACTAAATAAAATACTCATAACTTAGAAAAGCTTTCTTTTATAAGTAAGGAAATATCTGATTAAATAATAAGCAAACATAATCTGACCGAGCATTCAATGGCAACTTTTCAACGTATCCTCATGCAACGGTTTGTATGATATCTTACAAAAAGTTATTTCTCATTCTTTTGTGCATTTTCTTACGAATGTCCAGCAACACGTTTCAATTTCTGCTAATTACATGCATACAGTCTTTTCAAAATAAACTTCAGTCTTCACAGGAAACTACTTAGTTAGGTTTAGGAAAAGATCGTGGTTTGGGTTAAAATAACTATGGAAGTGGCGTAACTTAATTATGGAAGTTACGTGACAAATAAATCCACGTTGACGTCTGGTTTCACACAGGACATTAACACCGGTCTCCTGGGTGAATGTCCACTGTTAGACAGGAAGGGAAAAAGCAAAACAGACAAAGCAAATGTGACCTCACCTATGTGGTAGGTAATCAGTTATTAATCAAAGAACATATACACATCAGGAGCATTAACGTGCTGCATAAACTTCTGTCAGTCACCACCGCTGTGTACATGATGCCTTCATTGACATTAAAACATAAAAAAAGCTAAATTTTTACAAAGAAATAATCAAATGTTATCACAGTTTCCTGCTCTCTCTTAGGGCCTTGGTTAGCATTAGCATTCTCATGTGCTGACATTATCTGAAAGCAGGCTGACATGCCAGCCGGGCTGCTGCTTGGCAGGCTGACCCACTAACCCAGGCCCGCCCTCGGCTCAACTCTAAGCTACTGGTGAGATTTACTGCTGCCAGAAACTGGCCAGAGCTCTCAGTTTAGAGAAGGAATCACAACTCCCTGGTCAGTAGAAACATGCCTCTGAGTTACGGCCAAAAGATAAGTATCTGATTTTTTTTTTTTTTTTTTAAACGTACATGTTCACATTGATGTTTTAAGAGGATTTGAATGCCCTGCGGTCATTGCATATTCAAAGAGTTTAAATTCAGAAAAGAAAACCACAAAAACTTCAGTTGGGTGTTTCTGGAAAAGCAGCAGTACACATTCCAGACATAATGTATGGACGCTTGAATATCCATCCGAATGTAAAGGATACCAGGAGCAGAAGAATGCTGCCATGTGTCTTTCTATTTACTTTTGACCTTATCTGTCATGCCAACATCTTAATTCACTTCTGCACAGCAGGTGAAGCTGTTTTTACTGCATGATACTACACAGATTCCCTGGAGATCTGCTCCAGTATCACTTTTTCATCTGAAGTGAGAAAAACTGACTTAAGGGTTTAGTCTTAATGCACAATTACTTGGTTGTCATACAGACTAAATGTGCATCTGCAGCAGAGGAATGCAAAAAGTTACAGTGAAAGTCTTCTGGCAAGCTACGATAATTTGGTATCACAAACGTGGTATTTAACTTCACGGGGGGAGAGAAGTGAATATTAAAAATCTGTGAAATCGAGGAAGTAACTTTGATTTATTGTGACAAAGTCTGAGGCGGAGCCATCACTGAGGAATGTGAGTTCAGTGTCAAAAACATCTCCAAGTGGGAAGGCAGAGATTGGGCTGTAAATGATCTGGTATCTGTGCTGCAGGGTTCACAGAGGGACAGGAGGTTAATCCAGATGATGGAGTTTTAAAGATCGCTGTCCAAACATTGGACTCTCTGGGCATCTCTGCCCACATACTTTTTGCCTCTCTGAAACTCTGCGGCTACAATATGACTTTTTCATTTTATGTTTAAATCAACTATGGATGTCCTCGAACAAAGAAATTCTTCATCTTCACTCATAAGATCTTGGGAACTAATCGATTAATTGATTTAATTCTCATAAGACTATCACACAAAAGCACCACTTTAAATCTTGTGGTTACCAAAGATGTGCTCATAAGTTTCTTGGAAATAAGTCATTCAGCATGACAAAAACATAAAAATGACTATTCAACTAAAGACATATAAGTCGACTTAGGGGCAGCACTAAAATAAAGTAGGGTTATCTAAATTGCAGTTTGAGATTTAAAATCTCTTTTCCGAGAGATTCCTGACCAAGACTGCAGCATAAAAGTTTCAAGAGCTAAGTCCAAAAACTTTAAAAGCATTTTCACCAAAAACGGTGTGGGTTCAAAGAATGAAGTACATAATTTGTCCGTAAGATCGAAGGTTGCAACTAGGGCTCGACGACATGGCCAAAATCTTCTATCAGGATATAGGTCATTTCATATCTCGATAACAATATAAATCATGATATAGCATATTTTATGGTAATTCAATAAATAGTCTATATGAAATAACCACATGGTAAAGCCCATTTTTGTATACTCCTGTGTGAATTAAATACTTGACAAATGGAAAGTACTGAGTATTTTCTCATTTTTAAGAACTTCAGTGCAAAAAGAACAGTTTTAATTGAAATTATAGAGAAAAAGGAAATAAATATCGGCCGAGCCTAAATCGCGATAGAAACGATATAGAAAAACATATACGGTAGACATTTTTATATCGTTTTGACGATATATAGATATCGTCATATTGCCCAGTCCTAGTTGCAACTACTGATAGTTTTAGGCATCAGTAGAGAACAGAGATAAGGAGGCAGTTTGTATAATATGGCCATAAAATAAAGAAAAATATACCAATGAATTCTACAGTTGTATAAGGTAGACAAACCAACTTTCTCATACAAACTGCAAAGTGGAATCTCGAATCAGAGACAAATAGTAACACAGCATGACATACTGAATCCAACATTTTCAAAGATTAACTTGCATGCATTTATAAAATATCACCATTATCAATTGCTGATAAAAGTGTTGCTTGAATTAATTTTTTAATTTTCCTTGCAGCAAAACAAAAACAGCATTTGTTTCTATAATAGAGACCTAATTTCACCCAGAGTTTCTTCGTAAGACACTCATGTTTAAAAGACAGATTGTCTTCCAGGAAAAAAACATGTGTTATTACTGTTATTATTGTTATTACTTTATTACCTTATTATTTAAAGCAAACGGCAAGTTTCGGTGCTGGGAAATGAAACCAACACGGAAGTGACAAAAACTGCAGTTCTTCAAATGTCCACTTGAAGCTGGCTCCAAGCATGAGTCAATCCCCATAGACCCCCATGTAAAAATGCCCAACTATAAAGCAGAAATAAACATGTTTACAGCCAGGTACAAAATAAACGTTTTTTTGTCTCTATAGCTAATTTCCCTGTTGATGACAACTGTACTGGGGTTGAATTTGTATATATCGCTTACCCATTTAAATTATACCAAAGCTTAAAGTTAGTTAAAGTAACAATCTGATACACACCATTTGACTCAAATCTGTGGATAATCACAGTTTATTGGCACATAAGGGAGGGTGAACCTCTATCTGTTCCCCAAACTGATGACTAAACATATTGAAACAGATCTTAGGAGGCTAAATATTTTGCTAGGTTCCCTCTTTGCTTGCCTCCTGCCTGCTCTTCTCACTAAGGCTACCCTTGACATTTCAGGGGAGGTTGTGAAGTTTTTCATGGACTCCAGGGAAAGAGCCACACAGCATAAGACAGGGAGGGCTTCTCCAAGGTGAGGGATGTAATGGGTTTTCCAGAAGTGATGGACTTTAAACTGTAAAACAGAGATGCTGACATGCATAAGAAGCAGGCCTCAGCAAAGTAAATAAAGTATCTAACTAACTTAGTTTCTTCTTTTATCAGCAGCATTACAGTGGCATTGTATCAGTACTGTCTTTGATCTTTACTGCTTTGTATTTTTGGGGTTTTCTTACTTATATCATAATCCGTTTTAGCTGCTGCAGTGACCCAGTTTTCCCTCAGTGATCATTAAAGTTTTGTTGAGACTGAACTTATCTGCAGATCTGGATGAAATAATACAGTATATTTCCCAGTTTTTTAGTGTCATTTCAAGCCAATACGTCAACTGTTTCAAGTCCGTTCTGATTCCTTTCCTGGACATTCGCTCTGAAATAACATTTATATTGTTTGAATCCAGTTGTAGTACATTTACGATCTTGACAGTCTTACAAAAGGCAAAATTTTCTGCAGCATTTTCTGCTAAATCTAGAGATGTGGTGTGCAGAGATTTTAACTTCTGCATCAGAGATTTGTCCTGCAATCCACCAGCAGCGTATGGACGACATTCTTCAGCTGTTTGAGAGTGAACACACAACACTTTTTTATTGATGTTGAGTCCTGTAATAAAGTGGTGTCAAACCACGGTTTATGCCACACTTACACAGCCAGCAGATTGGTCAGTGTCGTCCACTCTTAACAGCAACTTTGGACCAAACTTGCTGCTTCTCAAAACACCCAAATAAAAACAAACTTTAAAACATGCAATTATAGTTTACAAGTGTGTCCAGATTCAGTACAGCTGCCCCACCAGGAAAAGATTATTATGTGACTGTAGAATATGTACAGCATTAATGTTTCCCACAAAGAAGTACCACACTCAGCAGAGCAAGGAATGAGGAGTGACGACAGTATACCCTACTAGAGGAACATACATTTGTAAAATTTATAAAAGAAGTTGTCAGTAGAGGACTATTTATCTGTTCCCTCTTTTGCCTCTACTGCGGACTGGCTGCGTAAATTGGTCATTAATGCAAAATGATTTGCCATATTGGAAGGAATGATCATTTTTACATCATTATTCTCATTTTCATAGAAATACATAAATGATTATGGCGTGGTTTTTGCAGGGATCTGTACCAAACAAAGATGTTTTCTTAAGTCTGTAGAATATGACGTGTAGGCCACGACATCTCTGTAGCACGACAATATTTATTTTAAATGGTATTTTGACACACATTTCACCTTTAACAAATATTGTGCATCCCGCAATTAGAAAATAACAGTAAGCCATGTTGCGATTTTGATAAAATTCAGATTAATTGTGCAGCCCCACTCCACGCCTAATACAATTTGGCACAAACTCAAGGATGAACTGATTAGATTTTGGTGGTCAAAGGTCACTGTGACCTCAAAAAACACGTTTTTGTCCATAACTTAAGAATTCATATACTGACAATTTCACACAAATGTCCAACAGGATAAAATGATGAGGTGATGACATTTTGGACAGACATGGATGTAAACGGCAACTTCACTGGTTGGCGGAGGCATACAACCGCAAGGCGGTAATTCTAGTTACATAAGCTTTAAAATGGTTTAAATTACTCAGGATTAGATTGCCAATATTAGCAAAAGTAGTGGCAAATACACTGCGACCACTAATTTGATGGAAGTACAGATGAGATTTTACTTTGAGATTTTATTTTAATACATTTCTTGTTGCCAGTTTGTCAAGCTTACAATGAGGCCCTGCCCTGAGAAGCTGTTATCCCACTAAAAACACTTTGGTTTTCGGAGTTTTAATGACTTTTCCGTCCTCCTAAGAATAAAAATCTGGAGGAAACAACTTTTTTTGAAGGTTTATGGCAGAAATTATACAGAATTTGGGCACAGATTATAAGATTTGGCAGCTTCAATCTGAAATGATCAGCTATATCAGCTTTCAAAATGGGTTGAATTACTCAGCCTGGCCTGAATATACAACTTTCCTGGTACTCGTTTCTATTTAGTTTCATTATCATAGTTTGGGAGTTGGAAAAAGAGTAGAGCGAGCACATAAATCTTATTGGCTGGTGGCAGAGAGGCCTTGCTGACTGAGTTTTGCCACTATTTCAGCTTCCATTTATAGTGTGGCAGCACTTCCTGCTATTGTGTGCCAGGAAAACCCAGGCCCTCCTGGCTGCTCTCTAATGTCCTGCCTCTCTTATCCAGCCTGAAACTCTACACAGACGTAGAGGAATCACACAGACCAACACAACCACACACACACACACTGAGCTGTCTTGGTAGAGTGCCTCTTACCACTAACCAGATTAGTGAAGAGGGCTCTTGCTTGGGTGCAGCTAACACAGTGTTTTCTGAAGTTGATAAAAACTGATGAACTACTCAAAATCAACCTAGCGACCAGAGGTCCTCGACCAGGAAAGGTTCTGGATCACCAAAGGCACTTGAGACTATAATTTGGGATTGGAAAGTTTTTCAACTGGGAAAAACTCCTGGCTCTGGATATCACAAAGAGGCAGCGCAGTCGGACACACTACGGAGGAAGCATTTCATTGCTGCACCTCATCAACGAGCTGCACAGAGTGTGCAGGATTACAGATTTAGACTCCAGACTTCACTCCTTTTCAGCTTCATTCACGTCTCATCCATCTGTGAAAATGGCAGCACATACTCCTTTTGTCTCGGACGCCAAAGTCCTAGAGTTGGGAAAGGCATCAGGACACTGTAAATCATCTCTGGGGCTGAGTGTCAGCCAGAGTATATCCTCAATTACTTGACCACATCTCTGCGGATCACAGTTGTGGTCGACCCCTAACTGTACATGTCTTTTAACATCTCTGAGTGGAAGGTTGGGCCTCTTAGCTTGAAAGCGTGTTTTTGGAGATGATCTAATTACTTTCTCAGACAGCTGATACAGACTGAAGAGTGATGAGCCACAGCGGCTGAGTTGACCATGAAGAGAGTTTGTTGGTGTTGCTTGACACTTAACTCCTAATCTAAGAGGCGAGACAAGTACGGCTTAAACAAACAGTTGATTAATTGATTAGTGCAGTGTTTCCAAAACGTTTTATCTAGGGACCCACTTTATTTTAAAATGACAAACCATCGCAACCCAATTCACAACAGAGCTTATCTATAAATCATGAGAAGAGCGAATTTGTGCGTAAATGAACGTTTCTGAGCATTTTTACTGCCATTTCCGCATCACCTTATATTTTCTTGAATAGGTAAAGAAGCCATTTCAAAGAGAACTTATAAATACTATTATAAGTATAGTGTACGTGTCTAACTGTGGAGTCCGTGTCACTAAAGTACATGTATGTGTAAAACGTCTTACACGCAAGCCCAGCTGTGCAGCATCTGTGGCCTTTTCAAATACATTTCGGGACACGAATGAGACACCAACGCAGCAAAACATCTTTACTATGGTATGACAAAGCCACAAAATGCTGGAATGCAAAGTATGACCAGCAATTTGGTTTCCCTCAATTCAAAACCAACAGGATCCACCTCAGAAAAAAGCAAAAAAAATGTATAAAGGACTACTTAAAGTCAGTGTTAGACTGAGGGACATCCCAAAATGTCACGTTTAAAAGGTCAAACAAAGCAAAGTACAACCTTTCAGTTATTCCAGGCAGCCAACACATGTAGAATATTATAGTATGTGAATAGAGAGTTGAACTCCTGACCCTTCCAGTGGACCACCATGAGGCCTTATTTCGGAAATATGAACGGTAGTCAACGGAGAGAGATAAATATTCTTTTGATCCTGTTTGAATTGCACCATGAATCACACATACTGTTGTGTTTTTTGGCAATTTAAACACAGCGCAATTCAAACGGGATCAAGAAAATATTTGACTACGGTTAATATTTTTTCCGAAATAAGGATGGGACCTTATTTCTATGTGGTCCACCGGAAGGGGAGAGACTTCGCCAACCTAAAGCAATTTACAAAGTTCATATTTTAGATACCAAGCACATCAAGATAAGTGCAGAGATTGGGGAACATTAGAATAAACATCTCTACCCAAAACCCCAGTACATACAAAGACAGATGTCAATTATATGGATGGCAGCACCAACCACATTATGACCATTCCTTGGTAGGCAATCCAGACCACACAGACTATATACAGTACAGTACTATAATGTGAGAGTCAAGCCGCCATGTTGTCATTCCTCAACAGAACACCTCCAACAATTGCAATATAATCTTAAGAGTATTAAACTTAGAAAACGTCATGGTAATCTTTTATTTAAAAAAAATAATGTTTAGCAGTGATAAGCAGCAGAAAACCATCAGTACACTGATAGACAGTAAACGGACAATGCGTGCAGCACAATGTACCAGCATAAAATGTAGAACAGCAGGATAGATGCGATATTTACATATTTCTCTAATGCTTTATTGAATGTGAATTATCGAAAACATGTGTCAATAACTATGTTTCCCAAGAAGCCAATACTTATGTAAATAGGCAACATGTTAACATCCCCAAGGCCACTTTACTGTACAATAGTAACCTCTACTAAACATCTTGTTTGTATTTAGCTTGTAGAAATGTTCCAAAACAACAACAACAACACCAACAATTGTCTGCATAACAAAGTCAACCCATAGCATATCACTAACCAACATCATGAAAACATCTCAAAGCAGAGGCCTCCCAACCCACAAACATGAGGAAATGAGGTCAACCACATCAAGACAAAACACAGCTCAAAGTTCATATCAATGCTAATATTGCACACAGGTAGAGGACCAGTAGGATAACAGCAGGAAATAGAGGTCAACAAGCCCATAAGCACATTTAATAGAGGCTAATTAAGCTTCAGCAACCTCATTAGTAAAGCCAAGCACCTTGATGAAGTGAAGCTCTGAAGCATTTCAACCGGAGAGTAATTCCTTTAGGCAGAGAAAATATAGTCCTGAGCTGCCAACATGGCCACCGGAAACTGTACTGTGTTAGCAGCTAGTTTACCTTGATGAAGGGAAGCACTGAAGCATTTCAACCAGAGTGCAATTCCTTCAGGAAGAGAACATATAGTGACATTTCATACAGTCCCTCACTGGAAAGGTGCGTTGGATTTATGTTGCAGGTAGTCCAGTCTGTCATGTGTGTGTGGGTGGAGCAGCCAACTCAAGTTTTCTGCCTGACCCACCTGGCTGCAGGAGAGTCTTCAGTCCATTGCTTTTAAGAAAAGATAAAAAAAAAAGGAGTGAGCTGTCATGAATAAAGGGAAGATAGATGAACCAACTTTTTTCTTAATTTTTAAAAAACAAAAAAATGAAGTAACACCATTTGCAGGCATCCATAATATATAAAACACAGTAAATAATACAAGATATGTGCAGGCATAAAACACGGTAAATCACTTTTTAATGATACAGCAAAATTTCATAATTTATTGCACATTATTTTGCAGACCCCCTGACAGAGTGCCACGGACTACACTTTTTACACAATCACTGGCCTAATGAATACAAGAAGTGAAAAACTGAACAACACAAAACAATATACGTTATATAAGTTATTAAGAAAATTGGGTGTCACACAATATTATACAGTACATTACCAGTTTTTACATCATCTTGAGGAATTTTTACATTTATGGATTTTAATCTTTATACCCACGCTGAGGGTGTAAAAGTTGGCATATTACATCTGCACAAAACCAGACTGAAGAAAAAAAGTCCATTATAGTGTTGATCTCTGATGTCAATGGATGGGAAGACCTATTCCACATCATATTATAGTTATCTTAACATGTCAAATTACTTTTTGTCACCTTAAAATTGGAGGACTATTAATTTAAAAGATTAGAAATTTCCAAACTGTTTACCATCTGATCGTGTTTCATACATTAAAAAACATTTATTTCAGCTGCAGAGTTCCCAGAAGACGGGAGGGGAGAGTTTGAGAGACACCAGGGATGATGACTGCTGTGGATGGACAGAGCCTGTTAAAACTCAACGCTTATTGTACCTGTTACACTCGTGCCAATAAAGCATATTGAATTGAATTAAATTGAATTGTCTGTCACCTTCGCGACCTGTATTGGGGTTTCCACACATGGCTGCTTTATGTGTCCCTAACTTTATCTAACAAGAGACAGACGACCCCTGAGCTGGGCTGTGATACGGAAATATTGTTTGCCCTTCAAGACTTTCATAAGACATACAGTATATTGAATGAAATCCCCTCCTATTCCTGCCTTTTATAGACAGTCAAATTTACCAAGGTTGATTTGATGGAAAACGGTGAAGCAGGGTCCAGGTTGGAAATGGATGGAGACAGTCGTCTCTGTGAATAAAGGTCATGCTCACTAAGAAAAATCCCTTTTGGATCAATGAAGATTATTATGGCTTGAAAAACGGTTCATTCAGCTCCTTGTTCTGCAAAAACTTGAAGCAGAAATGCTGACACCGGCATCCTCTGTCTCCAACTTTGATTACTTGAATATCTTCATGTCTCTGATGAATTATGTTGTTTTTGCCAGCAGAAGTAGCTTTCCATACTTATAGCCAGAGAGGACTTTTGAGGACCAGTAAACCCATCACGATCCATCATATATACTATACCCCTCACTCAAGATAATGGCACGAAGAGCAGGAATTTACTGCTATCTAATAACCTCGGAGCCACCTCCGTTTGCTAAGTCGTAAAAAACCTAAATGTAGACCATCCTGACTGTGGGACAGATGGAAATCCAGGCCCGTGTGGGTTTCTGCATCTTAAGGCATCCGTCGGATCAGATAATGTGTTTGCTGACACTGTTCAGCAAAGACAGGAACCATGTGAGTCCTTTGAACCGTCTCATAAAAATACCTGAACGGAATCCAAGATGGACTTGTTAGAGTGCTGGGTACAAAAAAAAGCATTAATAGATCCCATAATTGTTGCTATATGTGTAGGCTGCATGGCTTTCTGTCTCATTCAGAACTCTTTTGACAGTCCACACCGGGCTGCCAAATCTCTATAAATCTATTTTCCAAATGGCTCGGAAGGCCGACTCTCCGCCTCACCTCGCCATCCCCGAAGACGGTCTTTAAGTATCAGCGTACATTTTATATCTCAAAGAGCTGAAATCAAATAAGAGGAAGATGCAGTGTCCAAAGAAAGCAGATTGTGAGGATGGAATACGAACCAGGTGCAGAGTTTGGAGGGTCTTCACAAGACTCTCACCACTGAATTTAATCGCCTGGAAATATTCAGGCAAAGCCTTCTTAGCTGACCTGCTGAACTCTCAGACGCTGCCTCTTACTTTCTACTCTCAGAGCACTTATGAGCCAGTTTTGACATACATTTTGTACAGTAGGATATAATTATATGCATTATGGCTGCATATTTGTGCACGTAAAATCAATCACCGAACACATATGTTGAACTGGAGCTGGAAATTACCTTCAGCTTTTCACACATGCACAGTGCATTTCCAGGCCAGTATGCAATTTTTCAATTCTCAAAATTCCTAGTGTTTTGATTTTTTATCGTTGTTTTAGCACTCCTGTCTCTGTCAGGACTGTTAGAAGTCAAACCTTTAAGCTAATTTAACCTTTTTCCAACCATTTCAGTGAGGACGTTTTTTTAGTGGCTCAAAGGTCGGGCGGATCAGCTGCAGTACATTGCTACTGTAAGCAGAGGTAACACATGTTTTACTTGCCCATAAACAAGTTTAACTAACAAGTAGAGATGCACTGCTCTGACTTTTTCAGTCCCCAAGCCGATGCCAATACCTGGGCTTTAGGTACCAAGTGATCCGATACCAGTGTTTAAAGGGATAGTTTGGGTGTTTTGAAGTGGGGTTGTATGAGGTGCGTATCCATAGTATATGTATTACCTACAGTAGATGGCGGTCAGCACAGACAGGAGTACCAGTACGGGAGCAAAGCAATGTACTGCTGTAGGCGGGGCCAACAGCAAAAAGTATTTTAGACACCTAAATGAAAGCACTCCTAACAAAAAAAAACAATATTAGTTTAATTGTACGCTATTTTTAGAATATTTTCGCCGCTTTACCTCGCCATCAGACAGCTCTTTCCAACATGGAACTGAAGCCGTTGTATCCATCTGTGCTTTCACCAAGGCCACCGGACTCTATTGAAAAAACTTGTACACAATATGTACACAATAACACAAACAAACTAACCGATCGAAGCAGCAGTAGACCAGCAGCTCCCGTGTTCTGCGAGGTAAAATGACTGCGTTTTTCAATGGAGTCTGGTTGCTTGGGCGAGAGCATAGATAATGGCGTCAGTTCCCCGTTGGGAACATGGACTGTATAGCTGTCTTACGGCAAGGTAAACTGTTAAATATAGCGCACACTTAAACTGATATAGATTTTTTTGCGCCTAATTATCAGACGTAAACCTAAAATTGAATTGAATAGATCGGCCTTATTGTCACGATACCCGATCTAGCTATTGGAGTCAGTATAGGCCCGATATCTGATATCAGTATCAGATCGGTGCATCTCTTCTAACAAGTACAGAACTGTGAAATATGAATGAAAAATAAAAACAACAAAAGGTGAAAACAATAATAATTTTATACAAAATACAGTCCCTTTTTAGTTTTACTCCTACAGAACATGTTTTCTATATCCACGTACCAGTTTGAGTTGAGGATAGTGCAGTATATCTATAGGTTGTGTATATACAGTACCTCTATGCCTCACCTGCCAACAGAGCCTGATGTGAGACGTTGGCCAGCAGGTTTGTAAACTCTGATTACAGCACTGTATCACGCTGTACCGTATCCTGATTTTGTTTACAGCTCATCTGAATGACTGCGATGACTCTCAAACTGCGGACGTATCCTTTGATTATAACATTACTCCTGAGGTACGACTTTTTGATTTACGGTTTGCTGAACTTTAGCGGATGAAAAGTATCCAGTTGCAGGACTTACAAGAGACTGATACCTTCTGTCAAACTGTAAAACCGTGTATTATGGAGCCGTGGAGGGAGAGAGGGAGAGGCAGAGAGGGGAGGCTTTTATTCTGGATGTCATTTTATAGATCTTTCCAAAAGCTTCCCCGCTCTAGGAGTTTAGAAGGAGTGAGCTTTCCCAGCTGGAGATATAAAGGGCTCAATCCAGCAGGACCTGCAGTAATTGAGCTAAAGCTGTTGTGGCAAACTGTGTGGGCTCGGAGTCGACGCTCAGCAGAGGTGAGCGTATCAGCAGAAAACCTGGGTGGTACACAAAGAGGAAAGAGAAGTGCTTGTTTAGCATGAATTCCATTAGTTATTGACTCTTCCCTCTCTTTGACGTATCACATGCAGGATAGAATTATCATCCCATGCATAAATAAGAGAGCGAAAGCGAACCCCGAAGAGGCATCTGCTTACATTGGCAGCGGCTGCGAGACAGAGCGAGAGAGGTTCAGTGGCGGGTCAGCTACGATAGGAGCTTTTGAAAAGCAGGCTGAACTTCAGCATCTGTCGAGAGCGGAGAATCTTTTCCCCCCCCCTTTTATGCATGATTTCATGGTGACTGATGAGACGGGAGAGCGATGTTTGGTTTTCTTTGATTGATCAACATTGAGAGGTGGTCTGGATTCAGTGTCCTAGACGCAGACACAATTGACCTCCACACAAACTCCCTTCAGCGTCAGGAAGCAGACAAAGACAACTCTGTGTCTTATTCATCACACACTGTGAAGAAGAAGGGGATTTTTTATTTTCTTCTTTTTATAATAATTTTTTATTTTTACTCTATTTTTTCCCTCGTCTTTTTTCTTTCTTTCTCTCGCCCTCCTTTACACATAAAAAGAAAATGTATATATAGTAGGGCTGTCAAAGTTAACGCGATAATGACGTGTTAACGCAAATTTGTTTTATTCGCCACTAATTTCTTTAATGCGTTAGCGCAACTTGCAATTTCTAGGTTGTAGTGGGCTCAGTTTTAAAGCTAAATAACACCTCAACGGTATGGAGGAAAAACTGGCTTTGTCATTTTCAAAGGGGTCCCTTGACCTCTTTTTTTTGTCCAGTTCTGCCAGAAAACATCCTCCAGACAAAATGCACCACCCAAAACAACTCCTTGCACTAATCTATAGGGACACTTATTGGAAATCAGGGTGCTTTCCCTCCGCAACTTGGATGGAAATTACAATTAAGTCATTTTTTTGGCATTTTAACGGCCGAATGACATCAACAGTGACCAAGGAAAACATTCAAACTTGAGAGAAAGTTATGGTTTATTATTGTAACCTTCTGCGTCTCGAACAGGCAATTATAAATTGGAGTTTGATGAAACGGAGCGTCTAATAAAAACTAAACTAAAAACCACAAGAGAACAAAAGATGTCTTAAAGTCAAATGGCAGGCCGAACCTCTGGCCCGACGTTGTTGAAAGTGTGTGGGAGAAGACAGCGGAGTATCACTGGGTGTTGAGGTTTTTAACCCTGGAGGAAAGTTTTTGTGTTGCGTGGGAATGCCATCTTTAAAGCTCATTATAATCATGGTCTACTGGTCAGAGAGATCAATCAGTGCAGGTTTAACTCCCAGCAGGCAGTGCGCTAAAATTCCCAGACACACAGATACAGATACTGTCTAAATGTCTATGAAGGGGTTAATGGTGGAAAGGAGTGGTTTCCATTTCTGGAGATCCTGGTTCGTCTGATCAAAAACAATGTTTCAGGAGACGCTGGGAAAGAACCGTGATCCAACCTGATCCTCGCCGTCTTGTTTCTGGATTCAAGAGTGACTTCATAACCCGAACCAGACAGAGCAGACAGGCTGCCCTTTATGAGCACCATCATGGAGGACGTCTGGAAAACAAAAACCCTTCACGCCGACGTGTGAATGTAATTCTGGCCGCGGTGTCTCAGTGCTTCCCCCTCGCTCTGTTCCTAATTTTAGGAAAATGGCTAAATCAATTGAGCTCTAATTCAATTGGCAAGTGAAAAACAAATGTTAGTGGCTAAATAAATGCTGACGTTGATGACTGTGATTCAGAGGTGAACCAAAGGCCTCAGCTTGACATGTTACAGACGCTGCTGCGTTGACAGATTAGTGATACTGATCAAATGTTGCTGTGATGATATCAGGATCTATTTGTTGTTTCCAAACAAAAAACACATGTGGATTCTGTGCACAAAAGCAAATATTTATCCAGCAGTTTTAATTAGTGCAGCAATTTCTCTATGAAATTAAGCATCTCCATCATAACTCTAATGCAGAAAAATCCACAAAATGCGAATAAAAATAGCAACAATGTGGAAGCAATTTATGCTAATTAGGCTTTTATTTATGGTCCAATAATTGGGCGCATTTGAATTGTTGATGATGTTTTTTCTCCTTATTTTCCTCCCCCTGTGTTCCCCCGTCGCTCCCTCTCTCCGGGAAGATCAAAGCGTGTGCACTTGAATAGATGTTAATGGTGCATGGCTGTCGTCTCAGTCCTGAGTGGTTGAGACTTCTGCAGCGAAAGAAAAACAGCCAATTTGGGGTCTACGTGGACACAATTAGCACAATCTATGTGCTCCTTTCACGACGGCACTGCCATTTAACCTGCGAGGGGGGGCTCTGCATTCATGTCGTCACTATGATTTTCATAACCTTTAACTCCTTTTTGCCTTTTCACTGCATCCGAGTGCTATAGATCAGCAGAAGAAGCACTTGAATTGAAAGTGAAGCTCAATCAAAACTGTATGATTCGGTAGCGCTGCTGCTGCTGCCATGAAGTGATGAACTGTAAGATAAATGTCGGCACGCAGAACTTGTAGCTGTCCACAAAATGTGCTGTCGTTTTGTGTAACACAACAGCAATCACATGCAACTCATCCTTCAAAGTGTCCCACTGGTCAGCCCACCCACAGAAATGTTCCGCCAAAAACAAGGAAGCAAATCATCTTTCTTTTTCTTTTTTTTGTTAGTTGCTTTGCACGGCTGCAGCCCGAGGCATCGCTCTTACAGTGCCTCTCTCTCTGCTGAATTTGAATGAGCCAAAATGGTGACTGAGCGGGAGGAAACAAGGTGCATTATGTAGGTGGGAGGTAACCGTGCCATTGAGAGACAATTAGCATGAAGCCCAGACCTTTGGAAATAGCGCGGAGGCTGCCGAGAGCGGGCCTTGACAGAATGAAAAGATTAAGACTTGAGAAAAGATAGCAGGGCATGGGAAAATCCAAAGGGAGCCCGGCGACTGAAGTAGCCAATGAGCAAAGGAGGGACAATGAGGTTTTTTCTTTCTTTCTCTTGTGAAAATTAATGTGCTCCTATTAGCTGCCAAGTGTGCACGCATTCCTCCATACCTAAAAAGTGCCATTACTTTGTGCGTGACATTTGTTTCCCACTGCGTATACACGCGAGGCTGTCAGGAGGGTGAAAGACGAGCAAAGTGGAGCCTATTGCAAACTATTCAGCTACTAAATTCCACCAGGTGTTATAGCAAAAAACCGGGGATCTGTTATGGGGTTAAATGGTTGTCATGTGCCAATGAGAAGCCCATATTGTGCTAATGGTTTTAATGAGCCGTCCTTTCAGATGTCGGAATTCCAAGTTTGGTGGGGCAGATACATTCAATCTGTGTCGTATAATAACGGGCGCGGCTCCTTCAAAACGCTGCCAACTCCCGAGCCACCCAGCGCTGCCAATTTTAAATTTAGGAAACAGATTATCCACGCTGGTGTTGTGGATTGTGACATATAGCCTTTGCCATTTCCTACAGGCATCATAACTAATAAGCATCCAGCGTTACAGCCTGGAAACCGGCACATGAGGAGCAGCAAAAGGGGTCAAAATGGGCAGCTGTTTTTGTGTACAGTATTAGAGCTGCATACACCTGTGTGTGTGTGTGTGTGTGAGAGAGTTTATGTTCGTGATTCACACACATTCACACTCTCGCAGGCAGACACACTGGGGTTTCATAAACATCATAACAGGCAGGATAGGGAGAAATATGCGGTAATTACATACAGTGTTGAGCAGCTGTTTCTGTGTTTCATAATACGCCGTCGCTGAGAGAAGACATCAGCGTTACATTAGAGCGGCTCGTTGGGCCCGGGCTGCAAAATAAGTGGGAAAAGATAAAGTATGCTTAAACAGTTACAGAATGTGAAGCTTTGTCTGGTGTCTTTAGAAAGAGGGGGACGTTTTGTTTCTGTACAATGTATCTCAGTTTGAACTACAAAATCCTGAAACAAGATATTTGAGTTTCATCTCACTTTGATTTCAGGCTGAACTGGTTTGCAAAAGGATCATTCAATGACTAAAAAGTTGCAGAGTAGATTCTTTTGTTCTTGTGTGTTCTTCATTTTCCACAGCAATGGCTCTCAGTTATTTTGCTTGAGACACTGTTATGACGATCTAAGTTCCCTGTTTATAAAATAACTTTGTTTTACCAATTCCAACTGGCTTTATGTTGCTTCCCCTTGCCCTAGCGAGTTAGGTCGTAATGACACCTTAAGGTGGTTTGGAGGCCTGAAGGGAGAAAAATGTACAGATTAGAGAAAAGTCAGATTTTGTACACAATATCACACAGCACAATATTGTTCTAACTCACTTTCTAACCTTGTAGGTTTATCTTGTGACCTTGTTGCCACCAGGAAAGTCCATCAGAGCTGAGATCAAGCACAAACAAAATACAACTTTACTTGGCTCTGGGTGCATATTAAACCTCAGGATTTTAGTCTACAGCCATGCTGACGGCTCCTTTGAGGTTAAATGCTTAAAAGTACAGCTGAAGCTGATGGGACAGTCATAAGATTTGCAGGTATTTCATCATTAACCAAGAACAAAACAAAAACAAAGACCTGATGATGGCGCTAGATGAAAAGTCAGAGGATCACCAAAGTCATTGCAATCCATCTTGTGTGGTACATGAATGCCTGTACCCTTGCTGTGATTTTATGGCAGTCCCTCAGATGTTGTCAAGACATTTCACTCAAATGTCAACCTCATGATGCTGTTAAAGGAAAAGTCCAAGGATCCCCCCACTAAGGACCGTGAACGTCAATTATTTCAGTTATTGCAGTCTGGACCATGCTGCTACCATGGTTAAAAGTTCACAATACAAAGAGCAATAGCTGACCTTGTTTGCTATTTGCCATTATAAATGCTATCTAGGGGGAAAATCCTGGGCAGCAGATTATTTTTTGGCTGATGACACTGACATATCCATCTATACTAATACGTTAACGCACATGTCCACCATAGACTGTATATACATATGGACGACAAGACAGCTCTCCAAAAGTGAAGCCAAAACATCTGGATCGCCCCCTGGTGGCTGGCTGCAGTATAGGTCTTAAATCCCCTTCATGTTAGTAGATGGGACATGGGCCAAACTAAAAAGTGAAAGGACACGGCAAATAAATGTTTCCCAAAGATGATATCTGTCATTTTAGGTAGTTCCTATAAAGCTGATGTATGTTCAAGTGTTAAATCTTCTGATAAGTTTGCTTTTGATTATTTATTTGAGACGTAATGATTGACAGCTGCTCTGAGTGAAGTAGTCGCAGCCGGAGGCTCTGAATTGTACGAGAGAGGAGATGCAACTTTAATTCACAAGTCTGTGTAATAGAACATGTGTCAATTTGATCATGAATGTAGTTTTAGATATTAAGAGATATTATGGTTAATTGTTGTGTTTTTATAGCCACCAGCTACCGTAGTGCTAACATACCTTGGCTTCACCTCTGTATAGTGGGAGGCAGTGAAGATGCGTCATCCATCGTGTCTATGATTTCTGCCAACAGTAGAAGGTAATGCATCATGAGGGCAGCAATCTGCAAATAAGAAATAATAATATGAGAATGTAGCTACAAGCCTTTGTTAACAAAGCAGCGTTCAAAACATTCAAAACCATAAAAAAAGCTTTGTAAATGTTTTATCAGGTGTGCATTCAAGGTCTTTGTTCAAACTGAAAGATACACACAGTGTGGTTTTGTGAGGAAATTGTTTGTTTACAGTGAAAGCTCCACTGGGTACCTTTAACCAGGTTCTCGTTGCTGCCGCTGCTTGTTTCAGCGCTCTGATCCTCTCAGTTTCAATTCATCTTTAATGTCCCTGCGGGGAAATTCTCCTTGTAGCCAGGCGCATAAAAGCATATAACACAAAAACAAGGCGTAATGCACGACTCAAGAGACATAAATTTCTTTGTTCATCATCCATAAAGCTGCGTTTAAGGTCCTTCTAACTACTAAACATGTGCAAGAGAACTACAAATTGCTGTTTACAGTGTGTGTGACATGTCAGTTGAATTGTTTTGATTCTATCTAAATCTGAGGTGAGGTATCCCTGCACTACATGTGCAGAAAAGAATAAACTTTTTTTTCTTCTGCTGCTGATGGTTTTCTGATTGTGGTTTGGCTCGAACAGCACCAGCCTCCCTCAGTTCATCTCAGATGTTTGTTATGCTGAAGTAAGATCTTGGCAGCGTGAAGCAGCATTGTTTTCAGCTCTCAGTCGTCTTCTCCCTAACTCAGCACAATAAAAGAAACGCTACTGTCCTGACCAACAATGTGGCACACACACGAGTCCACAATAAGCCACCGAAATCCTCAGGAAATGTGGCGTATCCGAGGTAAAAACACACAACTCACCTTTAATGTAGTTAAACAGGGAGGGTCATGTGGCGTTGATACTATTTGGTGTCATTAAAAGTTACAGAATTGCAATATTGAAGCATTTAATTCCATTTCCTGAGTTAAAATAATCAAGATGTTGATGTAAGTTGCAGAAGTGCAATTAAATAATCCACTTCCTCAATCAAAGGCCAATCTTGACTAATCATGATTACAATATCTAGCGCTGTAATCAGCTTTTCTGTAGCTTAAAGCCTTATATACATAATTGCTGCACTCGTAGTTTTCAAATGCAGTTTTATTTTCTCCGTTAAAGTGCAGCTGAGGCCTCCAGAGTGGCTTTTGCAGCGCAGCGGTGGCTGGATGAACAGTAAACATTTAGATAGCCAGTCCTCCCACTACACCAGGCACATTTGGCCACATGGAGACTTGTGAGTGTGTATTTTATATTCTGGTCTTGGGGTTTTGGCCCTGCCTGTGTGATTTGCTTGTTGACCATCATTTATGCAATGTTTTTGTGTATAAGCCGCGGATCATGAATGATTCATACCAGACCCCTCTTGAAGATGGTTGGATGGAGTTCTGGTCCAAACTGAACTGATTAAAGAACCAGAAGCCACAGAGTTTGAAGAGTCGATAAGAGCTGAAACCAAATGTCCACCCTCTTGACTTGAGGACTTGGTGCAACTGCAACATGTTCTCATCTTAACTTGTCACATACTGACAAGACCCCTTGGCTTAATGTTGTGAATTAAACAAAAACCCTTGCTTAGGTTTAGTTAACAAAACCACTTAGTTAGGTTTAGGGAAAAAAACATGGTTGGGCTTAAAACTACTACGTTTGTACAGTGAAAATGTGACTTGACGTTGTGAACATGCGACACAAACAATCACGCGGTTATAACATGAAAGTGAAATGTGACGCACAGTTTTACAGATCCGTCGATTAAATCAACTAATCGATTAGTCGACAACATCGTATGAGTGTTAGCTGACTAACAATTTCTTTTGTCGAGGACAACCGTACACAGAACAGATAAAAATAAATACAAAAAAAACTGTTAAAATTGTGAATTTGGATGGCACTTCAAACTTCACTTAAAGTCTGCAAGTGAGGGAAAATCTGGGCATTTAGGGGTTCTGTTTCTTGCTCAGGGGTATTTCCACAGGTGGTTTCATATAGGAAAAAAAGAACTGTGATGAAACAGGAATGAGACTCAAATAGAGACTCGTGAGGTAGTGGTTGAGGGGCAAAAACAATGTTTTACTTGGTCAAAGAAATAAAAAAACGGGCAAGCAACCACACACCATAGAGAGTAAAAACAAGGCTGTGAATCTGAAGCAACCAGCAAAGGAGTGAGTGCTGAAGACTGTGGAGTTTATATACAGAAGCTGATGACAAATTTGGAGCAGGTGTGTAGACAGGTGAGCATCCAGGTGAGGAAATAGAGTACACTGAGGACAGCTGGTGGCCAGGTGAGGAACAGCAGAATCTAAAATAACAGGAGAGGTTAGTGCTACATGCCAAAGAGAGCATGTGTGTAGTGTACAGTCGGTTTTTAGAGCTCTATTGGCTGAAACACAGCGTCGATGAGACTGAGTTAGATCAGTAAAGTGTAAAATGTAAAATGAGCTGATAGATGATAAATGCTCTGTAGATCAGAGAGGAGAGCGTCATTTGATCTCTTGTTGATGTAAAATATTGTTGGTGCAGATTTAAAGTTTTGTTGCAACAAAGTTGTAAAAAAAAATCATGATTCAATGAAAACTTAAAGTTGATCCTGGGTTGGTTCGACCCCCCTACAGGGTGGACTTCTGCAAACAGCGTGTCACCAAATTCATCCCACAAGTCGTTGTAAACAATACCAACATCTGCTTTCTCAAAGCAAAAAGAGAAACCAGTGGGACCAACTGGGAGAATCCAGCTCAGCAGCAGCTCTGCTGGTTGCCAAACACACAGTGAGTTAACCAGCTCTTAAGTCAGCAGCATCTCCCCGAATTAGAAAACAAAACAAAAGTCTGAAACGGCTGAAGCAGCAGAATGTCACACATGGGATCGGGAACAGATGTGTTGCCTCTGCGGAGCCTGACGGCACGGTGACACTCGAGAGCCAAGGGGTCTCATGATGACGCTGCTGTCTGTTTAGCATCCATCATACACGTCTATAAATGTTCTCAAGCTGGTGTGGCAACCAGAGCACCGCTTCATCCAAGCCCCCTCCATGCTGCATGGAGCACAAAACCACAGTCGCTCTTCCAAAGATGGGACAGCCATCGTCTTCCTCACACACACACACACACACACACATCTATCTTTCTCTTTCATTTTCCCAGCGACTCGCTGAAGCTTTCATGTGTGTTGAAAGGCATCGGCTGGCTGCAGTACACACAGCATTAAGGAGCACTTATCGAAGACGGGCCTCGCAGCTTTGATGCAGATGTGAGAATGGAGAGCAGCTCTGAGATCGGGTGATAATTTGTGGAGCGTTAATGTTGTTTCACCGCTGATTTGTCCATCAAGTCTGCGGAGACATTCGAAGACTAATGAGAGGAGACGTACCGAGAGGTCTGGAGAGAGATGAGGATGTGGGTGTTTACTGTACAGGGGCAAGAGGTGTGAACACCGTGACCCCGGGCCTGACCTCTAAAAAAGGTCATTTAGTTTTTACGCATGTATGTAAAGGCATTAACTATCACCGTTATGAAAGTTTTGCTGTACACCACAGAGCCAAGTTGACAATTGTAAAAGGCTCCGGAGGATACTTCATGTGCTTTTGCATTATTTGTAAGTTGCACTGGCTGCTTTTAATGCTGTTAATGTAAAATACAGCTGTAATAGTGAGGAAGATCCTACTTTCGGATCAGGAAATCTGCACAGGAAATAGTGCTGACTGGATATAGTGACAGAAAATTAATTAATTAAGTCTTATCTCACAGTTGCACTTGCAATAGCTGTGTTTCCATTAACATATTTTTATGCACATCTCATTAGAAAAGCTGTATGGAAACAGCAAAATTCGATAAAACTTCCTCAATTGCGAAAACAAGTTTTTACGCTCCCTTGAGTTGTTTTTTGCCTTTGTCGAAAAAAAGTTGATGTGCTATGTGTTATGGAAACACCTTTGCCAAATAAATTCTGAGCTAAGGAACATTTAACACATCTGACATGAAAACATGCCCAATTGAAACAAATCCCTGAAGACCTCTCTCCATCTTGTAGATGGTTAGATGGCCAAGGCAACTTGTTTTGTTTCCGGTTCACAACCTCTACTTCTTATTCTACTCTGTTTACTGGCGGATAACAGCCATGCGTAGCCTATAGCGCCAACTTCTGACCTACTGGGCTGTGGCTTGAAGGTAACACGCAAATTGCGAAACTCTTGCGAGATGGTTAAGGTTAGGGATTGACCTTTAATAGTTAAGGTTAGGATAGGTTGTCGGGCAGCGAGTCTCGCAAACCCAAACCAGTTGATGGAAATGTTCCTAATTTGCATTTCTGTTTTTGCGACATTTCAAAAGTTTGTGTAAAATAATAACAAACCCCAAACAAACCAGGACATCCCAACTACAGTAATTAACTCATGACCTACAACAACCATTGAGAAAGCACCCGGTAGTTTTGTATAGAATATCTGGATTTTAAATGTGTTTTTTAAATGAGTTTCGAGGTTTAGATGAAGTTCCCTCTCACTGCCTTCACATTCCCAGTCTAATCAAAAGTTGCTTAACACCAACAAACGAAAGACAGAGTTAAACATGTTCTCTGTTACAGCCAATGAATGTGCTTTTAATTATGAGTCATTTGAGTGAAACTCGGGGAGGCGCTGTAGCTGTGTGAGGACAGCGGGGCTCAGAATAATCAATCTTTATAAACAAGCTTTGGGGAGGATTTTAGGGAGGAACTCTCTGTTTCAAGGAAGTCACTCGCAGCTCAATGCCACATCCTTTTATAAATACGGGGGGAACTCTTGAGTCAACATGGAAATCATCTTAATGGGAATTATGTTTTGATGACATTTGTGGACTCAGAGGCTGGGGGGGGGAGAAATTCTCTCCATGGGAAATCCAACGTCGGCTCTTTCGCACCTTCATTCAAAGATGAATATGTGGAGATCTGCAGAACACATTATGGCACCACATTTTTGCATCTTTGTGGTTTTTACGAAGCTCACGCGCGATTTACTCCAAAATGGGAACCGTAATCGTGTTTCTTGTGTCATTACTCACACAAATAGCGTATTGCTCACTGAAATAGCGCCATTTGAGTCGACAGGAATAACACATGTTGTATTTTTCCACGGGCCATGTCCTCTAATGTAACATGCAATGTTCACACTCTGGATAAATACTGCAATTAATCCTTAAACACATCATAAGCTCCTCTGCCATTCGCTGAAGTCCAGCAGCCGTCTGGATAACATCCAAAAACAGCACTGGTGGAAAAAAAAAGCCACCACCACCACCACCAGCTCCACCACCCTACCCCCAAGAAAACCAGGCAGACAGATTCATGTCATGAGTGTTTTACATCCTACCATACTGTAGAACAATGTGCCCTTTGTGTACACAAGCCTCTCCTGCGTACCTATAGTGGGATATCTTTCAGACCGCTGTGAGGTTTATTTGAATTCATCTCTTATTTACTCTCCCCACCACCCGCCCACGTTCTCATTATCATTGTGAGTGTTATTATCATCTCAGCATCAGCGTGGTAGAGCCTTCGGTCAACAGAGTTCTCTGCAGGACCGAGCCGACCGTAGCAATTCACCCAGATTCGGGCTGTCACTCTACGCCGGGTTCACGACTCCCTGCGTTTTCTCCCGTGGCCTCTCTCCCCTCGATGACGGACAAGATAAGCATGTTGCATGCCGAATCACTGAGCTATTACAAAAAAAAAAATGGGTTCTGCTCAATAAGCCAGATGTAAATAATTGTTGAAAGTAATATAGGGCCTTGCGTCGCGGAGTCCGCTTGATGTTTTGCTTGGCCGTGAGCGAAGGTGGCTCAGTTTCATTCGGGTCCTGAAATGCCTTTTTAAAAGTTTTGTTCAGATTCAGTGTTATTTAAAGACTGCACAGCCTTGAATATAAAATACCTCAGCACCCAAATGATTTACAATAGACCCATTTTTGTCTTTTTTAGGGGAGTACAGGGGGTCTTTAGGGGGAGATAGCAGGTCAACAGTAGATGTCCACATAGAAGTGGTGTACATCATCTGAAAGCTGGGAACCTAAAGATTAATCTGAGATGCTGCTCAGTGCTGTGTGTCAAATTGTTCTAGTCATCAATCAAAAATAAAGATGAATGAATGAATAAATAATTTAAAATAAATTGTAAAAGTGTAAAAGGGTTATGATAGAAGTATATGATGGCCATTCCCATGCTCGTCTCATAAGTTGTTGCAGCAATTTTGGGTCGATACCATTTGTTACACAGATTTGGTGCTAAATTTAACCATTTTTTACCACTCAAGAATTAATAAAAATGACCAATAATCCCTCCAAAATACCACATTAAGAAACCAAGACCTTGAGAAATACCATTAAAAAGCCATGCTGTGATTTGGTTTCAACAACTTTTGACATTTGAAGATTTCTGCAAGAATTGCATTTTTTGGCGATTAGATGGCGAGCACTTCTGTTCTGAAAACTGTTCAAAATCCCCTTATTGTCAATCTAGCTAGGGAAGCCATCGATCCTCTGAATGCTCTAGGTCTCTAGCTTGTAAAGTTTCATGAGGCTGTGATTATCCTAGAGGTCACTACAGGTCATTTTATACAGTGAGGTCATATTTTAAAAAATGGTCTCATTACAATGAAATGGCTACAATGGGGACTAACATCATCACACATGAATACAGTTGAGCTCATTGGATCCACAAGAGTCTCAGCTCTACAGTGATACCCAATTTATGTAATTGAAGACTGTTTAGGGACCCCAGTATGCAGAAATATTCAAACATGTCATTTTAGAATAGGCGAAAAAAACACATTTATACTGTATGAAAAAAACTGCATATGATTATCATAAAGTGGGCATGTCTGTAAAGGGGAGACTCGTGGGTACCCATAGAACCCATTTACATTCACATATCTTGAGGTCAGAGGTCAAGGGACCCCTTTGAAAATGGCCATGACAGTTTTTCCTCACCAAAATTTAGCGTAACTTTGGAGCGTTATTTAGCGTTACTTCCTGACAAGCTAGCAAGACATGGTTGGTACCAATGGATTCCTTAGGTTTTCTAGTTTGAGATGGTATTTGATATTTGATATTTGTATATTTGTTGCTCTAAAACCTGCTACAGCCTCTGAAAGAAAGTAAAGTCGGTCGGGATCGGATCTCAGAGGGTTAAAAAGGCTTATCTAAATCAGTTGCTCACCACTACAGCTTTTAAATAAATACTTTTTTTTATTCTGTTATTGGCTTTTTACAGGTACAAAGCATACAGCATGTTATAGTTTTATCAAAAGTGGAAAATACTGATGTTACATATGTAACAAATGTAAAAAATAAGTCTTCAATCTTACTTTCCCCGAAAGTAAGAACATACATTTCAGCATATGAAAATATCCATAAAAACACAGCTTAAGTAATTTAAGTTAATAAACAGTACAAAAAAAAAATGTAGAAACCATACAATGTCAAAATAATGGACAACAACGAATGACTCCATGATTTCTCATGAATTAAAAAAAAAATGTACACAAGTTCATAGTGTTTTAGTTGGGGTCATGTTTATAGGATCCATACATCATCATCATCATCAAACGCTTGGCTGGGTCAGAAAAATTGTGACAAACAACACAATCCCCCCAAAAAACCCTCCTCTGCTCCTGAACGTAGGCCAGAAAACCCAGAAGAGGAAGAGTCCACCCCCGCAATGAAATCCTCAAATGTCTGTAAGGCAGGAGACTTGATTAATCCTCACTCTTGGAGCGTTTAGCCAGTCTTCTGTGAGAAAACACACCAGAAAAAAGGGATCATAACATCGGTGGGGTCTGCCATACCGTGCGAGCAAAACGGCGTGCTGACTCTCGCAGCGAGGGCCGCGTGCTGTCGCCTACAGGTGCAGCGAGATCAAACACACATGCTTCTTTTTAAGTAAATTAAAAATCAACCCTAAAAAGACGGAGACCGGGAGTTTCCGCTGGAATTCTCTTCCTGTGAGTGTTAATGTTATCTAAACGTCTTATCTCTCAGCTGTGAATGTGACAGAAGTTTTAAGGAACGGAGAGGCAATATTGGTAATAAAAAACAGAAATGTGTGATCAAGATAACGTGAACGGAGCTTTGCAGCCACTAAATTGAATTCAGACATTTTTTTTCTTTTTGAGACAATGGATACGTTGTAATGAGGCCTCAAAGGGATGAATGCACGATCGTACAGTTGACTTTAGACCTAGAAAAAGACTGGTAAACTATTCCAAGGTGGCTAATGACAAATTCTGTCATGTTACAGGTGCCATTTTTCTGCCTTACTGCATTGAAAGTCGTCTTATAATGTAAAAAAAAACATGTAGTCCAATGTCCTCTTGAAATGTACAGTCTTCCTTTTTCTTTTTTTAAAATGGAGAACATCACCATATTCTACAACGTCGTAATAAATAGTCTCATACATATTGCTCGGCTTCTCCTTCGTTCAGGATGGTCACCGATCCATCCCCACTGTTCATTTCAATGTCTCTTGCCGCCGCGTTCTCGGGAAGCAAAGCTAAGTCCTTGAACACGTCTACGTAATGTCCGAAGCCGGGGCCCCAGTTCAACAGATTGTCCCAGTTGAAGCCCCCGGCTTGCTGGCCCAGTTTGTGGGGCAGGGTGTAGTGCTGCTCGGTGGGCGGCATCTGGGGAATGCCGGGCCCTCCTTCCGCCCTACGGCTCGAGTACCGCCTCTGCTTGAGCCTCCCGCCGTAGTCCTCGTCGTCGGCGTCCGACTCGTTGACTTGCGAGAGCTTGGGGACTCGGGAGCTGTAGGACACCGGCTTGTCCCGGTCGTACTCCATCTCCGAGCAGGTGAAGGAGTCATGTGAGTCGCTCTCTGAAGAGGACTCCGGGGCGGGGATGCCGTCGGCGGGGTTGCGCACCCTCGACAGCGGCCTGCGGCAGTCTTCCTCTGAGCTGGAGCGCCCGTGGTCGGCGCTGCAGATGCTGGGGTTGCGTGGGCGCGGAGTGTTCAGCCGCTCCACCTCCTCGATGGACAGCCCCACGGGAGGCCCCGTCTCCAGGGGGATCTGCTCGATCGGCTGCTTGAGCCGACTGCCAGGCCTGGAGGCGTGGCCGTGGCTGGCCATCGTCTGCGGGCTCTTGCTGCGCCTCCCCAGCCGGGTGGCGTAGTTGAACATGGGCGGCGGCTGGCACATGTCGTTGTGCAGGTCCAGCGGGCTGCCGTCGCGGCGAGCCAGGTTGAGCTCTCTGGTCGGAGTGTTTCGGTAAAAGGAGGAAGGCTTGGTGAACGGGGCCGGGGAGTGTCTGGAGAGAGGGTTCGGCGTGGGGCACGCTGAGTGGGAGTGGCTGAGCGGCGTGGACCTCAGTGCTTGGGTGTACTGAGGCTGGTAGGTGTAGCTCGTCGCTCCGAGGGGTAACGGGGACTGTCTGGCGAAGCCCAGCGGGCTGTGTCTCTGGATGGAGAACTTGGGCGTGTGGCTGCGGAACTGCTTGTAGTGTTGGATGATGTCGGCGTCAGAAGGGGCGATGCTGCTGGCGTTGTCGATGTCGTAGTGTTCGATATCTGCCTCTGGGCCGTTGCAGGGGGCGCAGGGAGCGCTGGGGACGGTCTCGTTGTTGTGGGGAATGTCCGTTTCATCGTAGATCAGATACGGGTTCTCCCTCTCAATGATGTCCGGTTTGGGGTTCCCTTCTGGTTGTTTCCGTACCGTCATGTCGTCGCCGTATGGCGGGATGTTATCGGGGTCATCGAACGCTACGTTCTCGCTACCCTTCTTCTTTTTCTTCTTCTTCTTCTCCTTGGGTTTCTTCTCCTTGGGCTCCTTTGGCACTTTGGTCTTGTTGCGACCCCTGCAGTGGTTGCACAGGATCAGGCTGAGCACCACCATGGCGAGGACGGTGGCACAGCTACCGACAATAGCGGGCACCGCCCAGATGGGGAGCACCATCGTCTCCGCCGTGGGGCTCGGGCTGCACACAAACCCGCCGTTGTTGGCCGACTTGCAGACGTTCCCCTGAGGGCACTGGACACCCAGACACGCCACCAAGGTCTCGCACGTCTTGCCCGTGTAGAACTCGGAGCAGACGCAGGTGAAACCTGAGCGCTGGTCCGGCACACAGCTGCCGTGGTTCTGGCAGGGATTAGAGCCACAGTCGCCGGGCGGGACACACTGGTACGTGTACCACTGGTTGACGCACATCAAGCCGTCCCAGCACGGGCTGCTCTCACACAGGTTAGGACCCCTGCAGCCGATCTTGACGGACGAACTGGTCTTGGTTAAGCTGACGAGGCTGTGCTCTCCAGTATACGGCAGGTTCTCCCCGTTGTACTTCACGTAGGCCAAGCAGCCGTCGAAACCTGCAATAAGAGAGAAGAAACGGTTCAGATAAAAGCCATCAGCAGCTAACGAGGTCATAACGGCGGCCTGGAGGGGGAATCATTTCCGACTGCCAGCAGACTGATTTTCAAAATGTCTGCTGACGCTGGATGTAAATAACAGGAACTGGGAGCTGTAATCAGAGCTAAAGCAATTTTGTTTAGACAAGTAATTGGTTCAAGCTCAGGACAAACAAAAAAGTAAAATATCTTGTGGTAAGTGACTCCTCAAAAGAATTCATATTTGAAAAATCAATCGCTGGGCAATTTGAAAGAAATATGAAATGTTTTCTAACAGAGAATCCATCGTCGGAGCCATTATAGCTTGGAGACATACATCTGGGTTGGATGCATGTCTCTGTGTTTAATTCAATCTGCTCCGTGTGTAGCCTAACAGCACTGCTTCACCGATGTAAATAGATTTTTATTGAATTTATCCCAGTGCAGATTAAATCCATTTGTGCCTTTTCATTAGCTCTTGAAAAGTGAGTTCACAACAGAGCACACATTAACATGCAGTCTTCCACAGATCTGCATGCTCAAAACATTATACCCTGCTCTTACAAAAGGTCAACAAATAATTCAAATTGCTCATTTTATACCATATTAGTGCATAGTATTAGGTTTGTTTTCCCCCCCTTAAAATTCTGAAATTTACTGTGTTGCACTTCCTCCCTCTGGAAACCCTCTCTTTCACCTTTTCCAACTGTTCCCACATCAAGCTGGAGGACATCTGATCTGTGATTTAAGACTAAACCAAGATGGAAATAAGACAAAAACACCAAAAAGTCCTCAAGGGCGGTTCCAAGACAAAGTCAAATTAAATCAATATTAGTTATTTAGTCCATAAATGATACACTGATAATGAAATATTTATTCAGCTAATGTAAATTCATAGTAGGTAAATCTCTGCAGCGTCAAATAGAAACAGATCTCAGGCCAGAGTTGTTGGACGGACACCAAATATGGTCAGCAGTTTGAGCAGCAGATATTAATTCATTTGGAGGGAAAAAAGGTTTATATTGGATTTATAAAGGCTCACGAGTGCTCCGTCACACACGTACAGTCTGTAGGAGAGGTCGCTGCTGCGTTTGTGATTTACAGTAGGTAGAGAGCGGGTGAGTTTCTTGGTCAAACGCCAGTTTTTGAAAGCTTCGGCATTTGTGTTTGACACAGCACGTAAACACACATGTACATTCACACACATACATGTAAATAGAGTTTACATTCAGCAAGGGTTTGACTTTCATAGTTAGTTTTGGAGAGGGCAACATCTAAACTATGAGTTTTAGACTCTAAATATGACACATTTATTGTCAAAACATGACAAAAATCAAGTGTTTTGCTGTGAAATATTTCATAAAGCCTCGGAAATAGCATTTAGATCATCATGGGCCACTAAAGCTGTCTGATGAAACTCATACCTAAAGGTCTTACTGATAACATTTTTATATAGATGAATATTTGAAAAAATAAAAAACATCCACAGAGCTTTTAGAAAGGTGCCAAATAAAAGTAAAAAAAAAAAATATGATTGTGAATTAATTTTTTTAATTTTGACGTGTCCAAAATAACAAAGTTTAACAAAAATACGTTTACAGAAATTCATCCAATCAAATGCGACTTTGGGCAACTAGCTAGACAATCATTTGTGGATCGAATCAAGATGCGTTCTTTGATCGAAGTAGCTGAGAGAGCAATATGGAGAAAGACAGGAGGGGATGTGTTTTTGGATATCAGTGGGCAAAAACAATGTGGCTGAGGTCTAATTCATTCAAGGGAAACTTTACTGATTTTCAACCGTCTCTGTGTCACTGTAGCGCGGGTGAGTGGTGGGCTCCAGGCGCCGTTCATCTGCATGTACTGCCTGCGCTGAAGGGACGTTACCACACAGCCGGTTGAAAAATCTGCAAAGTTTCCCTTTCATCTCTCACTCGGCCTCTGCCTGATCTGACAACAGGTGAGGGAGATGTGCAGGGATGGAAATTAGCTTCAGCCACCGGCCAAACTCTGGTAAAATATGCAAGTGGCTGCTAGATTTGCTTCACTCACCAGCCAAAGAGAGAATTGTAATCTATTGAGTGGCAGGTGGGTTTTGGAGTCCACCAGCCACAGTGGCATTTGGACCAAAAAGTTAATTTCCAACCCTGGAGGTGTATATGGAGCCAACAGTCCTCTCGCCCACTTTTTAGGGGCTCAATCAAATGTGAATGATTTGATTTAAATCCCTCTTGTAACTGTACACTGCTCAAATATTCAGTTTCACTGTGAGATACGTCACGGTACAGCAGTTAGAGACGCTCTGTTTCATGGGGACTTTAAGGGGTCTTGTCTAGAAGGGAGCCTATAAATTGCGAAATCTGATCTGAGATCTGCAGAAATTCTCTGCCCGAAGACCTATCCTAACCTTAACTATTCAAGATCAAAGCCTAAACTTGACAATCTCGCAAGAGTTTCCCCAGTTTACTGGTTCCCTTCTAGCCACTACCGACTTTAAGTGGCTTGCTCAAAGGCACCTCAGTTGCCAGAAAATAAGGTTTTTAACACTTAGACAGAAATAACTATTGACCTATTTCATAATAAATACACTGTTGATCCTCACCTGCGGCGGTTTTCTGCTGAGCAGGTCCGGGTGGGATCCCTCCCAGGGAAAAGGTTACAACGCTGAGACCTCCAAAGTCCTGGGTTGGATGCTGGATGACCCTGGGGTGGCTGCTGTCTACCAGGACCACCGTGGACGAGCCGTTCTTGACCAGGCGGAGCGTGTGCCACTGGCCGTCTGACAGCACGGCGTCGCCGACGGTCCGTTCCACCTTCCCCCCGACGCCCGCATCCGAGATGTAGTGGATGTTGCCGTTCCTCAGCTGAGAGAAGAAACAGAGTACAGGGATGCGTCTGCATGTTAATATCCATGTTAAACAGCATATCAACAGACTGTTATAATTCTTAATTTCCAGCATATGATAAATAATGTTCTCTGAGGGGAGTTGCATAAACTGAGGGTTAAAAATGCTGTTTTTCAGATTAATGCAATGACTTATCATGTCAGCATCAATCACGAGCGACGAGAGGAAGTCATCTCTCAGTCTCCACAACACTACCAACACACTACGCTGCTTTCAGAATCTGATGTCGGGGTCAGAGATCGAAAGCAAAAATGCAGCTCGACGCTCGTAAATCTTCCTCCCGGCGGGACGCGCCGCCGTTAATCATGTTCTCACGACTTGTGCGTATCTAATGTTATTCAGCCAGATGATGACCAGGAGCTCGCTAATAACAAATTCAGAGAAAACATGCTCGTTCAAAACGCCCACTGGTGGAGCCGCTTTTCCAGAAAAGAGAGGACAGAGTGCGTCTTTGAAAGAAATTAATCAAGCTCACTTTGGCATGGACGACAAATTTGCGGCTTACACCGTGTATGGTAATCTCATATGTGTACTCCCCACTTCGATGGAAAAGTAATCCCGTTCTCCTCCCTTTTCAAAGAACCCGAAAAATCAGCAATGATAAGTAGCTTCCGGAAGAATTGATTTAAAATGGGAAAAGCGGAAAGTCCCCCAAGCCAAAGAAAACTGAGTGCTCCAAACCTGGAAAACAGATCATGCAGTTTATCTATTAAACATCTTTAAACAAAGTTTTTTTATATATATATCTCAGTATATATAGTTCAGACTCTCAACATATGTGCATATACAGTATGTGGTCCCCTGCTGCTCTGCTTTTTTTAGGCGTCATGGTACTTATAATACTTCTTCGGACTGTTTAGGAAGCTGTGATGGTGATTCGTTGAGCACCAGAAGCTGCTCAGAGCCAGAAAAACAGAATCATAAGAGAGAAAGACTGATACTAAAGTAGGAAGGGGTCGGTGGTGGTGAAGGTCTAAAAAGGAAAACTGAGCAGGATGAATGAGCGCTCCGGCCTCTTTGGGCAGCTGCCCAGGATCAGTCAGAGGGAGGGGGGGTGGGGAGGGCTGAACAGGATGAGAGGAGAAAAAGAGGACTAAAGGGAGGTGGTGGAGAAAGACCCAGAGAGTTTGCCTATAGTTGGAGAGAGTGTGTGGGGTGATGACTGGTGTTGTTGAGGTGGAATCAAAGTGAACATTTCTTTTTATTTCTTTTCATATTCTATTTCTATGGTCAGCACACACACACACACAAACCAACACACGCTCATGACTGCAAATGCTTTTGGGGAGGCAACAAATCATCTGGCAGTCATCTTGCACAACCGCAGCTCTGTCATCTCAAACGAATGGATGAGCCGAAGCTGATTTGTGTGTTGGCACCGACTAGAAGCTAATCACGCTCATGAACTAATTATGACTCGCACGTTAGCTAATGAGTGCAAGTATGGCTCATGGCTGATTCTTACATTAACAGTGGCCGCTCCTCAAAATTAGCGGGCTAATTAGCGGAGTAGCAACGCCAAACTGAGCTGAATCTTCTGCTACAACTTGTGGTGCTTTTAATTTAGGGGAAATGCCATTATGTGTACACGGGGATATTTCCGATGCCACGGTATCCTAAATTGTGATACCTTCACAGACAGTTCACCACACATTATTTGAGATTTGAGGCAGATGAATGGAGAAGGGTATAGCTGCAGAGCTCCATGTGCATGTGTTCATTAGTTTGAATAAGCCACACAGCCTCCACCAATAACACCAAGGTAAACAATACAACATTAATATTTTTCGATATAACTGAAACTTACAAAGTTAGATAACATTAAGCAGCAAATAATATCAAAAAGTATCATATATCAAAAAGTAAACAAACAAGCGAGCATTAAATCACAAAGCAAACAAAAATTAAGCAACATAAATCAAGCAAAAAACATTAAATAATAAATAAAATAAATAAAATAAATAAAATAAATAAAATAAATAAAATAAATAAAATAAATAAAATAATATTTGCTGCTTAACGTTGTATAACCTAACATTTACTTTATAAGTTACAGTTATATCGAAATACCACGGTTGTATTGTTTACCTTGGTGTTATTGGTGGACAATACACTGTGCAATATAATACAGCGGCATGTAAACGTTATTTATTGATAAGGAAGCGCAATAAACACACGTGATTTTCCACCATGGGTCCAAGCGCCGGAGGTGCCCGAGCCTGGAGCTCTGCAGCGGGACGCTATTGGATGAGCGACTGTGCACGTTAGTTTCTATTACAATTAGTTAGTTAGTTTGTTTGTTTGTTAATAAGAAACTTTGTTGTCCACCTTGATTGTCTTTCACACAACATTAAAAACACTACTGATGCGGACAAACAGCAGGGACACAGCAAGTACTGGGCAGGACCTTCACTTACCTCAACTGAACTTTATTTATAGTTTGGAAAGTGTATTTTAATATGTTTTAGTGGGAAGCCTTTCTATTCTTTGATCTGCTCCTGTTGGCTATAGTAATTTGCTGCTGCTGTTGTGCGCTGATAATGCAAACGCCAGACTTCCTCCCATGAACACTTGCATCAGTTCAGGGCCATTCACTTCCTTGAAAGGCTTTTATTGTGAAACCACCACCTGAGGTGCTGCGTTTCATTATTTAGAGGTGGTCTGATTTCACTAAACACTAAAGAGTGCATGAGGGAGAGAGAGAGAGAGAGAGAGAGAGAGAGAGAGAGAGAGAGAGAGAGAGAGAGAGGAATTTGGGAGTATTGGTTTGTACATTATGATGAATTTACCATGTGAGACATTTTGGTGCAGTAAAGTCTGTATAATGTTCATACACACATTAATATTCACTTATTTGACAATGCATGGTTTGTTTCTCTGAGCCCTGCTGCCATATGTCAGTATACACTCCACTCTCACTTCCTCTGTCTCACCTTAACAGTGGTGTAGTTGCTGCTCTCCTGCACATGCAGCAAAGTGCCGCTCTTGCTGCGTGTCCTGAACTTGACCTCCAGGCTGCTGGGACCGGCGGGGTCAGAGGTCACGCCCTGCAGTGACTGCTTCAGAAGGACGTCACGTTTAGGGCCCTGCTTCAGGGAGTAGTCCAGACGGCCGGTGCCATCCAGGGACAGGGCTGTGTCTGCGGTCATGTCTGTGTGATCAAGAGAGAGAATTTCCTCAATCTGGTCTGACTTCACACAAGTTTCACAGTGACTGTAAAAACTAATATTTCCACTCTTGAGCTGGTGAACGCTCAGGGCCAAAAGATTTTCCTAATCCGACTGCCATAACCACTAATTGGTCCTTTCATTCCCACTAGTGGTGCCAAATACCTTCCCATAAGTGAAGGATGCAGGTCTATCAGAGCAAGACACTGAACCCACACCTATACTCCCTTCAGAGCTTAACCTGAAATGTAAATGTGTTCCCAAAGATTCCTAATAATTGCTCTATGTAAAATAAAGGTTGTGGATTTATTATGTGCTTATTCTGTGAGTACACCTTGAGCATTGCTAATATACGATACGATCAAATTTTCTGAAGCTATAATTCAATAATTAGGTATGTTGAAAATGGCTGTGTATTGGCAAAAATCTGGAGATACGATACATATGATACAGAGGTTACGATTCAATATATTGAGATATATTGCTGTACTGTAAGCAGGGTGATATATTGCCATTTTTTAAATCCAATATTTGGTAAACTGTCAAAGTATAAAGACAAACCACCATGTACATAAAATCTGAGTAAAATAAACGTTTTTATGCCGCCAGAAAGTGTGATCTGCATTTTTATTTATCACAGTCCCTGTAACATCCACATCATAGCTTATTAACCCCAACAAGTACAAAGTATGTAGCAATTAAACATGTTAATAAACACTAAAACAAATTAATTTTTTGAAGTGTGAAGAAAGATCAGGCTACAGTTCAAAACTAGTTACTCCTCTGAAATCTAATTTTACTGTTATTTCCATTTGCCATATGTCTCTATTTTTTGTATCTTACCAATTTAAGCAATGTTTAGACTGATGGAATAAATGTTTTTAGTAGTTAGGGTTTGGTTATTTTTGATTTTTGGGTCTTTGGCTCGTCTTAGGTGTTTTGTAGGTTGTAAATATTACTGTATTTTTCAAATCTAGATATATGTGTACTTTCTCCATTATGTCTTATGATTGTACTCGTATATTAACTGTGAATAAACTGAAACTGTACAGTCTAAATTAACAGAACCTTAGTACAGAATAATTTCCCTTCAAAGATGGATTTACATACACAGTTGAAATGAAAATATGACTGATCTTGCGGCTAGATTTAAAACGAAGCCACACCGGCATTGAAAATGTCAAAATGCTGCGGCAAAATCTGTTAAGTGAGTCAGCTAATGTTTGGATTTTACATCTCTTCAAATATTCAACATCAAGTTCAACTTTGGTGGATGTGGACACGCAAATTCGTGCTGCTGAATGGAAAACTGTTTTTCAAAAAAATGACTGCTGACCTTAGAGGAAACCCAGAGAGTCATTAGCTGCGTTGGACATATATAGCTCTGCTCTTCTTCACTAAGACACTGACTGATGGGTAAAATTGACTAAATTTGCTGTAACCACAAGACCATAGTCAAGATGACTAATATCTACAGTAAGTCACATCACTGGTATTATGGCTCAACATTTTCTCATAAACTTTATTGCTTCCTTCTGAGAAAAGGATGTTCCTACTTGTCACTCCCTGAACTTCCTGGCATCATGTTTATTTTCTCTTTTTTTCAACCCTGAAGATGAAACACATGACTGAGAAGAGCACGCTCCATTTCTATTAGAGGATATGTTGCTGTGATCCTGTTTCGTGCCATAAAGCAAACCAGCACATTTCCCACAAGATCAAAACCCAACGGCGAACAGAGAAAAATTAAGTGTTGAGGTTCCCGGACTTTTCAAATAATGATCTTGTTTTTTTCCCCAGTATGAAAGTTTCAAAATAAATGTGGCAACGATTATTGGTAGCATTGCTTAACATAAAGTAGCACCTTACACAGTAGCGACATGTTTCTGGCAATTTTTTTTTGTGAACCTCAAAGGTTTCTGTTTTAGCTCTCTGATGTTGAGTATTTTTATAATGAAATACACACATGCTTTGAAATAACGCTCAGGACGAAGTGATGTGGCCCAGATTAAGCTACATGGTGCAGTTGGATGACTCATGAGGGAAGAATCATAAATAATCATGATGGAATATTCCTGACTAAGTGCAGCCTCAGCAATAAAACTTCAAATGCATATACTTACATTTCTCGCAGAATTTGCCAGTGAAGCCGTCCACGCACTGGCACTGCTGCCAAGACCAGTGGTCCAAGCAGGTTCCCCCATGTCTGCAGGGGCTGGCGGTGCAGGCTCCTTCCAGTCTCGGACATCTACAGACACACAAGAACAACGTCAGTTTGACAAGTCAGCGGCAGCCGGGGGGGGGGGGGTCCGCCGAAAAAGGAAAAAAGGGGCAGATGAGCCGTGATTTCTCTCCCCGTGCTGCAATACAAAAAACCCATAAAGAACCCCGAGAGAATTAGCATATTAAAAGATCTGTTCTCGCCTCACTATTCACCAGCAGGACAGAAAAGAAAAAAAAAAATCTATGGAATTCTGCAATTGGTTTCCCCCGCGTCAAAAATCTGCCATTTGTATTAAAAAAAACATCTTTTTAAAATCTCTCTCGAGGGTTTGAGAGTGTGAACAGATGTCCCACAGCGAGAGTCGAGGAGGTTAGAGAAGACGGACAGATGGGAAGAAGAGGGAGATGATGGAGAGAGGGTGAAAGCGGGAGTAAAGGGAAGGGGGTTTGGGGTATGCGGACCTGTCAAGGATGCCACGCGATGCCAGCGCCTGACTGGGCTCCAGCGGGCGGCCGTTGACGGCGAACTCCATGATGCAGCCGACAAAGTCGTGGGTGGCGACCTGACCGCGCCGATGAAGGACGGGTTCTATTGACCTGACGCCTCCAACCGAGAGCCTGTTGGGCTGCACGTCCAGGATCCTGCAGACACACACACACATGAACAGAAACACACAAAGACTTAAATGAACGCAGACACAAAAGTACATATGCACAGAAATCCAAAAGCTTACAAATGCATTCAAGTACGCGCACAGAAAGACACCGCAGGTCAGCGAGTTTCACAACAACATGGTCCTGAGATCCTGACAAAATAAACTTTCTGCAGACCTCTGTGGCCCTTCTTCATCTGCCAAATCAATCTCTCTCTCTCTCATACACACACATGCACGCACACACATACGAAAACACATGTACAGCGTCAAGCATTCACCCCACAAGGCCTGGCTCGGAGCTGTGTCTAAAGGCAATGATCATCCACTGATTTGATGAAGGTTTACATCATGTATTGCATATTTACAACAGATGACTTCATTTTTTTTTTTTTTACTTTGAGTCGTTTTTGTATCATCATCACACAAAGATTTATGAGAATTGCATATTACTTGTTAAACGATTCGCTTTCATCCAGATGACAGAAAAGGCTTTTAAACACTGGGAACGGGAACAGAAGAGGATCTGGTCTGTGCTGCCTTTGTCAAGGTTGAAAGGACTAATAAAGTTTGCAGTCTTGGTTCAGAATGAGGAGCCTCCGAGTTGATAGAAATATACATTTCGGCACAACTCATCCTGTTCTGCACAATGTGATTGGTTGATGTCTTTATTGGTGGTGCGAAAGCTCAGAAAAGTTTACCTTTTTTCCGTAAAAAAAGAAAAAGACGTCGCCTTTTTGACAAGTAATATTCATATTCATTGCAAAAGTATTTATAATGAAAAAAACAATTTGAAAAAAAATATTAACATGCAAATTAATTGAACAAAAAACCACCCCAGGACCCCGGTGTGTAAAGGCCTTAAGGCAGTAATAAAATAAGCAAAAAGGAAAAAACAACATTTCTACTCTCCGTAGAGCTGCGTCAGATTCTGTAGTCAATTCTCTATAGAAGAGCATATTTTAAGTAAGGGATAATAAACACTCAGATCCATTATTAAAAAAGGAAAGGAACAAGGGACACCTTGCATAAAAGTTTTAGGTTTTTATATATTTGGTTTATTTATTCAGTTTAATAAAGATTTTAGCTTTAACACACATTCCTCAGCTCAGTGTTGGGAGCAGAATTAACCTCTTTGACGGAGCCAAACTCAACAAACATATAATGGTGATGAACATATCTGACAAAAAAAACTATTTTCTGACATCATCTATGGCAATGGTTCCCAACCCGGGGGTCAGGACCACCACAACGGATCATAAAATGAACCAAAGAGGTCGCCAGATGATTAACAGGATGGTAGAGGAGAAAAAAAATTGTCAACTATTAAATTAATAGGCAACTATTTTGATAATCGATTAAACAGTTTGAGTAATCTTTTAAGGAAAAAGGGGTCTAAACTCTCTGATTCCAGCTTCTTAAATGTGAATATTTTCTGGTTTCTTTACTCCTCTATGACAGTAAACTGAATATCTTTGAGTTGTGGACAAAACAAGACATCTGAGGACATCATCTTGGGCTTTGGGAAACACTGATCTACATTTTTCACGATTTTCTGACATTTTAAAGACCAAACAACTAATTGATTACTTGCAGCTTTATTTCTATCATACTTTGACCTAATCTTTGCTGGATAGTTTTACATCTTCAAGCATCTAAAAACATTTAAATAAAATAAGAAAAAAAATCAGTTTCGAAAAATGCAACAAGTGAGGAGAGTTCACAAGTTTGTTTTAGGGATAAAGGGTAAAGTTAAACAACAACTGGAAAAAAATTAAGCATATACCTTATATTTATAATATAGATTCACACCAGGTGCAGAAAAAACTATTGGTTCTGTAATACTTTCCATTATTATGCCAGACATGGAAAACGTCTTTATGCATTGAGTTTTCCAGCCTTGGACCTGAAACTGTCAACACTATTTTAATGTATACAGTTGGATCATAGAAGCAGAACATCTGTGTCCTGTATGCATTTTCTTACCAGTCCGTGTGTACTGCCACATTGCTCACAGCACAGTAGCCTGGTTCCTGGTCATCACCACACAGGTCCACAGTCAGGGATGCAGCCTACATGATGACAGAAACACATGCGTGTCACGTGGGATTGTTTTTAAGACCAACAGCTGCAAAATTGCACTGCCTCATTCGATTATTCCTCTTTTGACACACCAAACAACAAAACAACAAAAGCAATTTCTGCTAGATTGTGGTTGATAATTGGTTGCAGTCACTCTGTTTCTTCCTCTTTATAATCAGTGTCATGTGTGAGTGAGTGTCACTCGTACTGGTTCAGTTAACGCTGTCACGGATAACGATTCTCTACCGAATGTTACTCAGCTAACTCGAGTTTTAGTTTTACTGGAAATCAGTGGTTGGAGGTAAACAAGCTCAGTTTATTGGGAAAAGAAGATTTAAGGTGGTGTTATTCTTTCGCAACTAATTAGCTAACTAGCCAGGCTGGGCTACAATCTCGGATAGATAGCGAAATATTGATCAAAACAATTATACAATCATTTTATTTTGGGTGCATTTGTGTCTTTTTTTAATGTGGAAGTAAAGCCCTTGGAGTCATGACAACTGCATAACAACTTACAGTTCTATTTGATCTGAAAAAATATATATCTTAATTTCGTACGATAAAAAGTCAATACATTGTTAAGGAATTATGTAGAACACATACATGCTCATTAATCAACAACAGCAACACTGCTGACAAAGCTTACCCTGTTTACCTGGGGGGCAGTGGTGGAATGTAACTAAGTACATTTACTCAAGCACTGTACTTAAGTACAATTTTCAAGTGCTTGTACTTTAATTGAGTATTTCCATTTCATGCTACTTTAAACTTCTATTCCGCTACATTTTGGAGGAAAATATTTTACTTTTTACTGCACTACATTGTTTTAACAGCTTTAGTTACTAGTTACTTTGTATATTCAGGTTATCAATACAAAATATAAAGCATAATCAATATGTAAATAATGATGTAATAATATGGATTAAGGTACCCAGTAGTTTATAAAGTAATTCAAATCAGCCCCACCGTTACCAGTTAAAGTGATGTACA